>NW_016806329.1:3600740-3647490 GCF_001698545.2 Rhinopithecus bieti | reverse complement strand
TTGCTTAAAGCGCGGTATTGGGGTGGGAGTTACCCGATTTTCCAGGTGTTGTGTGTCTCAGTTCCCCTGGCTAGGAAAAGGGATTCCCTTCCCCCTTGCACTTCCCAGGTGAGGCGATGCCTCGCCCTGCTTCAGCTCTCGCTGGTCAGGCTGCAGCAGCTGACCAGCACCGATTGTCCGGCACTCCCTAGTGAGATGTCCCCAGTACCTCAGTTGAAAATGCAGAAATCACCGGTCTTCTGTGTTGCTCGTGCTGGGAGTTGGAGACTGGAGCTGTTCCTATTCGGCCATCTTGCTCCGCCCCATCAGCACTTTAAATATAGTATAGTTGATGAAATGTGTTCTAGGAAAAGGTGGTGTAGAATTGTGGTTGGCCATCTATGTTCTTTCCTCAGTTCCATGAGTGACTTTACAGACAAGTCATCAAGTTACCCCTAAGAGTTGTGTAAGAAGAACCTGAGTACGTGACTCCTCTTGTAGAGAGAAGAGAAGTGGCCTCAAAAGCATTATGAATGCCTTAGAAATGGGTATTTTAAAATATAAGCAATTATTTTAAGTAAGTTGGTGTCCTAAAGAAAATGGAAATAGATATTCTGACATATAAAATACTCTTCAATGATCAAGTTGCCATGTGTGGGGGCAGGAGGGTTGCAGTTCTATAGCCCTAGCAACAATGAGTGGGACATATATAAAACTGAAGCCATAATTATTACAGAAGTTGCAGTACAGAAAGCCTTCTGCTTCAATTTCCACTACATCAATACATCAAAATGATTCTTAAAATCATGTTTAAGATAAAAATTGTAGCTGCTCATTCTCCAGTGATAACCCAATTAACATTTGGAGCCAATCACCATGGACATTAGTTCATTGGTTTGGGAGTATGTAGTTATTCATATTTAGTAATGTCTCTAGTGATATTGGGTGGGATATTTTAGTACCTAGAAGACATAAGACTCCCTATCTTCTCAACAAAGACTTCGTTTATAGTTTTGCTTTCATGAGTCCTGTGTTTGGAGGTATTTTCTCTATTAAAATCGTCAGATTAATTTGCTTTCATTTATTTATTAAACAAATACCATTGGTTGTCTACTGTAAATCAAGGACTATTCAAGGTCCTGAGGACATAGTTCTCCTCTTAGAGCTAAAAATATTTTCCCATTTCATAGTAAAAAGACATAAGCAAATTCCTAACAGAGCTTATGATTATTAGATAAAACTAAGGCTATTATACTGGCTTGATATAACTTCAGGCAAAAGCAAAATATCTTGGTGATTTGCTTTACTTTAGCTGATATATCTTATGTTTCTAAATTTAGAAAACAGCCCAAGGACCCTTCATTACTAGCTCCAGGCACCTAAGGGTACAGTGAATCCCTTTGGAGAAACTGTCCTACAGTTTGAAAATCTGCTGATTTTAAACTCTAAGATAATTTGTTAAAGTTTATCTTGATATATTCTTTGTTTGGTTAATTATATAGTCATTGTAGTTGGCTGAAAGCTTTTAGAAATGAAATGGGTCAAAGGCACTGCAACTCTAAAATTGCTAATTTCTCTTCCTATTTTTAATTGTATTTTCTCTTCCTATTTTTCATTGTATTCTGGATTTTTAAATATGATTTCTATTCTCACAATATTTAATAAAATCTAGTATACATGAGGTTTGTGTGCATGATGTTATGAGAATCTCAAACAAAACTGTGTGTGTGTGTGTTCTGTGTGTGTTTTATGGATATTTGAAAAAGCTCTGTCTACTCTGGACATCTCCCAAATTAGTATTGTTTGCTTAAGTCTGAGATTTATGTTACTGTCATGTAAAATTGGTGACATAATTTAAAAATTATATATAATTTCAAAAGTAGTAGTCTTCAAGATAATATAGTCTATCCTTTTCTGTCAAATCTTTTTTCAAAATCTTATCTCTTTATTCCTATTTCCTCTACCCATTTTTCATTCCTTGCAATTACTTTAACCATCTAATTCTGATGAACCAGTTTTTCATGTATCATCTAAACGGTGTGTGGGACTTTATTGGCTTCCCCTGACACATGCCCCTTGATAGTCATGCCCATCTGAGTTCCCTCCATGTCAACCCTAGGCTTGGCCATGTGGCTAGTTTTGGCCAATGCAACATTAAAATCAGGCATTAAACTATCTTCTTGAAGCATCTTCCTTGGATCCCAGACATACTATAGTATGAGGTAGACCAAATAGCTATATGGAATAATCTACATGGAGGAGAACTGAAGTCCCTGCCTAACAGCCCCAGCAGTCATCCACATGAATGAGGCCATTTGGGCCTTTAATTCTGCCTGGGGGCCTATGTGATATCTCATGAAAAAAGGGAGTTTCATGATCAGCCCAACCAAACCACAGAATCATGGATTAATAATCAGTTTCTGCTATTTTACCCACTAGACTTCAAAATAGTTTGTACAAATAGATAATCAAAACATGATTTTTCCTGTTTTTCTCCCCACAGCTAGATTTTAGTTCCTCAGAGCATCTCCCTCATGGCTACACAGTCCACAGCTGTATTTCAAATCCAATGCATGCATTAGAAAAAACAAAAATGAAACAGAAATGTTTTATCTCCTAAAAGAGCTTATAATCTAGTAGGAAAGCTATTACATATGCAACTGACTTTTAGGTTGAAAGTGATAAGTTTCTTGAGAGTTTCAGAGGTAATATTCTATGATGGTTGAGTAGAAGGATGGGTGAAACATCTTATAGGTTGCCATGCATGGAGGCCATGAAAATATACCACTCAGATTCCCTACTCATGGGAAAGTAGTTGACTGTAAGTTCCAACATGTGGCCCTCTGGATCTACTGCTGTCTTTGAGCTTAGGCCACCCTTTCCACAGGATCAAATCAGCTAATGATTGAGCATGTGTCTTAGTCCATGTGAGTTGCTATAACAAAATACTGTGGACTTGGTGGTTTACTAACAACAGACATTTACGTCTCATAGTTCTAGAGGCTGGTAGTTTCACAATGAAGGTACCAGCATATTTGGTGTCTGGTGAGGGCCCACTTTCTGATTCATAGACTATGCATTTTAGCTTTGCCTTCACATGTCAGGAGGGATGAGGAATTTTTCTCCAGCCTCTTTTATAAAAGTTCATCAATCCCAATCATGAGTGTGGACTACCTAATCACCTCCCAACGTTCCTACCTTCACCTTGAAGATTAGGATTTCAATATACGAATTTGGTGAAGAGGACACAAATATTCATTCATAGGAGTGGTGATTCTAATTCTGGCTCATTCCTTTGACATGTGTAGCTTCTCTAATAGGAGACTTGGAATTGAAGATTTCACATTGGTCTGGCTGAAACTTTCACAAAACCCTGCTGAAAGATAATATACTTGCTCCACAATTGTCCTTCCTTTTACCTTTTCCTCACATTTCAGACTTGTATGTCCTTGCCTTCTTCTCCCTTCTCTTTAGATTTTTACAGGCATTTTCTGAAAAAAATAATCTCTTACATATCTAATCCTGTCTTGACATTTGTTTCTTGGGGGAGCAGAACTAACACACCAGGTGTATTGAGCCTTGAAGGACAAGATTTAAACACTAGAAGAGAAATGGAATTCAAGGAGACAGAAGCCATTTGAAAAGGGAATTGAAAGAGGAAAAGCTTGATGACTAATATGTGAAATAATATTTCACGGGAGCATAATGAATAGGAGGAAGGATCAAACGAATCACAGAAGAAAAAGTAACATGTGATCTTAAAGTCAAGACAGAAGAGTTTGGACATTGGAATAGACAAAGGGGGAAGCATGGAAGAGTTTTGCATAGAGGAATGACATAATCTGAGTTGTGCTTTAGGATAAGTAATCTGCTGCTAGGGTCTCCTAACTCTTCTAGTCAAGTAGGAAGTCAAGTAAAAAGACTGATCTTATAAACTAATGGAGAAATTGACACAAACTTGGCATGAGGAATAATGATGACAGTGATAACTCCATTACATGTATACAATGTTGTGAGCTTTACAAAAAGCTTTTCACAAAGATTTGATTGTACTGTCATAAATTTAGAGTTAATTATTTTTATCTCTATAGATGAAGAAACAGAAGTTCAGAGACTCAGATAACGTCATTTAACTTCAAGTGCAGAGTTTGTAGCTAACCAAGCTAGGATGTGATATCCTATCTTCTGATTCCAAACCCAGGGCTCTTTATGATTATATCAAATTTTAAATCCATGAAAGACACAGAGATGAAGCATCAGCTAACTAATGGAGAAATTAGAACTTGTGAGAGTAGTTAGTGTTGGAGATGTATCTTTTGGACCAATATCTAAAGAGAAGTTGGAGGAAGCCCTAAGTTGATGTATTAATGAAGAGAGTTTAGGGAGAGAATAGCATTCCGAAAAGTATAATGAATACTTTAATTCAATGCTTAAGCACAAGAGGGGGATCTGCAACTAGAGAAAAGAACAACAAATGCTCATTCAACAAACATTTATTGAACACCTACTATTTACCAGCCTAGGGAAGAAGAGTTTAAAAAATAATAGACAAGGCCAGGCATAGTGGCTCATGCATATAATCCCAGACCAAGACAGTAGAACTGCTTGAGCCCAGGAATTCAAGACCAACTTGGGCAACACAGTGAAACCCCATCTCTACAAACATAAAAATAAAAATTAGCCAGCCATGGTGGTGTACACCTGCAGTCCTAACTGCTCAGGAGGCTGAGGCAGGAGGACTGCTTGAGCCCAGGAGGTTGAGACTGCAGTGAACTATGATCATGCCGCTCCACTCTAGCCTGGGCAACAGTCTGAGGCTTCATCTCTAAAAAATTTTTCAAAAACTACAAAAATATCTTCCAAAAAATCTTATATTCTGGAGATGCCAAACAGGCTTAAAGAGTTTTAACATTCACACATGAACAAGTGAAAGAGCTGGTTTGAATGTGCTTCTGACCTCACATTTACATTTGGTTTTAGGAAGCGAGATATGCCCTCACATCACTATCAAATGAAGTTGCATCTCTTATTTTTGCTGTTAGGCCAAATTCAATTTCCAGACATAAAAACCACTGTTGTGTTCTTGACTGGAAAATGTGAAAGCAATTTACCTTTGGTGAGTTAATGTACAGCCCCTGGTCTCTATATTCTTATAAATGTTTATAACTTTTTAGAGTTTACAAAGCACAATATCTATCTCTTAGGATATCTAAATTTTGTCTACGTGTATTTTTGAAAAGTTGAAGACCTAGTTATCCTAAGGCAGATTTTTTTTTATTAATATTATTAGAGGACAATGAAGGTGGCTGCTGCCTTTCAGAGGGCTTTTCCTTGTACCTGTGTTTCTATGTTCTTACTGCTTTCCATCTTACTAGATGTTGTTAGACACAGCCAATGATCAATAGCATTTAAATCATCTTCATAATTGACTTCATTTATAAGAAATGATTTACTTAGATTTAGGAGATTATCCAAACTACTGTCTTCTTTAAGTGTTTTTTTTTAAAGCAAATACAGGTTTTGTTGCATTCTCTTAAGTTCTCATGCATAAATTTAAGAAAGTATATCCTTTAAAATTACTGGATTTAAAAATATTGACATTTAAGCTTTCAGATATAAAAAGATGCACATTTCTGTAACACAGAAACATACAATCACACATATACTCATGTGCCATGCATACAGTCTTATTCCACAATAAAGCTGAGTTTGCAATCAGCATTTACTATAAAATAAATCTCTCTCTCACACACACAACCTATGTACCAATCTGAAATTATGGCCTCAAATAGTAAAATGCCATAAAAACCTTAATTGCAGGGGCATTAATGGGAACATCTCTAATACTGGGAAACTGCCCACTGAATAATGCCTCTCCAGAGAGACTTGCTGACTACACACCTGGCTCCGTAAATGAAAGCAGAGCCCGTGCTTCATTTCATCCCTTCAGCCTTAAAACTGCTTAGAGTACTCACTCTGCTCATTTTGATATATCTCTCATATGAGTGACAAGTATATCCACAAGATAATAAAATGTGTTAAGATAGTCAGCTTGGCAGTGTTTTTGCTGATGTATTAATTCATTTCTTTTCACGTGCTATATCACCACGATGTCTCACCAGATTTTATGAGAGGGCTCACTGAAGTGAAAATCAAGCCAATGAATCGTTTAATATGAACTAATGAAAACCAGATATAAAAGGCTTTAGTAACTGTTTTGGAGCTTTAATTGTCAAATGGGTGTAAATTCTGAGCACTTCTAAGTAAGAGAAAGGACTGTAATGATGAAATTGGGATTCCTTTTTGATAATTGGTTTAATTAAATAGCCATGTAAACAATGATGTCCTGGATGAAAACATTGAACTAGGAAGGAGGAAATGGTTTCTCCAAGGTAGAAGATACACTTTGAAAGACAAAAGAGTACTCCATTATGTGTATTTTTTTTGCCATGGTTTGAGAGAAATTGTTGGTAGCATGTTATAACCATTTATACAAAGCTCACTTTATTCAAAGAAATTCATAAAGACATTTTGAATATTTTGAAATAGAAAACAAAATATGTCAAAACTTCTGTTGTTAATGATATTGATGCAATAAATTGATGGATTTGCCATACAATTAACTGTTACAGTGCACAAAGAGGATCTAAAAAGAAGACAGCTATAAATATAGCACATAGGTTGTTCTCAGACATGGAAAGTGTTTTTATTGTATTAAAATAGGCAGTGTCTATAATAACTAATGCAGGAAAAGATGAGCAATAGATGTTAAAGTCATGGGGTAAAAAATTATTAGGGAATAGGATATTGATAACATGCCAGAGTATCATCCAACAGATTACTTGATAAATACAAAGAAAAAAATTACAACTTTAAGTCAGAGCCTTTAATAAATTATCAAATTTAGCATCATCACTGATAACACTTCTTGGTATGGTGCAGTAAAAAGTATGTAACATCCCTTATGTAATATGTTTGTGCCAAAGTATTTAAACTGAATTTAATCATGAGGAAATAAGCAGACAAATCCAGAATGCAGACAAATTCTACAAGACAACTGGCCTGAACAAAACGCAATGCCATTAAAAACAAACAAACAAAAAAACCCTCAAAATATAGATGGAGGAAAGCAGCATCCTAATTTCAAAAAAAGTAAAGAGACAGAACATCGAAAGTAGGGATTAATTCCTGGATAGGAAAAAAGAAAGTTACTTCTTTTGAGGACAATTGAAATGTATAGTGTATTCTGGATATTATTGCATTAATATAGACTTTGTTAGTATAATAACCTAGGTGATTGTCTTGTTCTTAGGATATGTATGCTGCAGTAGGGCATAAATACAACATCTGCAATTTCCTGTCATACAATCACAAAAAAATAGAGGAAGAGGTAAGTGTGGCAAAATGTTTAGTTTGGTGAAGAGTATATGTGTACTTACCTTTCAATTTTTCTGTAGATTTAATATTTTCAAAACAAAAAAATTAGAGAAAATTGGCATTATATACACGGTGTTTTAAAGTCAGATAAATATATTTCAGGTTTGCTGAACAGATACACACTTTTACATCCCCTCATAACTAGAGTTATGAACACTTATACACAGATAAATTTGATAAACAGAGTGACAATTATTTTCTGAGAACTCATACCCCAAGTTTCTCATGAAGTAAAAGACTCAAAGATGTCAATTGCTTTTTGCTCAATATCACTTCTAGGAACTATATTTAGCCTTCTTATTATAGATGAAGTAATTTCAAAGGGATTAGTCAATGCAACTCTGTAATTTAGACCAATTTTATCTTGGCACATTTTAGACAATGCTGAAATAAAATGTTCATTCTTAAAAAGACATTCACATGCATTTCTGTTATATAAGCTTTTAAACAGCCTTGGAAAACGAAGAATTCAGTCATTTAGTAATTTTGTTCATATTATGTATTTGACTCACTCTATCCAATAATTTGATTTCCTTGATTGTTGCAAATAGCTAAATTTAGATGTTTGTCAAAAAGTATGCAGGAAAATGATACGAATGTGATATGAGAGCTTATCATCCTTTTCTTGTTTTTTAATGACAGGTCTTTCCAACATAACTGCAGGGTACATTTTTAACTTCTTGTGCTTACATTCCCAACATGGAAATAGTTAATACTCATGAACATAGAATCAAAAATACTTCAATATACTGTTTTTCAAAATAGTGAAGTGCCTAAATGTGGAAGTGGCTGTTAATATGAGTTTGATTACATGACCTTTATGCTTTGTTAACCTAGCTCATTATCATATGTGATCTGAGAGTATCCCAGAAATGCAAGGATGGTCTAATATCAAGATATAGATTAATATGACATGTTTTGATCTGAATGTTTGTGTCCCCCAAAATTCGTATGTTAAAATTCTATCTGCTAAGGTGGTGGTATTAAGATAGGAGGTGGGGACTTTAGGACATGATTAGATCATAAGGGCAGAGCCATCATGATTATGATTAGTTCCCTTATAATACAGACCCCAGAAAGCTATTGCTTTTTTCTGCCATGTGAGGACATAACAAAATATGCCTTCTATAAACCAGGAAGTGGGCACTCACCAGACACTGAATCTGCCAGTGCCTTGATCTTGGACTTTGCAGCCCCCAGAACTGTAAGAAATCAATTTCTGTTGTTTATTTAAAAGCCAGTGGCTTATGTTGCTTGTGAGAGCAGCCTAAATGGGCTAAGACATTACAGATTCCATCAATAGATCAAATATATTAAATCAATATCAATAGATCAAATATATTAAATAGATATTATTTAATATCAAATTAAATAGATCAAATATATTAAATATATCAAATATATTAAAACCATTCTTTTCAAGAGATGAGGAAAAGGCATTCAATAACATTTCAACCATTTCTATTTAAAATCCCAAGTATTCTATTAAAATAAACCCAGAAATAGGATTGTATGCTAATATCATAAATAGTATTTGCTTTAAGCAAACAGCTAATGTTATGTTTGGCAGTACAACTTGAAAGACATTCCCAATAAAATCAGAAACATATAATGATGATGATAACACCATTATTTGTTAACATATTTTTTGGATAAGTTTTGTAAACTTATCAGTTAAACTTGATAAACTTGATTAACTGCAGTTAAACTTGCAGTTAAACTTGAGGTAGGAATGGAAACGATAATTTTGGGAAAGACAAAAATATCATTATTTATAGACTATATTAATATATACTTATAAAAGTGTTCTAATTAAAGGAAATACACACAAAAGGAAAATTTAGTAAGTATTTTTTTGAGATAGGGTCTTACTTTGTTGTCCAGGCTGGATTACAGTGGCATGGTGATGGCTCACTGCAGCCTTGACCTTCTGGGCTCAAGCTATCCTCCCACATCAGCTTACTAAGTAGCTGGGACTACAATGTATGCTGCCACATCTGGCTAATTTTTAATTTTCTTTTGGAGATGTGGTTTCAGTATGTTTCCCAGGCTGGTCTCAAACTCCTGGCCTTATGTGATTCTCCCACCTCAGCCTCTATTACAGGCATAAGCCACCACTGTGAACTAAATTTAACAGGAAATGTGTAAGATATGTGTAAGGAAAGTTATAAAACCCTTTTGATTAATGAATAAAGATTAGAAAAAAAATTTTCAATAACAGAGAGATAGTTAATATGGTATATCCACTCAATGGAATATATCAAAGCTAAAATGTCAGCCTATATAAAACTAAATATCACCTGTATAACTGATAAAATTCAGTTTGACTTTATATGACAGCCAAAAAGGCTAGACTAGAAACTTCTTTCTCTTACGTGGAAGACTGACTCTGAAGGGCAGATGTACTAATTCAGATCACTATTTCTTAACAATCTGGATTGAGAGGTGTTATGGACTGAATGTTTACATCCCTTGCAATTCATATATTAAATCCCTAATCTTCAGTATAGCTACATTTGGACATTGAGCCTCTAAGGAAACAATTAATGGTAAATGATGCCATAAGGGTGGGGCCCTGACCTGATAGGATTAGCGTCCTTCTAAGAAGTGACTCCAGAGAGTTCTTTTGTTGCTTGCACACAAATAAGAAGTCGCATGAACACATGGTGAGATGGCAGCTGCCTAAAAGCCAAGAGAAAAGGTCTCAGAATGAAATCAACCTCAGTAACACCTTGCTATTGGATTTCCAGTCTCCAGAACTATAAGAAATAGATGTTTTGTGTTTACTTCATCTAGTCTGTGGTATTTGATGTGGCAGCCTGAGCAGACTAAGACATGAGGGAAGAAGAAAAGGACCAAAATCTGCCCTCTGAATCTTGATTGATCACCTTTATCCACTTGAGAATGTGGGCAATGGTAATCATCCAACAGCCATGCTCTTAGCAAAGACCGATCCTTGAACTTGTGTACTGAATGCCATCTTCTCCTCTACTCTAGGATGTGTCTCTTCAGCATCATTAATGCACCCCTTTCTAATAGATTTTACTACCTGCACACATTCAGAATCTAATCACCCCTCACCAACTCCTCTGCTAATATCCTGGTTCCCACACAATCATCTCTCATCTGGGCATTTTACTATTACTTCCCAACTGGGTTTCTTTCATTCCTCCTTGGACTATTCAATCTAATACCAACACAGTGACTCTGTTAGAAACTAAGTCAGATTGTGTTGTTCATCAGTGAATATGACTTTTTATCCAAATGATGGTAAAAACTGAAGTTCTTACCATAGCCTACAAGACAGGCCATCTGGGCCCTAGTTCTTGACCCAGTGACCTACCACTCTCTTTCTTTCTTATTCTGCTTTAGTCATTCTAGCCTACATTGTTTTTTGCACATTACCAGAAATAGTTTTGCTTGAGGACTTTCCCATTTCCTATTTTCTCTGCCTGGAAACTTCTTTCTCAACATATCCCTATGACTCATCCTCTCACGTTTGTTGGGGCCATTACTTAAAAGGTTTTTTTTTTTTTTTTTTTTTTTTTTTCTCATGAGAGCTCTCTTGGCAGCTGCTATGGGTTGAACTCTGTTTGCCCAAAAAAAAGATACATTGAAGTCCTCATCCTCAACAGCTCAGAATGTATTCTTATTTGGGAAAGGATAACTGCAGGTATAGTTAGTTACAATGAGGTTGTACTGGATTAGGGTGGGTCACTATGTCAATATGATTGGCCCTTGTAAGAAATTGACCATATGAATACAGACACAGAGACAGCACTATGCATGGGACAATGAAAGTGAAATTATGCTGTTGCAAGCCAAGGAATATCAAAGATTGCTAGCAAACCACCAGAAGCTAGGATGAGGTAAGGAAGAATTTTCTTAGAGGTTTTAGAGGGAACATGGTCCTGCTGACATCTTGATTTCAGATCCTGGCCTCCAGAACTGTCGGACAATAAATTTGTTTTAAAACATGCAATTTGTGGCACTTTGTTATGGCAGCCCTAGAAAAAGGATCTAAAAGCCCTATCTGAAATAGCAATTCTGGGGAGTCTCATCCTCCTAGCCTGCTTTATTTGTCTCCTTAGAACTTGACATCATCCATCCTACCATATTTTACTTACCTATTTGGTATATTTCATCTTGCTACCCTAAATCCACCTCAAATGCCAGCAATGTGAGGTTAAGATGTTTTTCTGTTTTCATTACTTTCTCCTCAGCTTTGAAACAGTTCTTGACTTGTTACAGGTCCTTAAA
Organism: Rhinopithecus bieti; assembly: GCF_001698545.2. NCBI lineage: Eukaryota > Metazoa > Chordata > Mammalia > Primates > Cercopithecidae > Rhinopithecus > Rhinopithecus bieti. The sequence goes on along the minus strand of NW_016806329.1, from coordinate 3,635,814 downwards.
GTATAGTTGTTGACTGAAAGAAGGAAGACATGAATGAATGAGGGAGCAAGCCTGGTAATTGGTTCCATCTCCGTGGGGAAGAGTAAGGGGTGTTTCAAAATGACATGAGTGTTTTGGAAAATTGCTCCACTTATTGTATAAAATAGTCTAAGTGGAAAGAAGTGTTCCCTTTTATAAAATACTATGCAGAAATTAAGTGTAATTTTTTGAAGAGTTTAAATGATAGGAGAAATTCTTACAGTTTTATGAAAAGGTGGTTTATGAAATAGTTTCTATAATAAAATCAAAACTACATAAAACAGGTATTTTAAATAAAGAACACATAGAAGGAAACTTTCCAAAATTTCAATAATAGTATTTTACTTGATGACACTCTTTGTAATTTTTTATTGTATATATTTTGAAGCTGGAAGAATTTATTCTAGGATAAGAAAGAGATATTTTTTGAAATATAGTAAACGTACAGACTTTTATCTAAAGAGGGTTTTGTTCAATTTTAAAATTAATTCGAGAAGGATTTGGATTTAATATAATAAAAATGTCCCTTTTCAAATGTGTTTTGCCTTATAGTTTATTTCTCACTACATTTGTGCACTTTACTTATTTTTATATTTAAGGTATACACTGTGATGTTTTGCTATATATTATTATATATTGTGAAATGATTATCACAATCAAGCTAATTAACATATTCATCACCTTATAAAGTTACCTTTGATGAGAATATTTATAATCTACTGACTTAGTAAATTTCAAGTATCTAATATTATTAAGTATAGTCACCATGCTCTATGTTAGTCCCCTTTGGTGAACATCACCCCCTTTCCCCCCACCCCTCGACATCTGTTAACCACCTTTCTACTCTTGGTTTCTCTGAGTTCAACTTTATGAATTCTATCCATAAGTGAGATCACACGGTATTTGTCACTCTATGACTGACTTATTTCACCTAGCATAATGTCCTCAGGTTTATCCATGTTGCCACAAATGGCAGGATTTATTTCTTTTTTAAGGCTGATATTACATTGCCTTTATGTATCACATCTTTGTCCATTCACCTACTGATGGTTATTTACATTGTTTCCGTATCTTAGCTAGGATGAATGATGCCACAATGAACATGTGAGTGCAGATGTCTCTTCAAGACTGTGATTTCATTTCCTTTGGATATATCCTGTAGTGGGATTTCTGGATCATAAGGCAGTTCTATTTTTAAGTTTTTGAGGAATCTCTATACAGTTTTCCATAATGGCGGTACTAATTTACAATCCCACCAACAATATATAATGGTTCCCTTTTCTCCACATCTTTAGTAACACTTTTTACCTTTTTACTTCGTGATAATACCTATCCCAACAGGTGTCAGGTGCTATCTCATTGTGGTTTTAATTCACATTTCCCTGATTATTAGTGACGTTGAGCATGTTTTCATACAACTCTTGGCCTTTTGTACGTCTTCTTTATAAAATTGTCTCTTCAGGTCTTTTGCTCATTTTTAATTGGACTGGGTTTTTGCTATTCAGCTGTATGAATTTCTTACACACGTTGGATACTAACCTCTTATTGGGTATATGGTTTCAAATATTTTCTCCCATTCCATAGGCTGCTTTTTGAATTGATGCACTTCTACTTATTTATTTTATGATTCTTAAATTTCTGCATATAATGAAATTTCTTTAATGATAACTGATTTTTTAAAATGCTTTTATTTACCTCAGTCCGCTTCATGGGTGCCTGTGACTTTACATAATATCAGGAAAGAACAAAGAAGTGCAGCTGTGATAATTCCATGATTAACTTTCAAAATCATATCACAGAATTAAGCCACCAAAGTTGTCAGTGCTTCTACCATGTTCAGTACATTTAGAAGCAGAAGTATGTAATGGATCTGTCATCTCCAGGACCTTGTTGCCTTAACTCTTTCATCCAATCAGGAAAAACCTGGTGAAATTGGAAGCTCCTCATTGAATTAAGGAGCAACCATTGATTCAGGAACCTCAAATTTCTAACCACAATCTATGCTAGCAAAGCAGGCACATCATATTCTGCCTCTATCTTCTTGTTAACGTAAATTAAGGTCTCATATATTTATCATATGAATCTAATAGGCAGGACCAAAATTGTATTCACATTCAGATTCTTAAAGACAGGGATATGTAATTTTGAATTCTGTTACCTCTGCATATTAGAAGATATTTGGTGATGCATGGTGATTACCCATTACATGAAAATAATATCACACGCAGGTGGTATTTATTGTTCTCTCTTTTCTAACGTATATTCAGGGGGACTGGGATGTCCAATATGTGGAGAATGGTGAAATAGAATATAAAACATGTTTAGAAATTACCCTCAGGAACTAAAAAAAAAAAAAAAAAAAAAAAGCCAGTGTGGTGGCTCATGCCTGTAATACCACCACTTTGGGAGGCCAAGGCAGGTGGATCGCCTGAGGTCAAGAGTTCAAGACCAGCCTGGCCAACATGGTGAAACCCCGTCTCTACTAAAAATACAAAATATTAGCTGGGCATGGTGGTGGATGCCTGTAATCCTGCTACTCGAGAGGCTGAGGCAGGAGAATCGCTTGAACTCGGGAGGCGGAAGTTGCAGTGTGCTGAGATCGCGTCACTGCTTTCCAGCCTCGGCAACAAGAGAGACATTCTGTCTCAAAAAAAAGGAAAGAAAAGGGGAAAAAACCCACAAAATCTAATGAATAAACAACCTTCTCAGGCCTTTGGTTCATGGAAGTGAAGAATGTTTTCTCTACAGTCAACGTTGTGAAAGAGATCCAAATTACTATCAGGGAATTCAAAGGATTAAAATTTAATTAAATTAGAGAACACATTCTTCTTGGCTAATTTTATTTCTGCTTTCATTGGTTGTGGCCAAATTTTCAGACTTTCAATTTTATTCTATGAAAAATATTACTTTCTCTTTCATGAAGATAGAATTAAGCCATTCAAAAATGGATACATCTGGTTAAACAGGGACTTAATTCAATCATTAGGTCGCTTTGTAAAAGAGAGCTTTTAGGCTATAATATAAAGGGAATGAAGCAATTACATTAAAAGGAATTGTGATATGATAAAGTGATTTAGGCCTGGATTACAGATGGAAGAGAAAACCAGGAATGATTGCTGCAGATAGGGTAAATTAGCCTTAAAACATTCTACCCATTGAAATGACGAGGAAACTGTAATTTTTGAATAAAGGCACAAAATGAAACTAAATATATTTTACTTCCTCCACTATTTTACTGCTTTCGTCCTTAATATTCTTTTATCTTGACAGACTGACCAAGAAGGGGCCACATTTGTATGCTCAAAGAAAGTGGAACAATGGAATTTTAATTAATTCAGTTCTGTTTTTGTAATCTTTATTCATTAGTTGAATGTTGGCTAGGTTTCCTAGACAGGGTATCAATGTAAAAGATCAGAAAATGTTGCAATATATGGACAACAAACTTGATGCTAAATATAAACTTCCTCCATGCATCAGTGAGTGGTGGATTTTTGATATGAAGGACTGCCTTTATTTTAGGAAGATGCTCCCTTATTAAAGAACGAATACAAGGGTTATAAGAAGTGTGAACTTTATGTTAAAGGGCGTGATAGTAGTAGAGCCATATTTTAAAACTATGAGAGGCTGAGCATTGCGGCTTATGACTGTAATCCCATTACTGTGGAAGGCTGAGGTGGGAGGATTGCATGAGGCCAGGAGTTCAGGGTCAGCCTGTGCAACATAGTGAGACCTCATATCTACAAAAAATAAAAAAATTAGCTGGGCTTGATGGTGCACGCCTATAGTCCTAGCTACTTAACAGGCTGAGGCATGAAGACTCTTTGAGCCCAGCAGTTTGAGTTTGCAGTCAGCTATGATCAGGCCACTGCACTCCAGCCTCAAAACAAAACAAAACTAGGAGACGTGTGACTGCAGCGTGAGCAGCTAGTTAGACCACTGTACAGTACATTTTGAGGCCGTATCCTGACAGCTTTCCTAAAACTTCATAGAGAATACAGCAGATCTTATAAAGAATAACAATCAACTAAATATCCAGAACCACTCCATGTTATCTGCCCAATACTCTATCCATTCTCCTGTCTTGATTTTCACAGTTCTTCACTTCATCCTTCCCCATATTTTATACTCCGCTTTCCATCTGCCTTATGTATCAGTATAATGATAAATATAAGACTGTCTTGGGCTTTTGTTTTGGGTCTCACTCCAGATTTGATTTTTAATATTCTCTCTTGCTATGGAAAATTTTTGAGTTACCATCTATTTGGGAACAATTTTTCATGGATCTCTCATGTTTCTACATGTCTAAATGAATGAGGCACTGATTGCCCCTCATTTTGGACCATCTTTTCAAGTACGTTTTTACAGCAAAATAGCCTTGGAAACTATAGTATCTTCCTCCAGAGCAAAGGGCAGGTTTGCTTACAGTCTTGGGAGATAGAGATTATGTCTTTCACTGGAGCAAGGAACAAAGGAGGCAGGGTTAGTGTCCATTATAAAAGGTTGAGATTTCTGAAGCTTGGGATTCCATTTATGTACTGTAACCTAACATTTGCATATATCCATCCAGGTCTGTTTGTGTCACCCCATGAAACTTAGGAGCAAAGGGAACTGAGGTACATGTGATGATGTTCATGGTTTTTGCTGTGCTATGAGTAATAAGGTCCTTTGTCTCTGACCCAGGAATGCTGTATCTTTTGCCATCATCCTTGAGTCTGTGGCAGGCTAACTAGTTTGCTTGCAAGTAGTGTGAAACCTCAGACTACCTTTTTTTTTTTATCCCTTGGGTTTTATTTAATTAGCTTTATTGAGATATAATTCACCATTATAGAGGGTAAAATTAAAAGATTTTAGTGTATTCAGAGTTATGCAAGCATCACCACAATCTAATTTTGCATATTTTCATCACTTCAAAACATATCTTGTACCCAGTAGCCATCTTCACCTTATCTCCCTTTCCTCCCATCCCATCCCCTTTCCTCCCACCCCAATATAACTTTTTCCATATATATCTGCCTATTGGACATCTCATATAAATGGACAAAAATAGGAAATTATAATAATTTGAGTAAGTGGATTCAAATTAATTCATTGGGAATACAAAGGGAAAAGCAGAGGCAAAAATTTAATTTTGGAAAGGTAGATTTTACAGAATTTTGTGATAGAAAATGAGAGGTAGGAAACCAAAGTTGACTTCTGTGTTCTAGCCAGGGTGAGTGAGGGATGAAATAATTGGAAAGAAAACAGTCTGAGAGGGAAGAACAGAAACCTGGTAACAATGTGAAGAGAGATAGTAAGCACCAGACTTTTTCAATGGAAGGGGTGGCTTATAAACCTTGGAAAGAGCAGCTATTATGCAGCTTTTAATGATTTTGTGTTTTTGCTTTATTTTCATTTTGTTATCCTCAAGTCTTTGGTAAAAGAGCCTTAAAAACAACAGGATTATGCTTATTGTTACTTCACAAAAGCAACATTTTGTTCATTCTTTAAACAAAAGAGATTTAGAAGAGTAGGCAGAAGCAAGATGAAAAGAGAACTGGATTGGGAAGTGGAATTCTAAACAAGAAATGACTGCCTAGAGAGTATATGTACCTTTCTCACTTAGAAGAAATTTTAAACATACTGAGGAGGGAATTTGGCTATCTACCATTGTGTGGCATGTGGGTTCAAATAACTTTCCTTGAATATTAAATACCAAACATAAACTTCAGAAGCCTAGAGGACTAGGGTACAACCGTAATACGAGTGCATTTTCAGTTGGTTGTTCTTTTGATCTACTCAATTAGAAATATTAGTCTAGGCCGGGCGCGGTGGCTCAAGCCTGTAATCCCAGCACTTTGGGAGGCCGAGACGGGCGGATCACGAGGTCAGGAGATCGAGACCATCCTGGCTAACACGGTGAAACCCCGTCTCTACTAAAAAATACAAAAAATTAGCCGGGCGAGATGGCGGGCGCCTGTAGTCCCAGCTACTCGGGAGGCTGAGGCAGGAGAATGGCGTGAACCCGGGAGGCGGAGCTTGTAGTGAGCTGAGATCCGGCCACTGCACTCCAGCCTGGGCGACAGAGCGAGACTCCGTCTCAAAAAAAAAAAAAAAAAAAAAAAAAAAAAAAAAAAAAAAAAAAAAAAAAAAGAAATATTAGTCTGGAATGGAGGCGAGTGGTCTGACTGAGAAGTTTAAGCCACCAACTCATTGGGAAGGAGTCAATATTGATGAGAATTTCCAGAGAAAGGGAATGGAGCTTCAGAAGGGGTAACAGTAGGCACTAAGTCAATACCAGTCTTTCAATGATGGATAAACAAAGATGAATTTGAGAACTTATTTAGGAGAAGTGAGAACAAGAAAGTTAAGAAATAGCCTTTATGAAAACAAGGATGTGTGAGTGTGTATGTGTGTGCATGTGTGTGTATGTGTATTTTGGAAGTAGAAAAGTTTCTTGAATGCTGATAAAATATTCTTTATAGTGTTTCTTTTTGTGCAGCAAGTGGGGGAATGGGTGTGGGGGGTATTGAATTATAGTTTTCTCTGGAAGATACCTTTGACTTTTATTTCTTCTCACAAGACGGAGTGCTTTCTGAAAGTATCAAGTAGGAATTCTGTCATTATTAGTTAGTATTTATCACATCCTTATTATGTCCATATCCATAAGCACTTTCTGTGTATGAATAGTTCTCAACTGGGGAGACTTTGACCCCAGGGGACATTTGGCAAAATCTGAATCTTTTGCGGGTTGTCACACCTCTGTGGGGATGCTGCTGGCATCTAGTAAGGGTTCAGGAATGTTGCTAAATATTTTATGATGCACACGACAGCCCCCTGCAAAAGAATTTTCTAGCCCCAACGCCAACAGCACTGGAGTTGAGAAATCCTGATGAGAAATGCACGTTTTAATACTTCCAGAAAAACTTTGAGATAGGTAACTTTTATCACTTCCTGCTTCAAGATGAGGAAACTGGGGCATGAGGATTTTGAGCAACAATTTTTAGTAAATGGTAGAGCCTAGATTTGGATGGGAGTAGTGTGACTCTTGAGCATGTGTTATGCCCTATGCTCTATTATCTTTGTAAATTACCCCTGTATGTGTGTAGCCAACCCCTGCTACAGCAACACACCTTATTTGCATTAACTCAATCAGAACAAACATATTTATTTAAACATATCCTTCCTCACCAAGACAGTGTGCTTAGAAGGATTGGAATATCCATTCTTCTTACTTTGCATAGAACAGGAAACATAGCAACTTAGAATCGTTCTTGGGTGCTAGGAGCAATAGGGCAGCCTTTATTTATGAGCTGTTATTTTATGGCATTTTATTTATTTTAAAGCTTATTGGTTTATCTTTTCAAGTTTAGGATTCAATGAAGGGAGGATTTTCATATAAGCCGAGGCACTTTTCTCTCCAGTATAGAAAACTTATGTTATACACATTGGAAACTCTACCAGCTCAGTTTTAAAGGAACACATTTTATCATAGAGATGCAATTCATAATAGCTGAGGAAATGTCATTTTAGCTCTAAGTTACCATAAGCACCACTTGGACTGCTACAGAAGTACTCTCTGGAAGAAAATTTACTATTTTAACTGTATTAAGTACTTAGTGTTTTTAAGAGATCTATGATGCTTTCATTCCAGATTAATTTAATGTTCACAGTGTACTCAATCTCTTTCTCTGTATGGTGGAATTTGAAGTTTGTCTTCCCCCCACCAAGAATATTTTATTTCCCCATGTAATTATCAGTTTTTGGCTGCACTTTTTGTATTATAGGCAGAAAGCAATATATTACATGTTTTAAGTCCTTCTGCGTAAATATTATGGAAGAATAGGCCCTCACCATATGGCATATTGTGTGTATTTTAAAGTGTTCCTCAGAGTAAAAAGTTATATTTATTCTGATATATGCCCCCTACCTGTTTCTTTCTCCTTCCCTTCCTCCTTCTGTCCCTTTCTTCCTTCTTTCCTTCGTTCCTTCCTTCTTTTCTTTCTGTCTCTCCCTACCCTCCACTCACCTCCCCTTTCCTTCTCTCATAGACTTAAAAGTACTTGCTATTTAAAAATCAATCTTGAGCTAGTCTGAATATGCTCGTGGAGATTCTGGATTTTAAAAATTAGCTATTCGCTTCAAAACATTTTGTTTATCAGAAAAAGTGTTTACCTTTTCTAAAAGAAAATACAGCAAGTGAGAAATTAGCAAATGATTGAAAATTTACTTCTGGCTATGCATAGTAAGTACTCTGATGTACATTGGGACATATTCTGAAGAGAGCATGCTTATGAAATCATCTATGTCAAATTAGCGTTGAGGACTTGTTTAAACAATACAAAGCCTCTAAGATCTTTTAGTGATTTTGCTATTCCTTACACAAAAGCCTTTTCTCCTTAGGTACAAACACACACAACAGTAAAAACCTATTAAATCCTTCCCTATTCTAGTGACAATAATAAAACAACGTTTGTGATAAATTTAATAACAAATAGGAAATACATTTTTATTTTCAATAAACCTGATGTTGTAGATGAGTAAGAACTGTTTTTCTTTCCTGTTACACTACATGCTTTACAATGTGCTCATTTGCCCAAATTAGAACTCCAAAGTTAACTTTGTTTTTTAGTTTTATTTTTATTATACTTTAAGTTCTGGGATACATGTGCAGAGCATGTAGATTTATGACATAGGTATACACGTGCCATGGTAGTTTGCTGGACCCATCCATCTGTCATATACATTAGGTATCTCTCCTAATGCTATCCCTCTCTTAGCCCCTCACCCCACCGACAGGCCCCAGGGTGTGTGTGATGTTCCCTTCCCTGTGTCCATGTGTTCTCATTGTTCAACTCCCACTTATGAGTGAGAACATGCAGTGTTTGGTTTTCTGTTCTTGTGTTAGTTTGTTGAGAATAATGGTTTCCAGCTTTATCCATGTCCCTGCAAAAGACATAAACTCATCCTTTTTTATGGCTGCATAGTATGCCACGGTGTATATGTGCCACATTTTCTTAATCTAGTCTATCATTGATGGACATTTGGGTTGCTTCCAAGTCTCTGCTATTGTGAATAGTGCTGCAATAAACATACGGTGCATGCATCTTTATAGCAGAACAATTTATAATCCTTTGGGTATATACCCAGTAATGGGATTGCTGGGTCAAATGATATTTCTGGTTCTAGATTCTTGAGGAATTGCCACACTGTCTTCCACAATGGTTGAAATAATTTACACTTCCATCAACAGTTTAAAAGCATTTGTATTTCTCCACATCCTCTCCAGCACCTGTTGTTTCCTGACTTTTTAATGATCACCATTCTAATTGGTGTGAGAGGATACTTCATTGTGGTTTTGATTTGCATTTCTCTAATCACCAGTGATGATGAGCTTTTTTTCATGTTTGTTGGTCACATCAATGTCTTCTTTTGAGAAGTGTCTGTTCGTATCCTTCACCCATTTTTCGATGTGTTGTTTTTTTTATTTCTTGTAAATTTGTTTAAATTCGTTGCAGATGTCGACTGGATATTACGCACTTTTGTCAGAATGGACGACGATTGCACAAACTTTTCCTCCCATTCGTGTATGTTCTGCCCTGTTCACGTCTGGATGGTGTTTTCGTTTTTGCTGTGCAGCGAACTGCTTTAAGGTTTAATTAGGATCCCATTTGGTCTATTTTGGGCTTTTGTGTGCATTGCCTTTTGGGTGGTTTTAGTCATGAAGTCCTTTCTATGCTATGTCGCCTGAATGGTGAAATTGCTACCGATTTTTCTTCGTAGGCATGTTTTATGGTTTTGAGGTCTTAACATTGGTTAGTCTGTTAAGTTCATCGTGATGAGAGCTAATTTTTTTGTATAAAATGTTAAATGTAAAGGGAAGGGTCCAGTGTCCGTCTTTCCTGCATAGTGGCCTAGGCGAGCTGTCTTCTCAACGCATTTATTAAATAGAGAACTCTCTCTCCCCAAGTTGCGTTGTCTTTTGTCCGCGCTTCTCCTCCACACGATCCCAGTATTGGTTTAGATGGGTGCGGGGGTCGTTACTCTCTGGGGGCCCTCGTGTTGTGTTCCGATTGGGTCTAATAATGACTCTCTCTCTCGGTACACTCCTGCGCTCTCTTTTGTTAGGGGGTACGCCCCTTGTAAGTAATACGCGGTTCGTGAAGTCAGGTAGTGGTGGATGCCTCCCAGCCTCTGGTGTCTCTCTCTTTGCTTCGCTCGCTCTAGGCCTATACGGGGCTCTTTTTGGTTCCATAAGAATTTAAAGTAAGGTTTGGTTTCTAAACTTGAGAAGTCAGTGGGTAGGGTTGAGTGGAGGAAGGTATTTGGAATCTATAAATTGACTGTTGGGGCACTATGTACCGATTTTCATGATATTGATTCTTCCTATTCATACAGCATCACGAGGATGGCTTGTCTCGCAGTTGTGTTTTTGTGTTCTATCTTATTTCCTTGAACAGTGGGTGTTCGTAGGGTATCGTTGCGCGGGTGTGAGAGGAGGCCCTTCGACATCGCATGGGTAAACTGATATTCCTACGAGGTTAGTTTTAATCTCTTTGTAGTGTAGAAGGTGGAATGGGAGTGTCCCGTCGATGATTGTGGGGCTGTTTTTGTCTATGTAGTGGTGTGGGTAAGGAAAGTGCTTTGTGAGTTTCTGCACATTGAGTGTTTGTATCCTGAGACTTTGCTGAAGTTGCTTATTTAGTGGTAAGGAGACTTGTGGGGCTGAGATGATGGGGTGTTTCTAATATGGGACATATCATGGTCATCTAGAACAAGAGAGGAACAAGTTTGACTTCTCTCTTCGCTAGGTTTGGAATATGCTTTATTTCTTTCTATTGCCTGATTGTCATGGCCAGAGCTTCCAATAACTATGTTTGAGTAAGGGAAGTGTGAGCAGAGAACATTTCCTTGTTTTCTTGTGCAGTTTTCAAAGGGAAAGTGCTTTCCAGTTTTTGGCCCATTCTGTATGGACATGAGTTGTCCTGCGGATGTTGTGACAAGATAGCAGTCGTTATTATTTTGAGATAACGCGTTCCATGCAATACCGGAGTAGGAGTTATTGTAGAGTTTGTGTAGCAGTGAAGGGCGCGTGTGTTGAATTTGTTGAATGAGCCGTTTTCTGCATCTATTGGAGATAAGTAGATGTGCGTTTTGGTCATTGTGTCGACTGTTTAGGGATGGATTTGTATGTTTTAATTGTTATTTGCATATCTTGGAAACCAGGCTTTGCATCCCAGGGAGATGAAGCCAACCTTTTATTGTGGCAGATAAGCTTTTTTGATGTGCTGCTGGTGGTTGGGTTTGCCAGTAGTCGGTATTGGAGGATCTTTTCATCAATGTTCATCAGGGATATTGGGCCGAAATAGTTCTGTTTGTTTGTTGTGTCTTTGCCAGGTGGTCGTCGTCAGGATGAGATTGGGGCCGGTCATAAAATAGTTTAGGGAGAATTTCCGGTCTTTGTATCTATTGTTTGGAATATTTTAGAAGGGGGATTGTACCAGAGCTCCTTTTTTGTACCGTGTGGGTAGGAATTTGGCTGTGAATCTGTCCCTGGTCCCTGGGCCTTTTTGTGGGTGGTGAGCTATAAGTTACTGGCCCTCAATTTCAAACTTTAGTTGTTGGTGCCTAGTTCAGGGATGATACAACTTCTTTCTGGCTTTGAGTCTGGGAGGACGTGTTATGTGTTCCAGGGGGCAATTTTCCATTTCTTCTATATTGTTCATAAGTTTGGATTTTGGAGAGGTTTTATGTAGAGGTGTTTACATTATTCTCTGATGGTAGCTTGTATTTCTGTGGTATCAGTGGTGATATCCCCTTTATCATTTTTATTGTGTCTATTTGATTATTCTCTCTTTTCTTCTTTATTAGTCTGGCTAGTGGTCTATCTATTTTGTTAAATTTTCAAAAAACCACCTCCTGGATTGATTTTTTGAAGGGTTTTCATGTCTCCATCTCCTTCAATTCTGCTCTGATCTTAGTTATTTCTTGCCTTCTACTAGCTTTTGAATGTGTTTGCTCTTGCTTCTCCAGTTCTTTTAATTGTGATGTTAGGGTATCGATTTTAGATCTTTCCCACTTCTCCTGTGGGCATTTAGTGCTATAAATTTCCCTCTAGACACTGCTTTGGCTGTGTCCCAGACATTCTTGTACATTGTGTCTTTGTACACAATGTACAAAGAAGTTCTTTGGTTTCAAAGAACTTATTTATTTCTGCCTTAATTTTGTTATTTACCCAGTAGTCATTCAGGAGCAGGTTGTTCCATTTCCTTGTAGTTGTGTGGTTTTGAGTGAGTTTCTTAATCCTGAGTTCTAATTTGATTGCACTGTGGTCTGAGAGACTGTTATGATTTCCATTCTTTTGCATTTGCTGAGGAGTGTTTTACTTCCAATATGTGGTCAATTTTAGAATAAGTGTGATGTGGTGCTGAGAAGAGTATTTTCTTCCTTAACCCCACATGTATTCAGTCTTCATAGCCAGTTCTTCTCATCTCATCTCATCTCGTCTCTTCTCTCTTCTCTTTTCTCTTTTCTCTTCTCTTCTCTCTTCTTTGTTAGAGTCTTTCTTTGTCTCCCAGGCTAGAGTTCAGTGGCCTGACTGTGGCATACAGTTGGGAATTTGGGCATAAGGATTTTGTGCAGGGAAGGAAAATCTCTAATCAGAATAAGTGTCTATTTCAGTAAGAACAAAATATTACCCTTCTATGACAGAAGAAATCCAATGTAATTAAATTGTCAGAAGGTAGCTAATTGATCACCCACAAGACTCATGCCATACAAGGGACTCAGTGTTGTTCTCTGTTACTGGATTGGACACTCATCACTGTCAGCCTTGTTAAGTGAAAGTCCATGTTGCTGAGAACATGCATATCCTCCATCCCTTCCACCATGACCACTTTGTTCATGAACCCATTGAGCAATGGCAATGTGGCTAAAGAGGTTGACTGATTTCCTCAGAAAGGGTCATTTTAATCACTTTATTATTAAACTCTTTCTCTGCTGAGATCACCCCTTGGTGAGCACTTATATGGCATAGAAATATATTCACATTTTTTTGCCCACATAACTCTTCCTCAAATGTCCCCATTATCAATTTCCCAATCATATTTTTTTCAAGTCCCTGGTCATCCAGCCAAACCATTGGCTGCAGTTTATTGATCAGTATATGATAGAATATCCGGCTTTTTCTCTTTTCAAGCAAAGTAAACAACTAGGTACACCATTTGAATTTTTGCCCATTGAAAGGATTTCCCTTCACTCCAGTCCATCAGGGATGTCCCACACAGGGGCTGCAGGGCTATAGTTGTCCACTTTTGAGTGGTAACTGCATATCATGCAGAACCAACTGTAAACCAGGCCAAAGTCTTCTATTCTTTACTCACCTGATGGTAGAGTACTCCTCATGAGGCCATAGGTGCAGGCTGAGAAATAGAAAACATTGGAACCAGAGTGGAGACCATGGACATTTAGGCCATTGCTGTAAGCTGGATGATTGTCTCCCAAAATCTCATGGTGAAATTTGATCCCTAATATTGGAGGTGGGGCCTAATGGGAGGTATTTGGGTCATAGGAGCTTATCCCTCATGAACGGCTTGGTGCTGTTATCATGTTCATGAGTAAGTTTTCACTCTTAGTTCCTGAGAGATCAGGTTGTTAAAAAGACTGCCTTCCTTAGTTTTTCTCTCCTGCTTCCTCTCTTTTCATGTTATCTCTGCACATGCTTGGTTCTCCTACTCTTTCCACCATAAGTGGAAGCAGTCTGAAGCCCTCACTAGATGTAGACCCTGGTGCCATGCTTCTTTAATAATTTGCAGAATGGTGAGCTGTATAAACCTCTTTTCTTCATAATTTACCCAGCTTTAGGTATTTCTTTACAGCAACACAAATGGACTAAGACAGTCATTTCTATATGTAACTTTTGCCTGCTTAGAACTGATCACATATATATCACTTTTGTTTGAGGATGGAATGTGGCTGTGCATGTTCAACTTTATGACTTGGTGAGTCAGATAATACCCAGTTCATAAAGAGCAGCTCAGGTTGCATAACCTGGTGGCCCATGGTTAAGCACTTATTATTCTCTATTAAGGACCAGTAGGAGGTCAAGGACTGTTTCTCAAAAGAAGAGTAGCTATCTGGGGAAGGTGTCAGGGCTTTGCTCCAAATCCTATCAGAGCCTTCCAAAGTCTTCAAATAGCATTTCTGTCTTTCACTGATACTTTAAACATCATTGGATCTGCTGGATCATATGACTCAAGTGACAGAGCAGCTTGTATAGTAGACTGGACTTGTTACAGAGTCTTTTCCTATTCTGGGCCTTTACTCAAAACTAGAAACTTGTCAGGTTACTCAGTAAATGGGCCAGAGTAACACACCCAAATAAGAAATACGTTGCATCCAAAATCCAAATAGACCCACTAGCCACTGTGCCTCTGTTTTGGTTGCAGGAGGGGCCAAATGCAATAACCTATTCTTGACCATAGAATAAATATCTTGACATTTCCCACACCACTGGACCCATTGAAATTTCCCTGAAGTAGAAGGCCTCCGAATTTTTGTTACATATATTTCCCACTCTCTGATAAGCAAATCCCTTACCAGTAAGACTAGAATAGTTGTTATGTGTTGCTCAGTAAGTCCAATCAGCATAATGCCATCAATATAATGAACTAGTATGATATATTTTTGAAGGAAAACGAGATCAAGATCCCTGCAAACTGAATTATGACATAGGGCTGGAAAGCTAATATACCTCAGAGGTAGGACAGCAGAAGTATATTGCTGGCCTTGCCGACTGAAATCAAACTGCTTCTGGTGATCTTTACAAACAGGTGTCAAGAAAAAAACATTTGCCAGGTCCATAGCTGCATAACAGATATGTGTTAATTTGTTTAAGCAAAGAAACCATATCTGATAGAACAGCTGCAATTATATTCACTGCCTGGTTAAGCCTATATTTTCATTCTCCAAGACCCATCTGGCTTTTGCACAGATCAAATAGTAGAGTTGAATGGAGATGTGGTGAGGATCATCACCCCCGCATCTTTCAATAAATTTTGGTGGCACTGATTTCTGTAATCCATCCAGGAATGTGGTATTGCTTTTTTGTTTACTATTTTTGTAGGTAGAGGGATTTTTTATTGATTTCCACTTAGCCTTTCCCACCATAATAGCCTTCACTCCACAGGTCAGGAAACCAATGTGGTTTCTGGATACTGCCAGCTGCTGAATATATCTATTCCAATTTTGCCTTCTGGAACTGAAAAAATAAACACAGAATGGATTGACAGACCCTCTGGGCCCACTGTGCAATGAACCTGAGCTAAAACTTCACTGATCACCTGACCTTCCTAAACTCCTATTCTGATTGATAGGCCACAGTGATGTTTTGGGTCTCCTGGAATTGGTGTCAGTTAAAAGCCAGTGTCTGGTATGTCCTGAAAGGTTTGATTATTTCCTCTTCTTCAGTACACAGTTACCTTTGTAAAATACCATATGTGCCTGTGGAGAAGGGCAGGATAATGATTGACAGTATAAATTTTTGATACTGTATCAGAATCCTTCCTAATAGGTTCCTAGCCTCCCCTTCATTCAAGGGGTTCTGAGTCTGTAAACAGGCCCAAGACCTCATTAAGGGGTCATGACATTTTTTTCTTTTCTGAAGTCTGTGGCCTGTCAGGTATGAGTCTGTTATCATGATTCAGGTTAGAATTTTGTTCACTTGACTTAGAACTTTTTGCATTTACAGATCAAGTAAGACTTTAGTAGGCTTCCTATCTGTTTGACTAATTGATTATTGTAGGAATACCATAATCAATAAATCAATGCCATAGGTCTGCACAAATCAGACTATCCAATTGCTGCTTTGCCTTTGCTGTCCATTACAGTGACCATGCCCACCTTGCCTTTGGTCATTGAGTGCCTGCCTCCACTTACATCCAATTACTTTTATTACTCCCAGAATATAATTACTCCTATTGCATGTAGGCTTCCAAACTGAATGGCTCCATTTCCTACTTCACTTGACCCTTGAACAACATGGGTTTGAATTGTATGGGTTCACTTATATGCAGGTTTTTTTTTCAATATATACTTTGTACTCCACTATCTACAGATTTGACATTAGCAACCAAATGCAATTGAAAATATGGTATTCATGGAAAGTAAAACTCGTCTATTTAGATGACCAACTTTTTATATCTTAGGAGCTCCACAGGGTTGAATGTAAGACATTAGTATATGCAGGAAGTTCTGGAACAAATCCCCTATGTATCCCAAGGGACAGCTGTATAAGGTCTGGCCTATGGAAAACAAAAAGCTTTTTAAGGATTCTGGGACCCCTTCCACAAATTTATTTCTCACAGTATCGGGGAAAAATGTTTTCTGGACCCTCCCTGTGTGGGTGAGTATGTTTTAGATGACAAATCCACTCTAACATAACAATCCTCCTAAGGCTTTGCATCTCTGTATTAAATCAAGGCAGGTCAGGCATTTCTAATTTGCTTATGGTGGGCCATCTTTTGGTCCATGTTTCAGCCAACCAACCAAGAAAATTAGGGCTCTTTCTAACTCCCTGAGCTGCAACATTAAATGCAGAATCTTTCCTTAGTGAGCCCATATCAACATTGAGCTGGTCCAACTTTATGCTCCTTCCACCATTGTTCTATTCCCTTAGCATCCATCCCACACATACTCTCCAGGTTTATGTCTATATAAATTAGAAAATTCAAGTAGTTCTTTTGGAGTATAGTGCACCTCCTAATGGGCCACATTTTTTTACCTCACCTTTGGGGTCTGCTGGGTTTGAGTTTAGTTACAGGTCTAGAAGCAAAAAGAGGTGTTAGGTGTGGGTTTTGAAGAGAATCAGCCTTGTCTTGCATATAAACTACTTCTGGTGAGGCCATTAAGTTTCCCCAGGCAATGCAGAATTAATCTTCTTAGATGAGGGTAGAAAGGCGGCTACTACTGGGGATGAGAAGACTGTTTCCACTCCACAAGCTGTGGAGACTTCTTCCACTGGCAGAAAAGACTCATCAAATTTTAGGGACTCAATGTCCCCAGCTTCATCGCATCTTCCTACATGTCTCCATTTCAATATATAGGATTCCATTCTTTCCCAGTCAATATTTTCATTTTAACAGTGGACAGCTTTAGGGCTGGGAGTTCAACTTGCACTGTAATTTAGCTAGTCAAAAGATGAGATTGTACTTTTAATTTTCAGCAGTCTCAGCCCTGTGTTTACAAGAGATATGGGTCTCCTTAAAGGCACAAACAGAAGCACACACATTTTTGTTATCTATCAAATGAGAATGGCAATGCCTTCTCATAAAGGAATAAATGAGATAATCTGTGCATAGTAGTAATCACAAACTTGACATATGGTTGCTGTTCAATCATGTTACAAATCATTATCATTATTGTACATACAGCACATTACTATTACACATACAGCACTTTTGCTAGGAATTTGAATTATTGAGCTCATCTTTTTCTTTCATCACTTCATCCAGCAACATTAGGAGCAAGCAATCAAGCAATGTCATTATAATAATTAGCTTTCCAAAAATATTTAAAAGTACCACGTGCACAATCACCCAGAAATTTGCTTCATAAGTCATTGACTAGGAGTATCCAATAGAGATATTTTCCATCCAGTTCCAACCATGGACTACAAGTGCTCTCTTTACTACTAGAAATAAGGTCATTAGCAGATTTAAATCTAATAAGATTATAGAGACAATTCCAGAATCCCAAAACCAATTCAGAAAACTCATCCTTAAAATTCTATTCCTCTAGAACCAACATCTGTATTAGTCAGGGTTTTCCAGAGAAACAAAACCAATAGATTAGATGATAGATACAGGGATAGATAGAGGGATAGATAGATCAAAAGGAATTGATTATAAGGTGATGACTCACGTAATTATGGAAGCTGAGAAGTCCCATGATCTGCCTTCTGTAAGTCGGATACCCAGGGAAGCCAGGGCTGTGTAGTTTAAAGGCCTCAGTACCAGAAAGCTGATCCTGTGGAATCCAGTCAGTGTCTGAAGGCCTGAGAATAAAGCACACAAAGCAAAAGATTGATAGCTCAGCTCCAGCAGTTAGGCAGAGGGAGAACGAGTCTAACCTTCTGCTTTTTTGTTCTATTCGGGCCCTAAGTGGATTGGTTGATACCCACCCACATTGGGGAGGGCCATCTGTTTTATTCAAATGCTACTCTCTTCTGTTAACACCCTCACAGAAACACCCAGTTTGATGAGATATGTAGGCACCTCATGGCTCAAATTGACACACAAAATTAACCATCGCAGTGTTTCGTCAGCAATTTATTTGCATGGTTTTCCCTCTTGGGTTGATATTTTATTTGTATTCTACAATTTTCTATTGAAAATTGTATAATGGATAATAATTTCAGTGGATTGGCGAATTATGTTTAACCATGTTCCCATAGGATTTAAAGTACTTTTAAGAATAATGTTTTATATCCATTGCTAATATAACCTATGGATTTTATCATGTTAAGACATCTGCTACAAAAAAAGGTGGTTCCATGAGTGTGTCATTTGCTATTTCTAAGCATATGGGAAACATAATCTTGTGATTGACTGGTTAATAGTTTGGTTATAGGTTGAGTTGCGCCCGCTCAAAAAAATATATGCTGTAGTCCTAACACATAGCACCTCTGAATGTGACCTCATGTGAAACAGGGTCCTTACAATCAAATCAAGGTGAGATCACTAGGATGAGCCTTAATCCAATATGACTGGTGTCCTTATATAAAGAAGAATTTGGACACAGACACACATAGCGAGAACGTCACATAAAGAAGAAGACACAGATTGGGGTGATGCATCTGTAAGCCAAAGAACACCAAAGATTGCCCCTCCAACCACCAGAAGCTGGGAGACTTGGAATAGATTCTCTCTCACAGCCCTCAGAACGATCCAACCCTGCCAATACCTTCATCTTGGACTTTCAGCTTCCAAAACTGTGAGACAATACATTCTGATTATTTAAGCCACCAAGTGTGTTGTATTTTGTTACAGCAGCCCTAGGAAACTAATATATCCAGGTAGCAAATGGCACATGCTGTTTGTTAATAGATGGGGTCTGCAATACTTTTAGCCCACTGAGAAACAGTTGCCAATAAGGGACTATGTCAAGGTTTACATACAAATAAATAAATATCCTAGTATCTATATTAGGAGGAATACCTGCATGAAAGCAAAGAGAGAAGGAACCAGTTAAGCCTGGAGCAGCTAGTAAGTCTAGGAGAGCCATCAGATCACCGTGCAAGTTTTATACTGGATGAAGGTAATATAGAGATGGCAATAGAGGGGACATATCCTAAACTGCCCTGCGGTCTCAGGAAGGTTCAGTTTGCCAAAGCCTTTGTGGTGTCTTTAAGCCAAAGTCAGCTGTTGGAGATAGCTCGGGTCCTCCAGGAACAGATTGGCCTTAGTATCCCTGCCATGCTTATTCACTGTTTGTGAGCAGCTATGGCAGACATGTCCTCAGCTCAAATGAGGTGATGGATTTCCAAAAGCAGTTTGGGGCCCTTGGTTAAGTCCTCTCCCTGAAGCGAAGAGGTCTGCAAGGCACATTCTCACAGTCCCCAGAGATGTTCCTCAAGGGAGTGAAAAACTGATATGGAATTGAATCCTTGAAAGAAAATGAACCAAATGAAAATATTATCCAAGAATTGAAAAAATTCACGCACCTAGAGTGTAGGTCACCTGGGCTGTGAAAATAAATCAATTCTAACATGTAAAGAATGAGCAAAATAAGACATTTTGTTACTCGTGGGGCAGTTTAACGGCGGAAAAGTTGGAGGTGGGATTGAGGAAGTCGCTCTCCACCGCTCCACACAATGAGAGATGCAGGTAACAATACCTCCATCATCTTTAACAAGTGGCTTCTATGTTTGTTCTGGGGTAGGGGTTGTGGTCACCACCCTGTTTAGCTGAAAGGGGAAAATATGGAGTGCTGAATATGGGAGACTTTTATGGTTAAGGCCTTAAAATGGCACACGTTTGTTCCACTCACTTTCCATTAGTTGAAATTCAGTCATTTGTCCCTACCTAACTGCAAAGCAGGCTGGATAACATGCTTAAGCTTTGCGCCCAAGAAAAGAGGGAAAGGATCCTGGTGTACAGCTGATTACTTCTACCACACTTGGACATGGCCAGATATCAGTATTTGTGACCTCAATTAAAAAGAACTCCAAAAGAGTGACTGAAATTCTCAGTTTTATCCAGGTGTTTGACATTATACAAGTACAGAAAATAGTCACTAGCTAATGCTTTTAGGATTAAAGGTATCTGCAACATATGGCCACACATCACTATAAAGTTAAAAAGTAAATAAATTGGGTATATACTGAGGGGATTATTACAATCCCATGTTTCATAATTGAATAATATACCCCCAAGTTTTATAATTGAAAAAATGCAATTAAGTATTCTAGAAATAGAATTACAGATGGCCCAAATGAAAACGTATGGAGGTGGATAAATCCGACATGTTGAATCAGTCCTATAAATAAGTTCCTCTTTGGTTTTGTTTTACAGGCTTCTGAGAGTGTATTTTCAGGCTCATCCTTTTTTAGATTATCTGTATTCTCAGTGTATATATATTCATAGCCTTGTAATATGAAAATTATAGAACACTAAAAGGGTACAAATTGTATTTCTAGCAGCAAAACAATACAAAATAATAATTAGGAATAAATGAGGGTTAAATACCAATAATACTAATTTTTTAAAAGAAAATAATACTAATCAAATTGAGACAAGCATCAAAGTTCACCAGGTACCTTGTGAACTACTTTTCTCTAGTTCCTACCTATCCTTGACTAATGTATATGATGAGTATTCTGCCAACGCAACAGCCCACCTTTTCGCAGGTCGCACTGAAGCCCAGTCTGAAATAAGGCCTAATGATTATCAGTGTGGCCCACATCCTCAGTGCACCTAGATTGGAATGCCAACTGTGGTACTAATTATCTGTATGACCTCGGAAATGTGCAATGTCTTTAAACTCTCTAAACCTCAATTTCTTGATCAATAAAATGGGAATGACAATGCATTCTCATAAAGTTGCTGTAAGGAATAAATGAGATAATCTGTGCATAGTAGTTATGACAAACTTGACATATGGTTGCTGTTCAATCATGTTATAAATTATTACCATTATTTTTAATATTACAAAACATTTTTTAGTATAAGTTTCTACTCACCTAGAGAAAAGTGTCCAGAAAATAGTTATTAGTTTCCACTGAAATGTTTGAAAATTCAATTGTTCTCTTAAGAGATTGAGCCCTCTGTTTAGATTTGGAAAAAGAAGGCTGAGATTTTGCAGGGGCCTACTGGGTTTTTCTCCTATGCCCTGTGAAAGCCAATCGGTGCCTGCTCTCCAGCTTCATTTTTTTGAAAACTTCCTGGAAACCAGATTGAGTCCATGCCCTTCACTTACTTATTTTACCACTGGTTCCAACAATCAGCCCTACTCCCTCCTGTTAGATCAAACTTGCATCTTAGCAAGAGCTGCCAATTGACTGGAGTTACCAAGGCCCAGTTTTTGAAACTGCTCATTGACTGAAGATCCTCCTTGGGTTGCCTGCTCTGTCTTCAAGGTGATCTATATTATTATCCCAATGCCTTCCACAAAGTTGATTTCCTTTTACCATTTTATGAGAGACATAACAGTTTCAAATTAAGTTATTTATATCTAAGTGATATTACCTTATCATAATTATTATTTTTTCTGTGGTAATTTCTTTATTTAGTTTCTTAAAAATATGAGAATGCATCCATAGGATAAATGATAAACCCATGTCTATTTATCTGATATTATAATGATTATAGTAAACAGTGAGACTATGTTCTGATTTTGATATATTTTTTGATGAAAAGTTTAAGTTGGAAAAACAAAATGACATGCAATTTTCAAGTGTCCCCCAAGTGTGATATACATGGTATAAAATAAAAATACATCTGCCCCTTATACCGTACATTTATTTTAACATTATTCTACCTTAAAATTGCTCGCATTTTCATTTGAGGAAAAAGAAATGCTACCTCATGCAAATATTTTTCTTTCTGCATCATATGAGTATTAATTCTTTCATCTGACCCTTCTTTTTTTTTCATTTCACTACCATACGCCAGGATATTAAATTAGGTATTGATAATTCAGTAAAGAAGACAGAAACTGTCTGTGTTTTCAGAGAGTGTATACTCTAGCAGTCCATGAAGCTAAAATAACTATCTTTAAGTAGAACATGTTTCATTGATGAGATCATTCATTCTTTTATCAAGTGATTATTGAGCATCTATGCCATCTGCACGATTTCCTAAGTTAGTAGATTATACTGATCAATAAGGAAATGAATTACAATTTTTGAAGCTATTATAGACAAACCCCAATTGTTCACCTGCATGCAATGGAATACAGAACATACAGGACCTCAGCCATCCAGAAGTAGGGGATTGGAGCTATAGAAGCAGGACCTTCTCTTCAACAGATTCTTCTGCTAAATTGTCCTGTACTACTCTCAACCGCGCTGTCCTTTTTCCCTGTCACCATTCTTTCACTTGTGATTTAAGATGAAAATGTCAACATGAGGCTTTATTCCCAATTCAGTGCCCCTGCAGCCATTTTGTTTTGTTTTGTTTTGGTTTTTGTTGTCTCTAGCCATTTTGGTGTGGGGAATGAACTCTCTGATCCAAATGCCTGATTCTTTTTCTCCTGTAGATGTTTAAATACCACACCAAAGGCCGGGCGAGGTGACTCATGCCTATAATCCCAGCACTCTGGTAGGCCGAGGTAGGCATATCTCCTGAGGTCAGGAGTTCAAGGCCAGCCTGGCCAACATGGTGAAACCCCATCTCTACAAAAATCAAAAAATTAGCCAGGCATGGTGGCGTACACCTGTAATCCCAGCTACTCAGGAGGTTGAGGCAGGGGAATCATTTGAACCTGGGAGGCGGAGGTTGCAGTGAGCCATTGCACTCGAGCCTGGGCAGCAGAGCAAGACTCTGTCCCCCTCCCAACGCCACAAAAAACAAAAAAACACAAAACCACACCAAAAATTTAACTGAGAAAGAGAGTCTCTCAATGTCTAGATAATAATCTTATCTCCTGGATTGTCACTTATGAACATGTGAGGTGACAAAAACTCTTTAATGGATAAGCATTTAGCAAATGAAAAGAAAAAATCTGTGATTATTATGTAATCCTAGATGACTCATTATACTTACGTAAAGAGGAACATGAATCTCAAAGACTAATGAGAATTGTTGAGCGTGTCAACAAATTAAGAACTAGATGTTCTTAAAATGAACCTGGTCTTTATTGTTTTAAAAAGATCAGTGGGGAATCATGCAAATGGAGAATGCTATATTGCTAGTATTTAAAAATGATGTCAAGAACTTAATGACAGCTCCAACTACTTAAAAGCATTTGTCCATATAATTCCAAAGCTATGAAAGTTTAGACTTTAGTTACCTGACAAATAATTTAGATTCTCAGAATATAAAATCCATTTGACTGTAAATTTTCTGTAAAATTCACATTGAAGAAAACCAGTGAAAGCAGAATTCTGATATTCACTCATTTTGGTTTTGGGTAGATTCTACCTTTGGAAAAATAAGATAATATTTTCAAGAAATGTTGAAATGATATCACATTGGTGATACCACATGTTAAATTTTGATACAGGAACATTATATTATTTTTCTAACTCTGGGCTTACATACAAATTTTTATACCAATGATAAGATTATTCTTATTATTGAATTCAATTCTTCGTTTCAATTTGACAGCAAGTTGGTGCAGCAGATCCAATGAAACAAAATGATATAGGTTCTCCCCCACAATCTTTCTTTCTTTTTGCTTTTCAGAACTAGTGAACAACACTATCCATATACTATAATTGTTCTCCAATTGTTCATCTTTGTTAAAAATAAAAATAGAAGATTAAATAAGCACAACCTTTTGGTGTATAGTTTTTAATTTATAAGAATTGGGACTCATTGTTAGGTCCAAGATGAAAGGATACCACAGTTGGCACTTTAAGCTGACACAGATCTGGGGAGCCAGTGACATTGCATCTCTGTTAATGATTTCACCTCTTGCACTGTGTTCCCACCAAAGGAAACATATCTTTCAGCTTGAAGTATGTGAAGGAGAGAGGAAAGGAACGATTCAACCTAAGCCCTAAAGAAAAGCTCTGTAGGTTGTGCTGAGCACTGAGCAGAGAAATGGCCCCATTAGCTTCTGCATGGGCTGCTCACTAGACTAGTTTAAAGTGGAGTTTCATTGACGCCTTGCCTCTAGGCATCCTTTACTTCACCTCAGGATGAACTGCTACTATGATTTTAAAGACTTTTAAAGACAAATTACAAAAGTACCATTTGTTTCTTTTGTAATTGTTCAAAGAGAATTGTTCAAGAGAAACAAATGGAAGACACTAAGGAAGTGACTTAAATTAGCTGTGCTGAACAGACCTTAGTGATGTTCAGGAAAGTAGACAAGAAAAGAGATTAAATATCTGCTTTATTTAAATTCAGCAGGAAGAAAGAGCCCTACATTTACAAAATGTTTCCCTGGAAACACTAATCTCAAGAAAAAAAAAATTCTTCCTTGGGTCATTAATTTTTAAATGGTAAAATGAGTTAAGAAATAGAAAATTGTAATATATACACATATACATATATACATGTTAACACATATTATCTATATGTATATGCATATTATTCATATACACACGCACACACTATCACACATCTCTGAATTCATCACAACTTCCTGTCTCATTATGGTGCCACACAAATTATACTGGCAGCAGCACCATAGATCGTTAAGTCATCCAGTACATTCCTTTGCTAAAGAGAAGTTGTTCTCTATAATGTGTTTTCCAATCCTTTCCTCATTTCATGTTTAAATTACTCAGCCACAGGGGATTTGAAGATATCCCTTGGAAAAGTGTTCCACAGGCTGACATGATGGGGTTTACGTAGGTGCTTTAAGATATTTAAACTAAATTTTCTTTTACTCAATTTTATGTTGCTGTTTCTAGTTAGGCCTTATTTCTACTATCTTAAAATCATTTTTACCATGATCATTACTTTCGCATCTATCAAGAGAGGCTGTAATTAATTATAAGAGTAATCTACATGATCATTATTTTGCTTGTTATACCTACCAAGTTCTTTGCATTGTTTCATTTTAAAACATCCTCTTAGCTTCTTAGTCATGCTTTTTGATTTTGGTAAACTATTCACTATTCTACAATTATTAGTCAAATATTTTATTCTCATAGTTCTTTAAAAGCAAGACTTATTTTAAAAATCTTCCAGGTCTTGACATTCAGAAATTTATATTTAAGTGAATCACTTAAATTACATTTAAGTGATTGTGGGTTCATAGGAGGTAGAAGTTAAGTTATAGACCTTTGTTCTTTCTGTATCAAGTGTATGAACTAGGTATGGAGTGAGTTATTGAATTAAAGCATTGTTGTCATATATTAAAGTTCTATTGCAAATATAGCATTTGTAGTCCAAATTTTAAAGATTAAACCTGTTCAGTCCTTAAAAAATGTCTCTTCTCTGATATTCCATTTAGATTGTCTCCCATATCAGGTATAATTTCCTTGCTTGTTGCATTAGATATTACCTCAAAAATTTCTGTTTATGTTCACTATTTCAGCATTTTTCCCCTACATCAATGCTCATTGGAAGATTTTAATATAGTCTTGAACAGTACAACTAAAATGTGAACTAAGGATAAAACTGTGGGAAATACCAAAATTGATAAAAGAACCTCCTGGGAAACAGAAAAAGGAGGAGCTAGTATAACATCATATGGATTCGCTCCCCCCCTTTTTTTTTTATCTTTTCTCAATTCTGAAGTGCAGAACTATGTTGAGCTCAGATATTTACTTGAACTAAACATTATATTTAACAAGACTTTGATATGGTACCATGTCAGACCTTGAACAGAAAAAAAAAAAAAAACAAAAACAAGTTTAATGGATAATGCCTGCTTAATTATCTATTGTTACATAAAAAATCACCCCACACATAGTGACTCAAAGCATCTACTGTTTCACAACTGTGAAACTTCTGTGGTTTAGAAATCTTGGCATGGTGTAACTGGTTTATCCCACTCAGGGTTTCTCACAGGGCCACAATAAGATGTTGGCCAAGTTTGTAGTTATCTTCGGGTTCAACTAGGGCAAGATATACTTCCGATCTCACTAAGTTTTTCTTGGTAGGATGTAGTTCCTTGTCAGCTATCGGACCGGAAGTCTCATTCTTCCTAAGGTCCTTGGCCAGGGACCACACGTTCAGTGATTGCTATGGGACCCTCTTCAAACACGCAGCTCACAATATGGCAGCTGGTTTCATCAAAGTGAGTCAGACAAGGACAGAGAGGACCATAAAGACGTCACAGGTTTTTGTGTTTATTTGTTTTTTGTTTTGTTTTGTTTGAGATGGAGTTTCACTCTGTCGCCAGGCTGGAGTGCAGTGGCACCATCTCGGCTCACTGCAAATTCTGCCTCCTGGGTTCAAGTGATTCTCCTGCCTCAGCCTTCCAAATAGCTGGGACTACAGGCATGTGCCACCACACCGGCTAATTTTTTTGTATTTTTAGTAGAGGCTGGGTTTCACCACATTAGCCAGGATGGTCTTGATCTCCTGACCTCATGATCTGCCTGCCTCGACCTCCCAAAGTGCTGGGATCACAGGTGTAAGCCACCGCCCCCAGCCATCACAGGTTTTTATAACCTAATTGTGGAAATGTCATTCCATCAATTTGCCATACCCTATTTGTTAGAAGCAAGTCCCTAGGTCCAGGCCAGATACAAAAGAGATGATTGCACAAAGGCCTGAATACTAGCAGGCAGGGCTTTTTGGGTGCCTAGATGACTATCTACTATTTTTAGTTGTACCTAGGATTGAGGAAATGGTATTTAAAAAACTGGGATAAAACATAAATTAACATGTATAGCAATTAATAAGTTCAGTCAGTCATCTTCTCATTAATATGTAGTACTTTCTGGATACTGAGTGGTGCTATTGCCATGAATGCCAAAATTATTACTCCTGCCCCATGTTGAGGCCTGAAGCCCTCATTCCTCTAGCTGCTGGGAGTATTGGTAGATAACACCTCTCAGGAAATTGGCTTCCACTGCATTGCCAAAGGTCACTCCCTTCCTGGGCAATAGCCCACCTCTAATGACTGATTAATATTGAGTTTTAAAAGCCCAGCTCCCTTGCCC
Source organism: Rhinopithecus bieti (assembly GCF_001698545.2). Taxonomy (NCBI): domain Eukaryota; kingdom Metazoa; phylum Chordata; class Mammalia; order Primates; family Cercopithecidae; genus Rhinopithecus; species Rhinopithecus bieti. The sequence goes on along the minus strand of NW_016806329.1, from coordinate 3,608,534 downwards.
CAGTGTTGGACAGCTCTGAGTGTTCATCCTAGCTCCAGGGCTTCTGGCAAGGTAAGCTGAGATCTTTGTGGTGACTGCATAGCAGTCTAAAGCTTCTTTTCACCCAGTCCAGCTCATTTCAGTGGCCTACGACTGCTGATCCTGAGAGTAAACTCCTCAGTAAACGTCCTGCATTCAAATCTAGGGCTTAAGGTCTATTCCCAGGAAACCCAACTAGCAACCGCTTCACTTTTGACTCTTTCTGTGTAAATGTAAAATAGCTAACATATAAATGATGAAATATTAACATAGAATATATAGACATTTCATATAGTTATGATACAGGATATTTCCCTGGCCCCTTCACAGGACTCATGACAGAGGTGCCTTGTTTACTCAGCCAGCTGCTCTCAATTCCTTACAGGAGGGAGCCTGCAAATGAATGAGTATAGTAACTGGAGTGAGCGAATGCGGGAACCAGCCAACTACTTTCGGAGGCTAGCAGGAGCAAACTTCACGCGGGCCCCGCAGCAACATCCGTGTGGGGGTACCTGCGACCCCCAAAACCCCAGGGGGCAGGTAAAATCATCTCTTTTACCTCTGACATTGCAGGTCAGTGGGCCCTTTGCCTTTTCGCCTGAGGTGGCTGTCTTCCACCAGCGAGGGCAAAGGGCCAGTTTGACAGCCTTTTGTATCTACACTCGTGGCTCCTGAGCTCTTGTCTGGCATCCAGGAAAAGTGAAGTTGCAAGAGCGAATTGAAAGATAGTAAATGCAGGGGAGTCTATTGCTGATGAAAGTGGCTCTCAGCGGGAAGGGGAGCTGAAAAGAGGAGGGGCAGATAGGTAATCTTCCCCTGGAGTCTGGCTATCTCCTGGGGGACTCTTCCCTCAAGGTATGCCATCAAGCTGTTCCTCTGAAGTCAAGCCACTTCTCTCTGATATCTAGCCACAGTCCATTCCACCACCTGTGTCTGGGATTTTTATAAGCACAGGATAGGGAGGGGCAGGGACTTGGGTTTAGAAAAGTCAAGCCACTTCTCTCTGATATCTAGCCACAATCCGTTCTACCACCTGTGTCTGGGATTTTTACAGGCACAGGATAGGGAGGGGCAGGGACATGGGTTTAGAAAAAGGCAACATTTGAGTGGGTAAACAGGGATTAAGTTCTCACGTTGGGCGGCACTTTCAGGCTTTTTGGCTTGAGGGTGGGGTTTTCACTGGGAACCTGATATTTTATGCCTAGAATTTCTCTGCATCCCGTCCCCATCACTTACAGACCTCTTAAAAGGGATACTGAAATGCATCTCTAAGTATGTCAAACCAAAACATCAGAAATTCACAATGTGGTCCCCTGTATAATTTTAGTAAAATTGAAGGGTATGCCCTTGATTTTTGCTAATGGTTGATTAACAAACAGCCATTCCCATTTACTACAAAGCTGTTATTGAAGCTCTAGTTCATTACATTCTTTCTGTCACCTATAAATAAAACTTTGGTTGCAAAGTCTTCATCTAGTATTAGAGGTGATTTCTTTTTATCTTCTGATTTGCTTCTCACTTCTAACTTAGACCATGGGGCAAAGTTTTAGCCTTCTATGAGAAATCATGAGTACAAATAAAAGCAAAATAGAACACATCAAAAGCCTTGATACTAAATATGGAGATTGGAAGTAAAGTCAAGGTTATCACATTATATGTAAATCATGATAATCCTCAAAATATGATTACTATACATAACTTCCCTGATTTACTAAGGTGGCATTCACACAAATCTTAACAGTGCAATGTGGCAATTAATAGACTGAGAGATGTAAGAGTGGAGGAAGTGTCCTCCAGCAAAATTGAAATGAAATACAGAAGAGTGAGATGTAAAACTTGATATCTGTTAGGATTTACAATTTTGTTATGATTTTCCCATGGACTTCTTGATTCCTGACCCATTCCTCACTCTTCAGCTGCTTTGGTCTGATCTCCGGTGGGAGGGCTGGCCTCTGATGGTCATGATTTTCCCGTTTCCTGTGGCAGCTGACTTCCGGAGAAAGACTGGAGGAGCCGGGAAGAAGGGAGAAACAGAGTATAACTTCCTCTCTCTCTCTGCATTGGGCGGTGACTTCAGAGCAGCTGTCTCCTTTGTGGCTCCCTGCCTTTGCCACTATCTGACTCAGGTAGCACTGCCAACCTCCCATGTCCTTCCAGCCTAGCACGGGTAGCTGCTTTGTGCTGTTATTAATCTTTGGTTTGCTTCATTGCCCCTTTTGGCTTCTTAGCTCTTTTCTGTTACTTGTGCAATGAAGTGTCTACTTAATTCCCACCTGGTTTAAATGCATAGAATGGTTTATGGTTGTACCTGGGTGGCTAAAGGTACTGTAAGTATACTTCCATTCATTGCAACAACAACAAAAAAGTCCCTGACAAATATAAATGTATTTAAATTAAAAAAAAAGTTCTCAAAATTATTCACATTTTATAGATAGGAAAGATGAGCTCAGCGGGAATAGATAACTTGCTTGTAATCAGGTATCTCATGCATAGCTTACATGTGGAGGGTGACTATTAAAGCCAGACAACCTGGATTTGAATCCTGACTCCAGCTTTTATTACACAGGCAAGTTACTTAAACAACCTGTGCTCAATTTTCTCATTTATAGGATAGGGACTTTATATCTACCTCAAAAGGGTATTGTGAAGATTAAATAAATTATTGATTTATCTTAAGTTTAACTTCCTAGGAAAGTTGCTGACACATAGTATATGCTCAATAAAATCTAGCTATTATTAGCCATGTGGCTTCAGTAGTGTTATTAATTACCTTGAAATGAGAAAACATGCTACAAAAATTGCTTCTTGGATTTGTAGCCCAGTGCGTATTTTGAAAAGAAACAGTTGCAAATGTATCACATAATATAATATTGAACAATAACTTCTAATTTGGTTAAAAATCTGGTCTTCTACTGCTGATTATCAGAACAGTTCAGAAAAGCAAGATTGATTTCTTTTGTGGAATAGTCAAGAGAATACCACAATGGCCTAAGGCACCAAATGATTGCAAACCATCTTCCTGCAATTAAAATGGCCAGAGCTGACCTGCTCTTTATTAAACATTAATCTTTGGCTTCTTCTGAATGCATCAGTGAGTTCAAGGTCTGGATATGTATGACTCATGCAAGCTCTGTGCCATTAAGCTGTTTTATAGGAGAAAACTATTCTTCATTGCATTGAGCTGACACTTAAGATTCTTTGTATAATTTGAAATTTGGCAGCCCAGTGTATACTTAAATGAAAATAGCTTTTTTCTAACCATCATCTAGATGACCAGACCACCATTGTTCACCATTTTAATATCATGCTACAGGAAAACAATGTCGGTCTGAAAATATCATGTGTATAGACTGTGATAGTACCGTAACTATTATATAATATAAATATATATTTACTTATAATCCATATAGCACGATTCTCATTATTTTTTTAGTATTTCTTTGCTCAATTTTGTATGTTGGAAACATTATTCAAACAGATGCAAATTATATGGATAAGTTAAATTATACTATTTATTTGCAATCATGTGGAAGAAAAAACAAATGCGTATATTATAAACAAAAAGTTTCTATTAATTACAGTTGTGTATTTTATAATGATTCTGAGGCATGAGTGTATCCCTATGCAATATAAAATAAAGTGGGGTGAAATAACTAATGAGTAGCCAGGCAGATCATTATACCAAATATTTTGGCTTTTCTTATATAAATACTCATATGTTTTACCATCTGCAAAATATGATTGTTTTCTATAGAAAATTTCTTCAAAATTTTCTCAATTTCTTCTATTCTGTAATTATGTCTTTTTCATGACTACAAAAGCTAACATGTCAATTCTGGTTGTTTTTAACTATTAAATGAATAGGAGATTTTGAAACTAATTTTGTAACTGGGTATCACATGTCACCAATGAATATTAATTTTAAACTTATGGCTAGAAGTATGGCTTTTGTTTTTAGCATTACAAAGCTTTATTTTTGTAGCTGAATCTTTAATATAAATGGATGCATACATGATTTTTTTTCTGTACTTTTGCGAACGATTACACACAGTCAAAAATCCATGTATAATTTTGATACCCCTAAAACTTAGCCACTGCTAACAAGAAACCTGACCAATAACATAGTCGATTAACATGTATTTTGTGTAACTATTATGTATTGTATTCTTACAATATATGCATTATATACTGTAAACTAGAGAAAAGAAAATGTTATTACAAAATCATAAGGAAGAGAAAATATATTTACTATCCATCAAGTGAAAGTGAATCACCATAAAATTCTTCATTCTTGTCATCTTCAATGTTATGTAGGCTGAGGAAGAGGAAGAGGAAGAAGAGGAGGGTTTGTCTCCCTGTCTCAGGAGTGACAGAATTAGATGAGGTTAAGGAGGTAGAAGTGGAGGCAGGAGATGCAGGCACAGTTGGGGTAACATTATGGAAATTCATCATAACATATGACTTTTTACTTTTTAATTTCTCTGAAAATATTTTTATACAGTACTAATCTTCCTTCCACTATTTGCTTTAGTTTCATATCATACAAGGATCCACATTGTAAAAGAAGTCAAAAACAGTTTAGAGAAATGAGAACCCTCTGCTAGATTGACTAATAGCAACTTGTTTTCTGGCACTGCTTCTTCCACGTTTTCTTTTTTATCTTTTGGCACTACTTTAGAAGCACTCATCTCCAACAGATCTTCTTCCATGAATTCCTCTGGTATGGTGTCTATTAGCTCTGGAATTTCTCAAAGATTCATATGTTGAAATGAATCTCTCCTCACATTTTTTATGGTTAAAATTTGTTTTTGTTTTATTATACTTTAAGTTCTGGGATACATGTGCAGAACTTGCTAGTTTGTTACATAGGTATACATGTGCAATGGTAGTTTGCTGCACTCATCAACCTGTCATTTACATTAGGTATTTCTCCTAATGTTATCCCTCCCCTAGCTCCTCACCCCCTGACAGGCCCTGGTATATGATGTTCCTCTCTCCCTGTGTCCATGTGTTCTCACTGTTCAGTTCCCACTTATGAGTGAGAACATGCCGTGTTTGGTTTTCTGTTCCTGTGTTAGTTTGCTGAGAATGATGGTTTCCAGCTTCATCCATGTCCCTGCATAGGGCATTAACTCATCCTTTTTTATGGCTGCATAGTATTCCATGGTGCATATATGCCACATTTTCTTTATCCAGCCTATCATTGATGGACATTTGGGTTGGTTCCATGTCTTTGCTATGGCAAATAGTGCCACAATAAACATACGTGTGCATGTGTCTTTACAGTAGAATGATTTATAATCCTTTGGGCATACACCTAGTAACGGGATTGCTGGGTCAAATGGTATTTCTGGCTCTGGATCCTTGAGGAATCACCCCAATGTCTTCCACAACAGTTGAACTAATTTACACTTCCACCAACAGTGTAAAAGCATTCCTGTTTCTCCACATCATCTCCAACATCTGTTGTTTCCTGACTTTTAAATGATTGCTATTCTAACTGGCATGAGATAGTATGTCATTGTGGTTTTGATTTGCATTTCTCTAATGACCAGTGATGATGAGCTTTTTTTCATGTTTGTTGGCCACATAAATGTCTTCTTTTGAGAAGTGTCTGTTCATATCCTTTGCCCACTTTTTGATGGGATTGTGTTTTTTTTCCTTGTAAATTTGTTTAAGTTCCTTGTAGATTCTGGATATTAGCCTTTTGTCAGATGGACAGATTGCAAAAATCTTTTCCCATTCTGTAGGTTGCCTTTTGACTCTGATGATAGTTTCTTTTGCTGTGCAAAAGCTCTTTAGTTTAATGAAATCCCATTTGTCAATTTTGCACCAAAAGCAATGACAACAAAAACTTTTTTTTTTTTTCCATAGCCACAATCTGTTCCATAATTTCCTAGATTGGCTCTGTCATAAATGCTGTGAAATCAGGAACAACATAGTCTTCTCCAGCAGGAATTTATTGTTTTGGATTTGATGGCTTTCATGGCCTTTTCTATGACAATGGTGCCATCCTCAATAGTGTAATTCTTCTAGGATTTTATGATGTTCTATTAGGATTCTCCTCCACAGCACTGACAATCGTTTTTATAGAGTACTTATGACTTGTGATCTAGATGCTGAATTAGAGACATTGTGTTTGGGGGCACATAGGCCACTTTCACATCTTCAGTGTTGAACTGAAGGGGTTCTGGGTGGCCTGGGGCTTTGCACAATATCAAAAGAATTTTAAAAGGCAGTTCCTCATTGGCAAGGTACCTGACTTCAGGGACAAAGCATCAATGAAACTAATTCAGAAAAAGGGTTCTTATGCAGGCATTATTGTTTACAAACAAAAGACTGGTAGCTTGTGTTTATCTTTTTCCTTCCAGGCTCAGAGGTTAACAGCTTTACAGATAAAGGCAGTACTGATCATATACCTGACTGCATTTGCACAAAACTGTAGAGCTAGCCCATCCCTTCCTGGCTAAATCGTAGCGCTAACTTATCTTCCTTACTAATAAATGTCCTCTGTGGCATTTTATCCCCAGAACAGGGCATTTTTGTCTGCACTAAAAATCTATTCAGGCAGAAGTCTTTTCCCCTCAATAATTTTCTTAGTGGCATCTTGGAACTCATCTACTGCCTCTTGGTCAACAAAAGCTACTTATCCTGTTACCTTAACATTTTTAAAACCAAACCTCTTCCTAAAATTATCAAGCCATCCTTTGCTGGCATTAAATTTTCCAGCTTTAGATCCTTCACCTTCCTTTTGCTTTTCATTGTCATATATGTCACATAATGACTTCACTTTTTCTAGAATAATATTAGAGTCTATCTATAAAAAGGCCTTTCTTGTAGTAATTCTGCACCCACAATAAATGCTGCAGTTTCAATACAAGATAAAAAGGTGTTTTGTAAAAAGTGCAGAGCTTTCACATCTCCTCATGTGGATGCAGCAAGGGCTTCTTGGATTTCATTTTCTTTTTTTACCAAGAGCTCTAACGTTGGTTTCATTTACCTTGAAATGGTGGGCAACTGCAGTTGCAGACTGCAGTCTATGATACATGTCAAGCAATTCAACTTTTTCTTATAATGTCATGACTTTTCTTTGCTTCTTGGGAGCACTTTCAGCATCACTAGTGGCACTACATATAGGTCCCAGAATGTTTGTCAAAGTTTACAATATTGCACTAAACAAAATAAAAAATACACAAGAATCCTACAGGATTTTTACTGTAATACATAATTTACTGAGGAGACAAACTGCTCATGCAGAGATAACTAGCGTCACAGGGTGTTTTAGGCAGACACTTGCAAAACTTGAGCTCACCATAATAGCAACAGGAGGTGGTTATGAAATTATTACAGTAGTATAGTATGTATTATAGTATACATTTAATGCAGTGGACCCATGCAGTTTAAACCCATACTTTTCAAAGGTCAATGGTACACTACTCATGGACCAGAATTATTGTCTTTTATGCATGTTTTTGTTATGGGAGAACAGAACTATTTACTGATGTTGCTTTAATCATGGAAGTTAATTAATGATAATGTCTTATAAAAATTAATATCCAGTCTTTATGATGCAGATAGTCAAATAAATATCCAAATTCAATGACAATTTAAAATTAAACCTAGGCCGGGCACGGTGGCTCACATCTGTAATCCCAGCACTTTGGGAGGCCGAGGCGGGCGGATCACAAGGTCAGGAGATCGAGACCACGGTGAAACCCTGTCTCTACTAAAAGAAAAATACAAAAAATTAGCTGGGCGCGGTGGCGGGCGCCTGTA
>NW_016806329.1:3594808-3599562 GCF_001698545.2 Rhinopithecus bieti | reverse complement strand
TTTTGAAAGGAAATGTAACACACTTCTCCCCTTTACATATTCCAGGTTGGTAAACTAAAAGTATCAGCAAACATGATTTATAACGCAAAAGAAAGATGTAGGCTAAATTTACACTGTTTCTAAGAACGAAATTTATGCGGGCAACAAGGCTGAAGGAAATAATTTCAAGAATATCATTTTCTTTAAAACTTAAAACTAATAAAGATGTGAAATACTTTATAATTCAAAATAAAATAAAACATAATTCTTTCTGCAAATATTTTCATTCATCATGAACATTCATTAGCATAATTAACAACAGATTATCAAAAATGAGAACATTATGACACACCTAAATACGTTATGTGAGGTAAACTGATGGACATTTCCTAGTACTTTTCTTATACTAGTCATGCCATTTGCTGAGGCAACTTGTCAATGACGACATCAATTCCATCCTAAAAGAAATTTCAATTGAATCTAACCTCTTTATTGAACAAATAAACAAACTGGAGTCTTGAGGGATTTAATGACTCTCCCAAAACATATCATAAACAGAACAAAAGTTTGATTTTGTCAAATTATTATAAGACAAACTAATGTGGCAAATCCCCTATCATAAGTAAATTAATTTTTAAGATTATATGCAGACTCTCAAAGTGTCTTTTAGATCCTCATAGATATGTGTTCACTTTCAGGCTTTGCCCATCAGGCTATCAGATCTTAGGCAAGACCCCAAAGTTCCTGAGACTTCATATACTAAATATGTAATGTTTTTATAATGATGACTAGAGATGTGAGAATTAGGGATTGTAAAGCAAAGCGCCAGCAGTATCTGGTACATAGCTGTAGCTCAATAACTGGTAATCTTGGAAAATCTACTATTTAAAGTAAGGATAAAGAAGATCATAAAATGTAAGTTCTTATTTTATATTTTCCCTGTCTTTTCTGAACTATTATCTAGTCATATATTGTATTCCTTTCATCTTATACATCCACTTCACAGGTCATGTTGTTATTTACATTCTTAATTCCGTATTTTAGTGGCCTCTTCTCACTGCATTTTTACTTGATATTATTGATAAAATATGCAGAGTGTATAAATAATATGGAGCTGTAATAATATGGAGCTGTATGTATTCTGAGTTTAAAGGTTTTTGTTAACAGCTGCTAAGACTCACATCTAATTTAGGATAATTCATATTGTTAGAACCATACACTCTATAAGAAGACTAAAATTCTCCTGGTTTTAAAATGATAATATTATGTATTATGTATAATATTAATAGTAACTCTTGGGCATGGAAGAAGAAATTTGAGGGCTAACACATATTCTTGAGTTCTGTATAAATTCAATTTTATTAGTTCTGAAGATAATATATTAAAAAAAGATGCCATAAGGGAAATATGAGGATAATCACATCCTGACAGCTTCTTGCTGGGCTTGTTTCTTGCTCAAAAAGACCTAATCAAAGTTTGTTAAGTAAAATTCACAGCAGTAGTGCAAGGATCCAATAACATGTATGTACCATGAAAATATATAACATATTATAGAACACTGCCCTTTCAATCAGAATTTGGAGAACAGTGTCTGGTACTTTGTCATCTACTTCCTCTGTGAAGACATGAGAAAGCTGATACAGCTTCTTCTGAAACTTCTGTGACTCATATCTTGGGGACAAATGGCTGGTGGACATCCTTGAGGGCTATGGCAGCAACTGTGGGCTTTGTGGAGGTCCTGATGGCTCTACCAGTTTATCAGGGGCACATACACTTTTGGCAAAAGCTTACTAATAATTATAGCACTAGTAGTTTCTGTTTATTAAATTATTATGAATTAAGAACTGTGCCAAACAATATAAATCATCTGATATAACCTCAGTACAAGTATACAAAATAGGTCATATTATTATTACCATTTTACAAACATGAAAGGTGACTATGATTACTTTCATTAAAAGTGGAGAGCTAGTAGTGGCAAAAAGAGGATAAGGGCTATTACAAGATTCTAAACCTTTGGCCGCTGCACTGTACTGCTTCTGCCAAACTTGTCTTAACTTTATTATATTTTAATAAATATTTTTCTAAGCCAGGTGATAACTGGCTTAGGAACTATACATTACACTTGATGTTCAGTCTAGGATATCCCTTGTGAAATTGATTCCTGTCTATTCTGAAGCCTTAGCTACTGAAAAGTTCAATTATTTAGAATACAATAGACTTATTTATTAATTTCTGTGTCTAAGACTTCTGTCTAAAATCATTTTCAAACTTGGAAAAGTATTTTAAATTTTCCAATATTTGGGGATATGATGAATTTCTTTCTTTTTTTTTTAGTAAAGACTACACTATAATTTTCTCCACATGCATGAAAGGCATAAAAGATGGAGATAGAACAGAAATCAAAGGAGCATCACAGTAGAAAACTAGTGGCAAGGCAAAATTCAGCTTCAGTAAATGAATAGTTGATTCATCAGACTTTTCTTTGAAGTTTGATCTAAAGGAATAACAACAAAAAGAGGCGCAGAGGGGGAAAAAAAAACTTGCTTCAGCAAGAGCAAAACTAAATCTAAATTAGGTAATTTTCTCTTTTTTAAATACCCAAAGAAGCCAACTCCAGGATGGAGGTATAGTTATGCAACAAGACTACTTCTAGGAGCTTAAATGAGAATAGAGGAAAACACCATTTTTAAAATACGCCGATATCAAAGGAAGTGTCCCTTGATTCAGTCAGGACACCAATGTGATCAGATGCTCTGATCACTAATGCACTCCAGGGCAAACTCATTTGGCATTTCCTTCAGAAATACAGAGAGATGTTTGGAATTATTTAGAAGAAACAGACTCATTTCAAAATTGTAGGTCTGTCCTGGCTGTGTGAAGAATGTTAATCATGCCCAATTGGGGAAATTTACTAACATGATGCATATAAATGGAATTTAGGTAACTGAATTTTCTGAATACTTGGGACAGGCAAAAACTTCTAAACCACCTGGGACTTGGTTAGCTTGAACATGAAAGCAAAGGAAAGCTGGTTGTATATATTCTATTTACTTACCAAATATTTACTGAGCTCCACAATTGACAATATGAGAGTAGCTTACGGGAGTGACCTCAGAGTTTTAAAGGATAAATAAGAGTTTTCCAGAAATATGAAGGTGAATCAGAATCCTAGAAAGAGGTAAGAGCAGGTAAAGTGAGTGGAGAAATAATCAAGGGTCTAACTATTGCCTAAGGGTCTTGAATCACCTACACTAAAATTACCCCAAGTATTTGTTAAAAATGTGGTTACTATGCCTTGTCCCATGCCAAGTGAAATAAAATCAATGATAGTAGGAAGCATTTATAATAGAGATACCTCGGCTGCTTTTATAAACATTAAGATTTGAGAATTCTTGCTATTTGTAATAGAAGCATATGCATTCAAGCAACAGAATTTCACAATTTGTTTTACATGTACAAAGACTATGCTAGTGGCCTGTGGATAGCTAAGAGAAAATTGCAGGTGACAAAAGAGACCCATTTCAAAGACAGATGCATGGATCCTTACTTTCTCTTTTCAACCTACTTCATTCTGGCTTTTGTTCCTAAACTCTCGCCTACCTAGCTTACGAAGGATCTTCAGACTGCCAAATCATTCATTCTCAACCTGAATCTCAGCAGGACTTGAAAACATTGCCCTACTCTAAAACACTGAATTTTCTTGGCTCTCAAAAAAGACTTAGTAATCATTTTTTTTCAGCCTCTTCTTTTGCTTTACTGAATCCTTCATAACCTTGAGCTCTTTTCCTCCTATACTTAATTTTTTTTTTTTTTTTTTTTTTTTTGAGACGGAGTCTTGCTCTGTCACCCAGGCTGGAGTGCAGTGGCCGGATCTCAGCTCACTGCAAGCTCCGCCTCCCGGGTTTACGCCATTCTCCTGCCTCAGCCTCCCGAGTAGCTGGGACTACAGGCGCCTGCCACCTCGCCCGGCTAGTTTTTTTTTTTTTTTTTTTTTTTTTTTTTTTTTAGTAGAGACGGGGTTTCACCGTGTTAGCCAGGATGGTCTCGATCTCCTGACCTCGTGATCCACCCGTCTCGGCCTCCCAAAGTGCTGGGATTACAGGCTTGAGCCACCGCGCCCGGCCTTCCTCCTATACTTAATTTTTGAAACAGTAGCTTTAAATGATCATATAATCAGACCTCCACATATCTGTCTCTAAGTCCTCTCTTTCTCTTTTGCTTTCAAAAGAGAGCTTTCTCTTGTACATTCAGAAATCTACTTGAAATCTCCACTTTAAAGTCTACTGGGGTCAGGCACAGTGGCTCATGCCTGTAATCCCAGCACTTTGGGAGACTGAGGTAGGTGATCACTTGAGGCAAGGAGTTTGAGATCAGCCTGACCAACATGGCAAAACCTTGTCTCTACTAAAATGTATTTTAAAAAATTAGCCAGGCATGGTGGCATTTGCCTGTAATCCTAGTTATTTGGGAGGCTGAGGCATGAGAATCCTTTGAGCCCACGAGGCAGAGGTTACAGTGAGCAGAGATCATGCCACTGCACTGCAGCCTGGGTGACAGAGTGAGAACCTGTCTCAATAAATAAATAAATACATAAATACAAATAAATAGTCTGTTGGGAATCTCAAATGTTTTATGTTTAAAAGAGAATCCCCTAACCCAAACCTATTCCTCCCCTAGTCCCACCCATCTTGGATAATGGCACTCACACTTCATCAGGTCAATGCAAAGTAATCATCCTTATTTCCTTTAAGTCTTTTTTTTTTTTTTTTTTT
>NW_016806329.1:3583071-3594503 GCF_001698545.2 Rhinopithecus bieti | reverse complement strand
TTTTTTTTTTTTTTTTTTTTTTTTTTCATATTTCATGGCTAATCCATCAGTAAGTGCACTGGCACTTTCCTTTCCTATATCCCAAACCTGACAACTTCTCACCAACTCCATGGCTACCATTCTAATTCAAGCTACCAGCATTCCCTCTCGCCCAGAAAATGGTAGTAGTCTCCTGATTTCCCTGCCTCTATACTTGCCTTATATGACAAAGTTTCCATAGTTACTCTGAGTGATCTTTAAGGACATAAATCAGAAAATACCACTATCCTGATCAAAATCTTTCAAAGTCTATCATCCTTAAAATAAAACCCACAGTCCTTACCAAGGCCCACATCTCTCTTAGCATTTCCCCACACTTAGACTTTGCTTATACTGTTTCAGCTACAGTGGTCTTGCTGTTAAACACACCAAGTCTGCTTTCCTTCAGAGATTGGTATTTATGGTTACCTCTGGCTGGAATGCTCTTTTCCCAGATATTAGCATGTTTTTCTGCCTCATTTTATTCTGATCTCTGCTCAAATAAAACTTCCTTTAAATGTTCTTTTATGCCCACCTTACTTATACAATTCTCTCTCCTCCATATTACTCTATATTCCCTTACCATGCTTTATTTTATTCATAGCATTATCTATACTTAACATTGTATCATGTAGATATTTACTTGCTTATATATTGTCTCTCTTTGATACAGAAATATAAACTCCATAGGAGTAAGTACTTTATCTCACATGCTTTTTTTAATCCTCTGTGCCTGGAATAGCCTAGTACATAAAAGGCAGACAAAGAATATGTGTTAACTGAATGAATCTTTTGTATGTAAAATGTTGAAACCTTTAACAATGGCATTGTGAATAAGGGTGATGAGAAAAGAGAAAAGGATAATTCTGCTCTGTAAAATAAAAAGTCATTTTACTACATTTTACTATTATTATAGTATAATAAAAGATGAAAAACTAGAAAATGTAAAAAATGTCAGCACATCTGTTATAGAAATGACTATGCAAAGGATAAAACGGTTAATCTACCCAAAAGAATGGGGTATCAGCAGATTTGTGTTTGAAGGATTCTTGAAAGTGGAGTTTGTATAGAGGAACAGGAGGTGAAGGTGAAAACAAAATGGGAAGGGGTGAGTTCAACAGACATTCTGTGTATAGAGACTGACATTAAAAATCTTGGAGATTTAGGAAAGCTGAAAATAATCATACTAAACCATGAGATAGAAAATTAGGAAAAACTGTAAGGTAAACAATAAGGGTGGAAAATACATCATATCACAGGTTATATGTACCCTTGAAGACCATATGTAAGCTGCTGGATTAATCTAAAATAAGGATTGAGGGGCGTCGGAGAGTTTTAATCAGAGACAGGAATCTATACTGGATGTTTGTTGCTCTTGTCATTGCAGAACTGAATAGATTTGAGAAGTACCAAAGAGTTTGGGCAGGTTCTCAACTCCAATTATTGTGGCTGAAATAGAACAGATAATATATCTTCCTGCTCCTCAGCAACCAAGGCAAGAATATATGACTTAGATTCAGCCAACTGGATGCTTCTACCAGAAATTTTGATTCTCAAGGGACAAAGAGTCTTTATGGTGATAGAAGTGATATGGTTTGGCTGTGTCCCCACCCACATCTCATCTTGAATTCGTTTATGTTCCCATTCCCTCCCATCTCATTCAGTTACCCCCTCCTCACCCTTTTTTTTTTTTTTTTTTTCATCTTTCCCACGGGAGGGAATTGAATCATGGGGACAGGTCTTTCCTGTGCTGTTCTCATGACAGCAAATAAGTCTCATGAGATCTGATTGTTTTAAAAAGGGGAGTTTTCCTGCACAGGCTCTTTCTCTTTACCTGCTGCCATCCTTGTAAGATGTGACTTGCTTCTTCTTGCCCTCCACCATTATTGTGAGGATCCCCCAGTCATGTGGAACTGTAAGTTCATTAAACCTCTTTCTTTTGTAAATTGCTCAGTCTCAGGTATGTCTTTATCTGCAGCATGAAAATGGATTTATTCAGTAAATTGGTACCAGTAGAGTGGGGTGCTCCTGAAAAGATACCCAAAAATGTAGAAGTGACTTTGGAACAGGGTAACAGGCAGAGGTTGGAACAGTTTGGAGGGCTCAGAAGAATACAGGAAAATGTGGGAAAGTTTGGAACTTGCTAGAGGCTGGTTGAATGGCTTTGACCAAAATGCTGATAATGATAAGGACAACGAAATCCAGGCTTAGATGGTCTCAAATGGAGAGGAGGAAATTGTTGGGAACTGAAGCAAAGGTGACTCTTGTTATGTTTTAGCAAAGAGACTGGCAGCATTTTGCCCCTGCCCTAGAGATTTGTGTAACTTTGAACTTGAGACTCGAGATAATTTAAGGTATCTGGGGGAATAAATTTCTAAGCAGCAAAGCATTCAAGAGGTGACTTAGGTGCTGTTAAAGGCATTCAGTTTTATAAGGGAAGCAGAGCATAAAAGTTTGGAAAATTTGCAGCCTGACATTGCAATAGGAAAGAAAATCCCATTTTCTAAGGAGAAATTCAAGCCAGATGCATAAATTTGCATAAGTAATGAGGAACCAAGTGTTACTCTCCAAGACAATGGGGAACTTGTCTCCAGGGCATGGCAGAGGTCTTCATGGCAGCCCCTCCCATCACAGGCCCAGAAGCCTAGGAAAAAAAAAAATGATTTCATGGGCTAGTCACAGGGTCCCACTGCTGTGTGTGGCATAGGGACTTGGTATCCTGCATCCCAGCTGCTCCAGTGTGGCTGAAAAGGGTCAATGTAGAGCTTGGGTGATGGCTTCAAAGGATGCAAGCCCAAAGCCTTGGCAACTTCCATGTGTTGTTGAACCTGCAGGTGTACAGAAGTCAAGAATTGAGGTTTGGGAACCTCTGCCTAGGTTTCAGATGTATGGAAAAGCCTAGATGCTCAGGCAGAAGTTTGCTGCAAGGGCAGGTCCTGCTTGGAGAACATCTGCTAGGGTAGTGTGGAAGGGAAATGTGGGGTTGGAGGTCCCGCTTGGAGAACCTCTGCTAGGGTAGTGTGGAAGGGAAATGTGGGGTTGGAGGTCCCACACAGAGTCCCTACTAGGGCACCACCTAGTGGAGCTGTGAGAAGAGGGCCACTATCCTCCAGACTCCAGAATGGTAGATTCACCAACAACTTGCACCATGTGCCTGGAAAAGTCACAGGAACTCAATGCCAGCCCATGAAATCAGCTGGGAGGGAAGGTGTACCCTGCAAAACCATAGGGGCGGGACTGCCTGAGACCATGGGAACCCACCTCTTGCAGCAGCGTGAACTAGATGTGAGACACGGAGTCAAAGGAGATCATTTTGGAGTTTTAAGATTTGACTGCCCTGCTGGATTTTGGACTTGCATGGGGACTATAGCCCCTTTGTTTTGACCAATTTCTCCCATTCAGAACAGCTATATTTACCCAAGGTCTGTACCCCCATTGTATCTAGAAAGTAACTGACTTGCTTTTGATTTTACCATAGGTGGAAGGGACTTGCCTGGTCTCGGATGAGATTTTTGGACTGTGGATTTATGAGTTAATGCTGAAATGAGTTAAGACTTTGGGGGACCCTTGGGAAGGCATGACTGGTTTTGAAATGTGAGGACATGAGATTTGGGAGGGGCCAGGGGTAGAATGCTATGGTTTGGCTGTGTCACCACCCACGTCTCATCTTCAATTCCCGTGTATTGTGGGAGGGACCAAGTGGGAGGTAATTGAATCATTGGGGGCAGGTCTTTCCTGTGGTGTTCTCATGATAGTGAATAAGTCTCATGAGATCTGATGGTTTAAAAAGGGGAGTTTCCCTGTACAAGCTCTGTTTTTGCCTGCCACCATCCAAGTAAGTTGTGACTTGCTCCTCCTTGCCTTCTACCATGATTGTGAGTCCTCCCCAGCCACGTGGAACCGTAAGTCCATTAAACCTCTTTCTCTTTTAAATTGCCCAGTCTTATGTATGTCTTTATTAGCAGCATGAAAATGAACTAATACAAGAAGTATCAAGAGTCCAAGGCTAGGGTGACCCTTGACTGCATCTGTGCATCTGTATATTGCAGCAACAGTATGAGGTACTGGGCACAATTTACTGGTATATTGAGCACAGCATTCTCAGTCCTGGGACTTCAACAGGCATTTTGAGCTTTCTATAACACACTTTGTAATACACTTTGTAATAAACTGGATTTTGCAACTCTCAGAAGCCACTAAAATCACAGGTAGATACAAATTGGGGGAGAATTAGGGAAGGTAATCTATGATGTCTAAAGTTTAAAGGATAATTTTTGTGAAACTTGGTGATAGTAAAGGATGATATTAATCAATATCCTAGTGATTTCAATAATTGAACATCCTAAATTTGAGAATTGACTTCATTATATCTGTGTGTGGTGGTAGACCCATAGCTGAAAAATGTCTGACAGATTAGTTGTGAGTGTAGACCATTCGATAAGATGGCTCTACCATAAAAATCTAATTTTCTATACTGATCATATTATTTAGAACACTGTGATATTTCCACTTTGTCTTATATGAAGATACAACTTGATTTGCTACCTCATAGAAGTAAAGGGCTCACCTCTTCAAGGTTAATTAAGTTTTTCTGTTAACCTATACTCCAATGGTTCACAAAGAGTTCTCAGAAAAAGTTAAATGCATTCAAATATAATCCATGCTACAACTAGACCCAGTAACAGTAATTTAAGTATCAAGTAATTTTCAAGGTATCTCTCCATATAATTAGTTTCAATTGACACCATCATAGGATTGAATACTTAAATGTTGAACTCTTCTGTGGAACAATATTCTGTCTTCAATCATTACACTGCTAAAGCACAGAACTTTCTTTCAAGTATTGTATATTAATAATAACTATTCCTTGTGTTTATGATCACCCTAAATAACAACTTGTAATGGTCTGTATTTATTTGAAATTTGCTTTCAGGTTTAAATATCATAGATGAGATCATTTGCCTAAAAACATTATAGTACACTGTATATTATCCCACCCTGCCCAATATTTTAGATGTCTTCAATATCTATTGCATTAGAAAACATAATTTAATAAGCATCAGTGGAACATTATTATTTGGCAAGAATAGATTATATGATGCTATTAATATCATACAAACTGTGAAAGTATGACATTTTATATTATTTGAACATTTTAGTGAATTAATTGTAGCTAAACAACTTGGTATAATTCTTAGCAGTTTAGGATAAACTGATTCATTTAAAGAGACTAATAATATTTAGAAGTAAAATTATAGAGGTAAAGAAAACAAATTTTTGTTTAATTGTAAGAAGAAATGGCACACATTCTTTTCATACAAAAGGGACTGTGCAGAAAACAGTTTTCTTCTGAATAAACTGACCATGTTCATGATTTAACAGAATCAGGTACTTTGCAATTGATTCTGACACAGCTAGTTTTTGAACTTTAAGCACTCTAATCTCAGAATTTTACCTAATGGTACATATGAATCCAGTGACAGGGCTACTACAAAACCTGCACATTATGCTCAACAAGGATTTTCTTTGCATTAAAGAAACGTTCTTTAAGGAAGGCATTATGAAAGGGTTCAACCATGACCTTAAGAAATGGCAGGATTTTTCATAAAATACAAGGACTGGGGAAAACTCAACAGCTTGTAAGAAAGATCATTCACCAAATGGCTGACATAGCACATAGCAATAGGACTTGCTAGGCACTCATGAGCTAAGGTGAAAGTTTGATAGTGGAACATGTTACACATAATTAAATATGGATCCTTCCTAATCGACAGTGAGAGCATAATTACTTTTCTCAAGGTTAGTTAGGCAGAGCTTTTTGAAGAGGCAAAAGCCAGAATAAAGGGAATCAAGAAGACAAACTAAAGAGTCCTGTATTTGAGAGCTGAGGGGGCTATTAGGAGCTTTGGCACACTTGAAAAACCAGACTGCAATTTTATCAGTAGTCTAATTAGGGAACTATTAGACAAGGTCACGAAGGCCTCTGAGAATGGCTAGGTACATTTAAGCAATGCCTCCCTGCTTCACCAATTTGCTCAATGATAGCTGCCAAATGTTCATGTCTTTGAACAAAAACATCTTACATGAACATCTTGTTAAGCTATTGTCTAATTCTGACTTTTAAAGAATGCCATCGTTTCTCTATGAAAACTACCAATGACTGATCAATGAATGTCTCCAACAGTGATGGACCAAAACAGTTCAAATCACTGACTACAAATGATGAGGGAAAGTAGTATGCACTTAAGTATGTGTACGTGTTTGGAAATATGTCTTCCCAAAACCAGATCTCTGTGAGGGAGGAATAATGAAGAGAGAGAGTGTATCAGCTCAGTCCCTTCAAGCATGTAGACCACTTAGCTTTCTCATAAATGTTGCTAAATATTATATATATGTTGTGTACTTCCTTCCTTTTTCCCCCTCAATTCCTAAATATATATTGTGTATCTTGTATGAGCCGACTATAAGAGTATCTGTATATCTGGCTTTTGACGGAACAAAGGACTATAAAGGACTTTTGAATTTATTCCAGGAACAAATAATGTGAATTTGCATTATAGAAAGATAGTATTTTCCTTAAACTTATTTTCCAAACATATTCGATGAAATTTCTTACCTCAGAGAGACTGTTTATTTTTAGGAAACTTACAATATTCTAAAAATTATCTAAGATTCTAACAAATAAATCCCTTTAACCTCTTGCTTTTCTTTCTTTTATTTTCAAAACTTTAACTTGTTTCCTTAAGAGACATGGAAAAATAATTCATTATTTTAANAATTTATTCCAGGAACAAATAATGTGAATTTGCATTATAGAAAGATAGTATTTTCCTTAAACTTATTTTTCCAAACATATTCGATGAAATTTCTTACCTCAGAGAGACTGTTTATTTTTAGGAAACTTACAATATTCTAAAAATTATCTAAGATTCTAACAAATAAATCCCTTTAACCTCTTGCTTTTCTTTCTTTTATTTTCAAAACTTTAACTTGTTTCCTTAAGAGACATGGAAAAATAATTCATTATTTTAATAAAAATAAATACATTGAGCAAGTATGAAGTGGTTGAATTTTGATCTGAGATAATACATTTTAAAAAGCCTTTGAAATTAAAGCCTAAAAAAAAGTGTCTTGGGCATTATTTATGCTAACTGGACCTGGGGATCAGAAATTAGTAAGTACCCTAGATGCCTTAGGAAGACCCATGCATGCCAGAGGTTAAAAAATAAACTCTAAGAAAGTTTAAAGGTTGTATCAGTCAGTAATCTCCAGAGAAAGAGAACCAATAGGATACATATACAAAGAAAGAAACGTATTTTTGAGGAACTGTCCATTTCTATTGATTTTTCTTAACTCTATCCCTTCAAATATTGCTTCATTGACATGTTTTCAGTTAAACCATCTGAGTGGAAAGCGGTTTCCTGCAAGACTGACTGAGAAACTCTCAGGACCCGGAGAGTACATATTTATATATCTTTGTCTTACTCAGGCCTAATACTGAGGCAGGTATTTGTAAGGTAGTTGTGATATTGTGTTATAATAAAATATATACACATATGGTTTCTGTTCCTTGTTCTTAAAAGAAAGCTCCTAAAAACCCTTATTTCTGAGCAATGGGAGATGCTAGGTGTGTCTTTTGTTCTAATATCTGGCTTTTGACCTCCATTCTTGACAAGGAGCTCCTAATTCTTTGGAATGTATTGGGTAATAGGAGCATCTTTTGTCCCAATGAGGTGACTCTTGGTGGGCTCCTGATTGGGGGCTAGTCGTCAGAGAGACCTAGACATGATTAGAAGCTTGAAACTTTTTTTTTTTTTTTTTTTTAAATTATACTTTAAGTTCTAGGGTACATGTGCGTAACGTGCAGGTTTGTTACATATTAAGAAGCTTGAAACTTTTAAACCTAACCCCCATCCTACAGGAAGAGGCAGGTGCTGGAGATTGAGCTAATAATCAATCCAGGCTCCAGTGATGAAACTTCCATAAAAATCCTGAACTGCAGGTTTTGGAGTGCTTCCAGGATGCTGAGCATATGAGGTACATGAAATGTGGTATGTCTGCAGAGGGCATGAGAGCTCCCAGTCCCTTGCCCCTACTGGCCCTATGTATCTCTTCTATGTGCCTGTTTATCTGTATCCTCTGTCATATCCTTAGTAATAAGTGGGAAATAGTAAACAAAATATTTCCCCAAGTTCTGTGAGCTGCTCTAGCAAATTAGTGGAGCCTGGAGGGAGGTAGGGAAACCATGAATTATAGCTGATTGTTCAGAAGCAGAGGCTACAACCCAGGGCTTGTGACTGGCATTTGAAGTGGGATCAGTCTTGTGGAGAGAGGTTAGTCTTACAGGACTGAGCCCTTAACATGTGGGATCTGATGCTACCTCCAGGTAGGTAGTATCAGAATTGAATTGAAATACAGGATACCCTTCTGGTGCTCCATGGGGAAGTTGTTATTGATGGGGAGAAATTTCCACATATTTTGATGACCAGAAGTTCATTTTTTCCAGAAGAGCTTAACCTACATTTCTAAGATGGTGGTAGATTAAATGATGTCCTAAAAGACATGGATGACACATTTATTTTGCTTAATCCTATATTAACTCTGAAAGAGTTTTACAGATAGGAAAACAGAGACTGGAAGAGATTACCTAGGTAAAGTAAAACAACTTATAAGCAGCGGCATAGAAATTTGTACCCAGATCTGTCCATATTCCACCATGCATAATAAACAAACATTCATTTGTTTATTTGAGGTAGGTAAAAATAATTTTACTCTATTCTGTATGATGTACTTGATATATATGGAAGAATCCCTAATTCACTGTCAGTTCTTTTTGCCCCCAACTTGCCACACATCATGCTATGTGGGTGATTCATAAGATTTAACAAATTGTCCCCAAATTAACAGCACAAATTCACTGAGATTGAACAGGTAGTATTTGGAGCCACTTTACTGGTATACTTGCCTCACAAAAGAAATATGTCCTTTTTTGGGGAGAAGTATATTGTACCTATTTCTTTCTTTCTTTTTTTTTTGAGACGTACTCTCGCTCTGTCACCAAGGCTGGAGTGCAGTGGCTCGGTATCTGCAACCTCTACCTCCCAGGTTCAAGCAATTCTCTGTCTCAGCCTCCCAAATAGCTGGAATAACAGGCACCTGCCACCACACCTGACTAATTTTTTGTCTTTTTAGTAGAGACAGGGTTTCAGCACCTTGGCCAGGCTGGTCTCGAATTCCTGGCCTTGTGATCCACCTGCCTCGGCCTCCCAAAGTGCTGGGATTACAGGTGTGCGCCACCGCAGCTGGCTATCATTCCTATTTCTTTAGATGTCTCTTAGCCATAAATCACCGAGAAAAATAGGAATGATAGTAAAATAGAATATGATATTAGAACTAATGTCACCTCTGAAAGCAGAAAAAGAGCCAATAAGATTTTTTAAACTTGTGAATCTTGTTGGTACCCCATTATCTGTCTCTAAAGTATCCGATCAAGAATGAAACCTCTATTTCTGGTTTAATGTGGGAAATCTAGCATTATGGTTTGAAAATATTTCCAGGCCCCACTTGTTGACTGTTATGTTTGTTTGTACTACTGTAATAACTAAGTGTACAGCATCTTAAAAGCTATCCCATAGCTGCTACCTTAACACATGGCACATTCAATAGATGGGCATGGGTAGAAATGGAATAAAATCGTGCTGTTCACCAAACTGCTGTCTCGTTTCCTAAGGAGCAACATAATACTTGTGTAGATTGGAGCCTTATCTTGTAGCTTCTTCTGACACCTGACCAAAGGGGGCCAAAACCGTGGACTCACATTAAAATCTTCAATGTTTCCAGAAGACCCTGATCCACATTTCTATCAGGGATGGTAAATTATGTCCTGAAGGACATGAATGATATCCATGTAAGAAGTTGCAAAAGCAGTCAGTTTAAAGCTGAGTGCCCCACAATCAGCAAGCCTGTTTGATTAGCGGACCCACCAATAAGCCATTAGCCATGCTTTGCTTCATTTCTATGTGTTCTAAATTCTACCTTTCCCTCTTTCCATTTTATATAACCCTGTTACTGGTTTTTAAGAAAAAAGCTGTACTTCTATGTTCATTTTCTTTATTCCCTGAGCAATTTTGAAACGGATTTATCTTTTATTTTGAGATTCACAATGTGATTTCCATTAATGGATAAATAAGAACTTAATTTAACCAATTAATGCCAATGCATGTAGGGGTAAAGTGACTTGCTCAAGATTAGAGAACAACTCAGAAACAAAATCAGGAGGATTCTAGAAAGAAAGTACTCAAAAAAACAAAGGGCTGGTAGATGTGGAAGGGACACAGGAGACAATGTGGAAGAGCTTTTAATGGGCTAAGCTGGAACAATTCAAGCACTAAAATAAAAAGCAGATTATCGGATTAAAACCCAAAGTAAGAAATTAATATCCATTAAGAAAATCAAGGCTGATACAAATTAAATGGGGAAGAAGGGAAAAATCTCTTACACGGAAGAGGTCCAGGTAATTTACGTGGATTGGTTATCTATTTCTCTCCAAGAGATGGAAATTGACACCTCCTGCCTCTTCTCCCCACTAAAATGTGGGCTATGCTTAATAAGTCACTTCCAAAAACTGCATATAAAATCAGGTGGAAAACAAAGAATGATTTTACAGTGGAGTAAGCTGGCAAATACTACCTTGACCAGATGATCAAGGTTAGCATCATGAGTGATAAGTAATGTGTCCTTGATATGATGTGACAAGAATGGTTCTTTACCTCTGTGGTCTTCTTCTCAAAAATCCATAATCCCAGTCTAAAAATGAGAAAAACGTCAGACAAACCCAAATTGAGAATATTCTACAAAATGTCTGACCAGTACTATTCAAAACTGTCAATGTCATCAAAAGTAAATAGAATATAACAAACTATCACACACCAGGAGACATAATGACTAAACATAATGTGGTATCCTGAATGGGGTCAAGGAATAAGAAAAAGACATGAGGGGAAAACTAGTAAATTTCAAATAATTTGTGGAGGTTAGGTAACACTTACATGCCAATGTTGACTCCTTAGTTGAAGCAAATGTACCATAGTAGTATAAGATGTTAATAGAAGAGGTAACTAAGTAAGGGGTAGATGAAGGCTCTCTGTACTATCAATGCAGCTTTCTTGTAAAGACAAAACTACTCTAAATTAAAAAGGTTATGAAAAAATCAGTAAAAAATCATGATGAATTCCAGAGGTCTTTATAGTTGCAACCAGTTTTTCATATGGGATAGATTTTATTTGGTTGGTTGGTTTTTAAATGTATTACTGAGTAAATTCTTTGCAGATTTCCATTGTTCAGCACATTCTAGTACTGGAGATGAATTTTTTTGTTGTTGTTGTTGTTGTTTTATTATACTTTAAGTTCTAGGG
>NW_016806329.1:3575244-3580940 GCF_001698545.2 Rhinopithecus bieti | reverse complement strand
CACCTCAATTTCAGAGCCTGCTATTGGTCTATTCAGGGATTCAACTTCTTCCTGGTTTAGTCTTGGGAGAGTGTAAGTGTCCAGGAAATTATCCATTTCTTCTAGATTTTCTGTTGATTTGCGTAGAGGTGTTTATAGTATTCTCTGATGGTAGTTTGTATTTCTGTGGGGTCAGTGGTGATATCCCCTTTATCATTTTTTATTGCGTCTATTTGATTCTTCTCTCTTTTCTTCTCTGTTAGTCTTGCTAGCGGTCTGTCAATTTTGTTGATTTTTTCAAAAAACCAAATCCTGGATTGATTTTTTGGAGGGTTTTTTGTGTCTCTTGGAGATGAATGTTTATAGCATGGAATAAGTGAAATAGCACTTAGTACATTGCCTGATATAAAGTAAACCATCAGTAAATATTTGTCAATTGATTGAATAGGACTACAAATTGTTTTCCACAATGGCTTAGGGTACTTATTACATTGTCTGGTTTCTGATGTAATAAGTAGATGGGCATAAGTGAGAGGGTTTTAAAATATGGACATATTAATCCCTGAGAACCATACTAGTAAGAATCAATAAGTAGTGTAGTATATTAGTCATTCGATGAAGTACCTCACCCTGTGAAATGGTCTCTCAGTTTATCCTGGAGGAGATTTAAGAAAGGTCTATCTAATCAAGGTGATTGGGGGTGGGTACAGTCAGGAG
This sequence comes from Rhinopithecus bieti, assembly GCF_001698545.2. NCBI lineage: Eukaryota > Metazoa > Chordata > Mammalia > Primates > Cercopithecidae > Rhinopithecus > Rhinopithecus bieti. The sequence goes on along the minus strand of NW_016806329.1, from coordinate 3,580,244 downwards.
CACATAACAACAATGGAATTGATATGAAATAAATATAGGTGGATCAATGATATTAATATTCCTGAAGATAGTTAGCCTGAGTGTAAAGAAATGAGAGTCTGAGAAGAAAAATTTGTCAACATTTCCCCAGCACTCTCCATGAATGCCTCAGGCCATCGTAGTTTGATGTCATTAACAATCAGGTTCATTCAACTAACCACTCTCCTTGCTCTGATTAATTTCATTTCCTGTGTAGACTGTTTCAGTGAAAGACAGTATTCTTGGGTAACTTTGCTAGTTATAGTTCTCATGGCACATTTGTAAATTTGCATTAAAGTTCACCCACTAGTTTCTTGGACATCTAGTTAATCTAGTTTTTATTCACCAAATACATATAATGTTATTATGTACCTCATACAGAAGTCTTGAACTTAAAATTAGTGATAAAATGCATATGTTGTGCTTATTAGAATGCCTTACATAGTACCCATTAATTCTTCAGATATATTATTGTTGATATTTTTTATTACAATTGATCTTTTGTTGCTGTTGTTTTTGTTGTTGCTATGGAATAACTTTTCACCTTCCTCCTGAATTTGAACCATTCTGACAAAACTGAATCCCTCAACTTACAAATCTGGGAATTAGATTATCAGTCAACTACCCTGTGATAGAATGCAACTTTGATTGTTCTGCTAAAGTAGCCAGTTAATTTGCCCCTCATGCTGCTGTTCCTGTTTTCTCTTTTCAACCTCAGCATCTGAGGATCATACACTCTTGAAACACTCATGAGAGACAGAAACAGGTAGATAAGGCTACTTTAGAGGGACTTCTTAAAATTCATCACAAAAATGAGGCGCCTCTGGAGTGGAACGTAAAAGTTATTTAACCAATAGGTTTAGCAGCTGTGATAAATGGTGTGTGTGATTTAAATTTGAGTAGAATTGTGTTTAATTGAAAATTTGGCCACTGCATGAAATCTTCACTGCAAAGATTAGGATGATATTGAAGAACTGCTAAGGGTGCTAAGAATGTGAAAGAAAGAGCCACTTAAGTTAATATTTCATAAAGCAGTCAGTGTCTTATAAAGCAGAGTTCTAGAAAATATGTTCCAGGACCACTTTCATTAGAATCACCTGTGACATGTGTTAAACTGCAGATCCCTTGGCCTCAAAGTTCTACTGGATCAGAATCCCCTTACAGGGAGTGCAGGAATCTGTGACTTTGAGGTTTATTGGTAATTCTTATAAGCCCTACAGTTTGTGAACCTGGTTTTGCTTTATATATTAAGAGAGCACTTTGATACTAATGTGCTAGCAGATTTTATTCACATTGGTTACACATTTCCAAGAAGCCTTGAATTTAAAACTTACTGGGCAAAAAGGGGGAAAATGCGATGTTCAGGTATTATGCTTTGTTAACATTGAAAATAAAATATTTTTAGAGTATGTTTTGTAATCTAAAATTTATAGTCAGCATTTTAAATAACTATTGTTTTAATTACAAAGGCTTTTTGGTACAGAAAGTTTCCTCAATTTGCATATAAATAGCCAGGCAAAGTATCTGTTGGAGATGCACAGTAATTTAACCAAGCCTGATTTCTCTGTTTTACATTTGTCAGAATCTTTCTATGTTTGAGGTTGCTTTTCTTTCAATAAACATTATATTAAACACATATCAAGCTTAACCTCATTGATAGCTAACTTGATTTAATTAATTTTCCTAGGTATACACTTGACAACAGATTTGCTTTGTTCATGATCCAATATTTGCAGTCTTTGAAACATTTCTGTGAATCCTAAAATGTATTTGTGTTTTCAGTTTCCACAGACTCTATTCTAAAGAAAAATGCACCAGACTGGCTTATTTGTAATTAAATGTCCGCTCTAACACCAGTTCAGTGGAACCTATTGCAACAATAAGCCATTGAAAACTTAATCAGAAAAATGAATTCCTTCTAGTCACACTAAAAGAGTGGAACTTTGAGTCTGAAAAACCTGTATTATATAATTTATTACCTGTATAACCTTGAATCCAGTCTGTGAGCTTTCTGAGCCTCAGATTGCATACCTATAAAATGGGTTGATCAAATAAGATAATATTTGTAAAATGCCTGGCACATTCCTAAATAAAGAATGGTAGCAAAAAGGATAAAGGAAAGAGATGTGAAAATAGTGGAACATTGGTGGGAGAACAGGTTGTAACTTCTGAGCCTTCACTTCATACACACAATGCAGAACTCTTCATTTCTAATGTGGGACATCCAGACTCTTAGTGAGTGTGGGAACCATTACATTATGAAAAAGATAAAAGGAATAAATGTCATTTCATGGCACAGCTAGAACTCCTTAGTAATTTCATAATTTTTTAATTGTAAAGTGAATAAGAATGTTATTAATATTTACTTCAAGAAACATCTCCAATGTACCATGGTTGAATGAATTTAGAATTCTTAATAAAGGTACTATGCTTTAAGAAATAGCCCTTGATGCAGCTGACATTGTATTTCCTGTGTTACTTTTTTATTCTTTGACTCCATTTCCTGTCTCTTGCTTCACACATAATGAATAAAAACTGCTTCTACATTTTATATTGTGCACATTATTTCTTAACATTTTATTTTCACCAAAAAAAGAACATAATGCCATTTACAAAGCAGAAGAGGAAGAGCTAAGGATTTTAAGCCCTACAAATTTTATAGTTATTAGAATCATTACTGTACTTTCTCAAAAACTGCTATTTTAAGGAAAAGGGCCTTAAACCTTTCCCTGATACACAGTAATATCAGTTCCCTATTAAACATGTTAACATAATTGAATTGGTGACTAGTTTTTACAGAATAAAGATAAGTGAAAGGTAATATTTTGTGACACTGAACTGGTGCTGTCTTAAGTAACAGTACTTTGTTCTTTTACAGTACTTTTGAACAATCTGTGTACCCCACTTTAATTCAGAATCAAATAACAAGAGACTAGAGAACCCACTCAAAAGAGGTTTTCAGTGTTTGGAATGAGTTTTAATGTATCAGAAGAAAGAGGAATACACTGATTTGATAATTAGCATAAACAAATTAGAATGCAAGTCATTTTCAATGTAGGAAAACTTGCTGACTCACACTGAAGTATGAACCCATAATTTTGGACAAAGTGAGAATAAAGCAAGGAACTGGACCTATAGCACTCTGAGAAGGAAGAAAAACATTTTGGGATAACTCCAGGAAAAGTTATAAGATTGGAGATTTGGAGAAGAATGTTTTGTTTGTTTGTTTTTATTGTGTTTTCCAGCTTTTCCATTTTGCTCTTGTTATATGTTTGTAAGCAAACTTTGCTCCAGTTTTAATTTTATTAGAACATATATTCAGAACTAGAATTATTGCATTAAAGGAAAATTTAGGATTGCTATATGCTGCACAGAGAAATGTTGCCAAAGATCTTATCAACATAATGTCTGACGATGCTGGTTTGACCACAAAATCATTAATACTTAGCATTCTAGAATGGCCGAGCAGCAATAGCTCCAGCCTCCAGCTCCCAGTGTGAACAACACAGAAGACAGGTGATTTCTGCATTTCCACCTGAGGTACTGGATTCATCTCACTGAGGTGTGTCGGACAGTGGGTACAGGATAGCGGGTGCAGCCCACCGAGCGAAAGCCGAAGCAGGGAGAGGCATCACCTCACCTGAGAAGCACAAGGGGGAAGAAAATTCCCTTTCCTAGCCAAGGGAAACTGTGACACACAACACCTGGAAAATCGGGTCACTCCCACCCTAATACTGTACTTTACCGAGGATCTTAGCAAACAGCACACCAGGAGATTATATCTCACACCTGGCTTGGAGCCCACACCCACTGGAGCCTCCTTCATTGCCAGCACAGCAGTCTGAGATCTAACTGCAAGGCAACAGCAAGGCTGGGAGAGGGGCGCCCTCCATTGCTAAGGCTTGTGTAGGTAAACAAAGCCACTGGGAAGCTCGAACTGGGTGCAGCCCACCACAGCTCAAGGAGACGTGCCTGCCTCTGTAGACTCCACCTCTGGGGACAGGGCATAACAAAACAAAAGGCAGCAGAAAACTCTGCAGATTGAAATGTCCCTGTCTGACAGCTTTGAAGAGAGTAGCGGTTCTCCCAGCATGGAGTTTGAGATCTGAGAACAGACAGACTGCCTGCTCAAGTGGGTCCCTGACCCCCGAGTAGCTTAACTGGGAGGCACCCCCTAGTAGGGGCAGACTGACACCTCACACGGCTGGATACCCCTCTGAGATGAAGCTTCCAGAGGAATGATCAGGCAGCAACATTTGCTGTTTGGCAATATTCACTCTTCTGCAGCCTCCGCTGCTGATACCCAGGAAAACAAGGTCTGGAGTGGACCTTCAGCAAACTCCAACAGACCTGCAGCTGAGGGTCCTGACGGTTAGAAGGAAAACTAACAAACAGAAAGGACATCCACACCAAAACCCCATCTGTACGTCACCATCATCAAAGACCAAACGTAGATAAAACCACAAAGGTGGGGGCAAAACAGAACAGAAAAGATGAAAATTCTAAAAATCAGAGCACCTCTCCCTCTCCAAAGGAACACAGCTCCTCGCCAGCAACAGAACAAAGCTGGATGGAGAATGACTTTGACAAGTTGAGAGAAGAAGGCTTCAGATGATCAAACTTCTCCGAACTAAAGGAGGAAGTTCTAACCCATCACAAAGAAGCTAAAACCTTGAAAAAGATTTGATGAATGGCAAACTAGATTAACCAATGTAGAGAAGTGCTTAAATGACCTGATAGAGCTGAAAACCATGGCACAAGAACTATGGGACAAATGCAGCACCTTCAGTAACTGATTCGATCAACTGGAAGAAAGGGTATCAGTGATTGAAGATCAAATGAATGAAAGGAATTGAGAAGAGAGATTTAGAGAAAAAAGAGTAAAAAGAAATGAACAAAGCCTCAAAGAAATATGGGACTATGTGAAAAGACCAAATCTATGTCTGACTGGTATACCTGAAAGTGACAGGGAGAATGGAACC
>NW_016806329.1:3561039-3571431 GCF_001698545.2 Rhinopithecus bieti | reverse complement strand
ACAGACTGAATTAAGAAAATGTGGCACATATACAGCATGGAATACTATGCAGCCATAAAAAAGGATGAGTTCATGTCCTTTGTAGGGACATGGATACAGCTGCAAACTATCATTCTCAGCAAACTATCACAAGAACAGAAATCCAAACACCACATGTTCTCACTCATAGGTGGGAATTGAACAATGAGAATGCTTGGACACAGGAACGGGAACATTACACATGGGGGCCTGTTGTGGGTGGGAGGAGGGGAGAGGGATAGCATTAGGAGATATACTTAATGTAAATGATGAGTTAATGGGTGCAGCACACCAACGTGGCATATGTATACATATGTAACAAACCTACACGTTGTGCACATGTAACCTAGAACATAAAGCATAATAAAAATAAATAAATAAAACCTAATTTCCAAGACAAAAAAAATTTAGCATACTACCTAAATGTTATCGCAAATTAGGTAAATAAAAATTGTATCTTATTATGTTATTACTAATGAGATATCAAGTATGTATTAGGAATTTATAGCTCTGTCAATTATTTGTGAGTAATGCTCCTTCTTCAATTTGAGAATTAGTATTTATTTGAATCTCTGAATTTTCTTTATATATTAAAAGTGTTACTCTTTATTACTCCCATAGAGTTACAAATGTTTTCTCAATTTTGTGGTTTGCCATTTAAAGTGATTTTCATAATATTTTATATATTTAACTTGCGTCTTTGAAAAATAAATAAAACATCAGCATGAAAATTATACTAAGTATGAGTTTACCTATCCTGCACTATGTTGTATCTTTAGCCTCTAGCCCATGCCTAGCAACTAGGAGATTCTCAGTAAATATTTTCAGATGAGCCTTTGCAGGTATTACACCTTTGGTTATTAATAATTCTGGCAAAAATAGAATTCTATAGAAAACTAACCAGTAGTTGCCTTATCTTTTATCCCTTTAATTTCACTCTTAGAAGTCCTTAATTATAACATAAACATTTTGAAATAAATTACTATATTTTACTCATGTCTGTATACTTCATAGAGCTTATTACAGTGCCTTTTCATACATATTTATGGAATTGAATTCAGTGCAAAGAAAAAAGCCCAGCCAAATTAAAACATATTTTCTCCCCCAAATCATTATCTTTATCAAAGCTCTAATAATTATTTTTTGACTTCATATTCTGTGCTAATCACAGAATTTTCTTTATCAGTCAGGTTTTCTGGAGGCAGGCAATGCTAACAAACTTTGTCTGTCTAAGACAAAAAGGAAATTTTCCAGAAATGCAGCAGGGGCACACAGAATAAACAGACTTGAAGTTGCAGAAGTGAGACCGAAAGATAATCAGATTAACCGAGATTGGTTGAGAGCTACCATGTAAACAAAAAGATTTTGGTGAGGATGATGTTGGAATGCCTGAAAAACATCTTTGTTGTTGCTGTGAATTAGATTCTAACTCTGTTTCTGTGTCACTGAAGCAAAATTCAAAGATGATAATGCAAATGTCTAATTGGCCAAACCCAGGTCACATGTTTCACCCTGGTTTTTGGAGGGCAGGAAGAGGGAGAATTTGCCCCAACCTCTTTCAGTTTCCACAGGACTCTGTGCAAGACGGCACAGTGCATCATTCAATAAACTAGGCAGGGGTTATTGGAAGCTGGACAGAAAAAATGATAAATATCTTATAGAAATAGGCATGTTGGATAAAACAGATATTTTTCTCCTTGGAGCTTACATTTGAGAGAAGAAAATACTATCACAGACATAAATATAATATTAAAACTGTGATAAGTGAAATTAAAGAGAGTAGTATGCATTATCATATATACATGTGTGTATATATAATAAATATAAAATAGATCAGGATTTTTTTTATATTGCAAGTGACAGAAATCTAGCCTTTACCGATCATGCTAGCTTGCAACATAAAGGAACTGATATGGTTTGTGTGTGTCCCCACCCGAATCTCATTGTGAATACCCACATGTTGTGAGAGGGACCTGGTGGGAGGTAACTGAATCATGAAGGTGGGTCTTTCCCATGCTGTTCTCATGATAGTGAATAAGTCTTATGAGATCTGATGGTTTTAAAAACAGGAGTTTCCCTGCATAAGCTCTCTTCTCTTATCTGCCACCATGTGAGATGTGTCTTTCACCTTCTGCCATGACTGTGAGGCTTCCCCAGCCATGTGGAACTCTAAGTCCATGAAACCTGTTTCTTTTGCAAATTGTCCCAGTCATGGGCATGTCTTCATCAGCAGTGTGAAAACAGACTAATACAGGAACTTATCAGCCAACTTACCTAAAATGTCCAGGGTTAGGTCTGGCTTCGTATGTGACTGGATTTAGTCTCAAACAGTGTGCTATGTCTTTGTCGCTCTGTATCTATCTAACTAGAAACTATAAATAGTTTATAATATTTCTAGTGTTGCCTTTATTTTCAGGCAGCTTTTTCCCCGTCTGTTGGGAAAACTACTTCTCCACAAGCCTCAATGAAACAAAATCTTTACACTTGAAATCCCAGAGGATCCAATGCCAGAGATCCGAGATAAAATATAAAGAAAGAATAAACAATCCAGAGGGATCTTTACATATATCTAGAAGTGATGACTATAAAGGTCAATGAGAAAACTGAATGAAAAATTTTCCTCACTGCAGAGACATTGAGAAAAGATCAGCCTCTCTGTTCAAAGAGTTTATTAAACTTAATATTTAGAGCTGGGACTTCCAGAATATCTGAATGAGGAACTCTGAAAATTATTTTCCCCAAATAAATACAGTGATTAAATCTTCAAAAAAAAGAAAAAAAAAAAAAGACTAAATCTTCCCCAAAAGTTTGGAAATTTGCCAAATGTATGAAAACAGGCAGAGAAGTATTTATTCAAGAAAAAAATGACTCACTGTAAGCACTGTAATAGAGTATGTGGCATTGTAGCCTGGGGCAATTCAAATCATCCCCATATTTGTGGTATTCTAGTTCTACCAGGATAAGGTAGACTGTGAAGACAGTGGTCCTGTGCTGGAGAGATAACTTGATTTGGAGCATGAAAAAACTCACTGTTGAAAGAGCTATCAAAAACAATTTGACCTTGGTGGCAAAAATCAGGGAAGGCTAACATTGCAGCTACTCTGAGAATGTGATAGGCATGGGGCATACTCTACATCAGTAGATCATCTAGAAACTTTATAGGAAGAGTCGGAGAATAAGTTAGCTGTATAAGAACTTGATATGTGCCATGCATACCTGGTAGTCAGAAAGGCTGTATACATGCTGGGGAGAGACCAGAGAGGATGACTACCTAGACAGAACTTGTACTCACAGAAAGGCAAAGCTTGGGAACCCTTTAAAATCACCTAAACACTGTATATCTAAACATTGTATGCATTCTCCAAACAGTCATCAGCAAAGGTTAGAAGGTATAATAGCTCAAGGCATTTAAGCATAACTTCTGACCAATCACGGACTGAATAATTAGCTATATGGACCCAGGTGTGACCCCAGGAAATCCAGGTTTAAAAATAAAAATGACGATGACAACAGTAACAAAAACACTGAATAGAGGTATCAGTAGCAATACACTACAGAATTGGCTCTACAGAATTAGTCCAAAATGGTTACTAAATAAACAAAAGAAAAAAAAAAGAACAGTAACAATCCCTGAGGGGGATTCAGAATCCAGAGTTGCTTGTACATATAGCCTAAAATGACCAATTCTTAAGAAAAATGTATTATTATTATTATTAGAGACAGTGTTTTGCTCTGTTGCCCAGGCTGGAGTGCAGTGGTGCGATCTCAGCTCACTGCAACCTCTGCCTGCCAGGTTCGAGCAACTCTTCTGCCTCAGCCTCCCAAGTCGCTGGGATGACAGGTTCACACCACCATGCCTGGTTAATTTTTTGTATTTTTAGTAGAGATATGGTTTCGTCATGTTGGCTAGACTGGTCTTGAACTCCTGACCTCAAGTGATGCACCCACCTTGGCCTCCCAAGTGCTGGAATTATAGGCATGAGCAACCATGCCAGGCCATTTAAGAAAAATTATTAAACAAAGACACAGGAAGGTGTGACCCACATACAGGAAAAAAGGCAGTCAAAAACAATAGTTTCTTAAGACATCTAGATTTTGATGACAGAAGACAAAAATTCAAACAACTGTTGTAAAAAATGTTCAGTGAACTAAAGGAAATCACATTGAAATAATTTTAAAAATTGTTATAACAATTACTCAACTTGAGAATAGAAATTCTGGTGTTGAAAGCCTAATAGCTTAAATTTTAAAAATCATTAGAAAGACTCAACAGCAAACTGGAGTCAGCAAAAGAAAGAGTTGGAAACCCAAAGATACCAACAGATATTATAAATCTGAATTACAAAAAATAAAAAGAATGCAAACAAGTTAACAGAACCTCAGAGACCTTGGAAAACCATTAAGTGTACCAATGTACATGTAATGGGAGTTTAAGAATGAGAAGAGAAAAGAAAAGGGCACAAAATATTTGAAGAAATATTGGCTGAAATATCCCAAAATTGATAAAAATTAATCTACACATTCAAGAAGCTCAATAAACTCTATACAGGATAAACAAAAAGAGAACCAAATTTAGACTTATCATAGTCAACCAGTAAAAGCCAATGACCTATTATATATAAGGGAATCACAATTAGCCAATGACTTCTTACCAGAAACAAAGATTAGGGAGATGGAGGTAGAGCAAGATGCTGAAGAGAAACCTCCAATGATCGTCCCCCAACCCTGCATGAATATAACACTGAACAAGTATCCACACAAAAAAAGCACCCTCGTAAGAACCAAAATTCAGGTGAGTGATCACAGTACCTGGTTTTAACATCATGGTAAGGAAGAAGGCACTGAAGAGGCTATAAAAGGTGGTCCTAAATGGCCTCCACCATGCCCTTCCACTCTGCAGCAGTGGCCACACTTTGCAGAGAGAGAATCAGTACACCCAAGGGAGGGAGAGTGCACTGATAGCATGACTGCACTGGAACTTGGGGCTTCCCTGTCATGGTGGAAAGCAAAATGGGGCAGAACTCAGCCAGCATCCATGGAGGGAGCAGCTGGACCAGCCCTAGCCAGAGGCCAGTCATCCATCCCAGAGGTAGGAATCTGAGTTCTGGCAAACCCTGCCACCATGGGCTAAGGTGCCCTGGGGTTCTTAATAAACTTAAAACATGGTGGGACTGTAAACTAGTTCCACCATTGTGGAAGACAGTGTGGCAAATTCCTCAAGGATCTAGAACTAGAAATACAATTTGACCCAGCCATCCCATTACTCGGTATATACCCAAAGGATTATAAATCATGCTGCTATAAAGACATGCACACGTATGTTTACTGCAGCACTATTCAACAAGAGCCCAAAGGCCTTGGAACAAACCCAAATGTCCATCAGGTGACAGACTGGATTAAGAAAGTGTTTAGCAACATATACAGCATGCGAATACTTATGCAGCCATAAAAAAGGATGAGTTCATGTCCTTTGTAGGGACATGGATGCAGCTTCGGGAAACATCATTCTGAGCAAACCTACCACTAAGGGGACAGAAAACAAACACCGCATGTCTCACTCTAGGGGGACTTGAACAATGATGAACACTTGGGCACGGGAAGGGGAACATCACACAGCGGGGCCTGTCATAGGGTGGAGGGAGGGGGAAGGGGAGAGGCACAGCATTAGGAGAAATACCAAATGTAAATGACGAGTTAATGGGTGCAGCACACCAACATGGCACGTGCATACATATGTTACAAACCTGCACGTTGTGCACATGTACCCTAGAACTTAAAGTATAATAAAAAATTTTTAAAAATAAACATTAATAAATAAATCTCATTCTTAAAAAAAAAAAAAAAAGCAGTGAAGACCACAGTGACTGTAATTCCTGAGCAAAGACTGGTGCTGTGCTAGGCTTATAGTCAGTGGACTTGGGGTGCACATGAACTAGTGAGATACCAGCTGGAGTGTCCAAGGGAGTGCCTGCATCACCCTTCACCCAAACCAGGGCACAGCTCACAGCTACTAGAGAGACTCCTTCCTTCTGGTTTAGGAGACAGGAAAAGAGAAAAAGAGGACTCTGTCTTGCAACTTGGATACCAACTCAGCCACAGTAGAATATGGCATCAGGGAGAGTCCTGAAGTCCCCATTCCAGGCACTCACTACCAGATGACATTTCTAAACACATCCTAGGCCAGGAGGGAACCCAATGCCTTGAAGTGAAGAACCCATTCTTGACAGAATTCATCGCTTGCTATCTAAAGAGTCCTGGAGCCCTGAATAATCAGCAGTGGTAGACAGGCAGTACTTACTGCTGGCCTTAGGTGAGACTCAGAGCTGTACTGGCTTCAGGTGTGAGCCAGCACATTCCCAGCTGTGGCGGCTAGAGGAAGAAAGAAGAGGGAAGAGTAAAGGGGAGTTTGTTTTCCAGCTTGGGTACTAGCTCAGCCACAGTTGGGTAGAGCCCTAAGTGGGTTTACCCAATTCCCGGATTTATTTCCTGGATGGCATTTCTGGACCTGCCCTAGTTCAAAGAGGAGCCCATTGTCCTGAAGTCAGAGGCTCAGGAATGGCAGCATTCACCACAAACTGACTGAGGAGCCCTGGACCTTGAGTGAAATCAGTGGTAGCAATGCAGTGGTCATTGTGGGCTTTGGGCAAGACCCAGTGCTGTGCCGGTTTTATATCTGACCCAATGAAGTCCTAGTGGTGATAGCCACAAGGGTACTTGTCATCTCTTCTTTCACCTCTAGGCAGCTCAGCAGAGAGAGATACTCCATTTGTTTGGGAAAAAGTAAGGGAAAATAAGAAGAGTCTGTGGCTGGTAATCTAGGGAATTCTTCTAGATCTTACTCATGATCACCAACATTATACTCTATCAGTCTGCAAGAGCCATAGCATTACTGGACTTAGGGTGCACCCTAATGCAGCTATAGCTGCAGTGGCCAAAACTTAAATCACAACACTCAAGTCCCTTTGAATACCTGGAAAGCCTTCCCAAGAAGGACGGGTACAAACAAGCCTAGACTGAAAGGACTATAATAAATACCTAACTCCTTAATGCTAAGACACCAATGAATATCTACAAGCGTTCAGACCGTCCAGGAAAATTATCTCACCAAATGAACTAAATAAGGCACCAATGACAAATCCTGGAGAGATAGATATGTGACCTTTCTGAAGGATAATTCAAAATAGCTGTTTTGAGAAACCTCAATGATAGAGAAGGAATTCAGAGTCCTATTGATAAATTTAACAAGGAGATTGAAATAATTAAGAAGAATTGGGCAAATTCTGGAGCTGAAAAATGCAATAGGTATACTGAAGACAGCATCAAAATCTTTTAATAACAGAATTGATCAAATAGAAGAATCAGTGAACTTGAATGCAAGCTACTTGAAAATACACAGCCCAAGAACCCTAAAGTATAAAGAACAAAAAGGAATGAAGTGTGCCTACAAGGTCTAGAGCATAGCCTCAAATCTAAGAGTTACTGAAAGGGAGGTAGAGAGAGAAAGAAAGATTGCAGTAGAAAGTTCATAAAAGGGATAATAACAGAGAACTTCCCAAACCTAGAGAGAGAGATTAATATTCAAGTACAAGAATGTTATAGAAAACCAAGAAGATTTAACCCAAATACGACTATCTTAAGACATTTAAAAATCAAATTTCTAAAGGTCAGAGTTAAAGCAAGGATACTAAAAGCAGCAAGAGAAAAGAAAAAAATGACATACAAAAAAGCTCTAACACATTTGGCGGAAAACTTTTCAGCGGAAACTTTACAGACCAGGAGAGAGTGGCCTGACATATTTAAAGAGCTGAAGAAAACACACACACACACACACACACACACACACACACACACACACACACACTTTTATTCCAGAATAGTACATTTGGTGAAAACATCCTTCAAACATGAAGGAGAAATAAAAACTTGCTCAGACAAACAAAAGCTGAGGGATTTCATTAACATCATACCTGTCCAACAAGAAACAATAAAGGGAGTTCCTCAATCTGAAAGAAAAGGACATTACTGAGCAACAAGAAATCATCTGACAAGATGGCTGAATAGGAACAACTTCGGTCTGCAGCTCCCAGTGTGATTGATGCAGAAGATGGGTGATTTCTGCATGTCCAACTGAGGTACCTGGTTCATGTCATTGGGACTGACTGGACAGTGGGTGCAGCCCATGGGAGAGTGAGTCGAAGCAGGGCAGGGCATCCCCTCACCCGGGAAGCCCAAAGGGTCAGGGGATTTTCCTCTTCTAGCCAAGGAAAGCTGTGACAGACTGTACTGGGAAAATTGGGACACTCTCACGTTAATACTGCACTTTTCCAACGGTCTTAGCAAACGGCACACCAGGAGATTATATCCTGCGCCTGGCTCAGTGGGTCCCATGCCCACTGAGGCTTGCTCACCACTAGCGCAGCAGTCCCAGATCGAACTGCCAGGCAGCAGCCTGGCTGGGAAAGGGGCATCCACCATTGCTGAGGCTTGAGTAGGTAAACAAAGCGACCAGGAAGCTTGAATTGGATAGAGCCCACCACAGCTCAATGAGGCCTGCCTGCCTCTGTAGACTCCACCTCTGGGGGCATGGCATAGCTGGACATAAGGCAGCAGAAACTTGGGCAGACTTAAATGTCCCTGTCTGACAGCTCTGAAGAGAGCAGTGGTTCTCCCAGCACAGTGTTTGAGCTCTGAGAACGGACAGACTGCCTCCTCAACCCTCCCTGACCCTCGTGTAGCCTAACTGGGAGATACCTCCCAAAGCTTCCAGTGGAAGGATCAGGCAGCAATATTTGCTGTTCTGCAATATTTGTTATTCTGCAGCCTCCACTGGTGATACCCAGGTAAACAGCGTCTGGAGTGGACCTCTAGCAAACTCCAACAGACCTGCAGCAGAGGGACCTGACTGTTAGAAGGAAAACTAACAAACAAAAAGGAATAGCATCAACATCAACAGAAAGGATATCCACACCAAAACCCCATCTGTAGGTCACCAGCATCAAAGACCAAAGGTAGATAAAACCACAAAGATGGGGAGAAACCAGAGCAAAAAAGCTGAAAATTCTAAAAACCGGAGCACCTCTTCTCTTCCAAAGGATTGCAGCTCCTTGCCAGCAACAGAGCAAAGCTGGACAGAGAATGACTGACGAGTTGACAGAAGTAGACTTCAGAGGGTTGATAATAACAAACTTCTCTGAGCTAAAGGAGAATTTTCAAAACATTACAAGGAAGCTAAAAACCTTGAAAAAAGATCAGATGAATGGTTAAGCAGTGTAGAGAAGACAGTAAATGACCTGATGTAGCTGAAAAACCATGACACCAGAAATACATGATGCATGCACAAGATTCAGTAGCCAATTCGATCATGTGGAAGAAAGGGTATCAGTGATTGAAGATCAAATTAATGAAATGAAGCAACAAGAGAAGTTTAGAGAAAAAAGAGTAAAAAGAAATGAACACAGCCTCCAAGAAATATGAGATTATGTGAAAAGACCAAAGCTATGTTTGATTGGTGTATCTGAAAGTGACAGGGAGAATGGAACCAAATTAGAAAACACTCTTCAGGATATTATCCAGGAGAAATTCCCCAACCTCACAAGGCAGGCCAACATTCAAATTCAGGAAATACAGAGAGCAGCACAAAGATGCTCCTCAAGAAGAGCAACCCCAAGACATATAATTGTCAGATTCACCAAGGTTGAAATGAAGGAAAAAACGTTAAGGGCAGCCAGAGAGAAAGGTCCGGTTATCCACAAAGGGAAGCCCATCAGACTAACAGCAGATCTCCTGGCAGAAACTCTACAAGCCAGAAGAGAATGGGGGCCAATATTCAACATTCTTAAAGAAAGTAATTTTCAATCCAGAATTTCATATTCAGCCAAACTAAGCTTCATAAGTGAAGGAGAAATAAAATCCTTTACAGACAAGCAAATGCTAAGAGATTGTGTCACCACCAGGCCTGCCTTAAAAGAGCTCTTGAAGGAAGCACTAACCATGGAAAGGAACAATGAGTACCAGCCACTGCAAAAACATGCCAAATTGTAAAGTCCATCGATGCTAGGAAGAAACTGCATCAACTAATGGGCAAAATAAACAGCTAACATCATAATGACAGAATCAAATTCACACATAACAATATTAACCTTAAATGTAAATGGGCTAAATGTCCCAATTAAAAGACACAGACTGGCAAATTGGATAAAGAGTCAAGACCCATCAGTGGGCTGTATTCAGAAGACCCATCTCACATGCAGAGATACACACAGGCTAAAAATAAAGGGATGAAGGAAGATCTACCAACCAAATGGAAAGCAAAAAGAAAAGCAGGGGTTGCAATCCCAGTCTCTGACAAAACAGACTTTAAACCAACAAAGATCA
>NW_016806329.1:3516524-3558187 GCF_001698545.2 Rhinopithecus bieti | reverse complement strand
TTTTTTTTTTTGTGACGGCGTCTTGCTCTGTTACCCAGGCTGGAGTGCAGTGGTGTGATCTTGGCTCACTGCAGGCTCCACTTTTCAGGTTTAGGCCATTCTCCTACCTCAGCCTCCCAAGTAACTGGGACTACAGGTGCCTGCCACCACGCCTGGCTAATTTTTTATTATTTTTAGTACAGATAGGGTTTCACTTTGTTAGCCCGGATGGTCTCAATCCCCTGACCTCGTGATCTGCCCACCTTGGCTTCCCAAAGTTCTGGGATTACAGGCGTGAGCCACCATGCCCGGCCCACTTTTACCACTCTTATTCAACATAGTACTGGTAATACCAGCCAGAGGAATCAAGCAAGATAAAGAAATAAAATGCATCCAAATTGGAAAGGAGGAAGTCAAATTATCACTGTTTGTTGATGATATAATCTTACATCTAGAAAAACCTAAAGACTCCATGAAACATCTCTTAGATTTGATAAATGGACTTAGTAAAGTTTCAGGATAAAAAATCAACATATAAAAATCAGTAGCATTTTCATATACCAGTAATAATCTAGCTGAGACTATTCACAATATCAAAGACATGGAATCAACCCAAATGCCCACAAAGGATAAACTGGATAAAGAAAATGTGGTACATACACACCATGGAATACTATGCAGCCATAAAAAAGAATAAGATCATGTTCTTTGCAAGGACATGGATGGAGGTGGGAGCCATAATCCTCGGCAAACTAACACAGGAATAGAAAACCAAATACCTCATGTTCTCACTTACAAGTGGGAGCTGAACAATGAGAACACATGGAAACAGGAAGAGGAACAACACACACTGGGGCCTGTTGGGGAGTGAGGTGAGGGGAGGAAGAAACAATAGGAAAAATGGCTAATGCATGCTGGGCTTAATACCTAGGAGAGAGGTGCAGCAAACCACCATGGCACACGTTTACCTATGTAACAAACTTCCAAATCCTGCACATGTACCCCAGAACTTAAAATAAAAGCAAAAATTTTAAAAAATAATAAGCTAACTGATAATAAAATCAAGAAGACAATTTCATTTACAATAGTAACAACAATAACAAACAAATACCTAGGACTAAGTTTAACCAAAGGGTTAATGAAAATTCTCCACAAGGGAAACTACAAAACACTGATGAAAGAAATTGCAAACGATACAAATGAATGGAAAAGCATCCATGATCGTAGATCTGAAGAATTATTACTTTTAAAATGACCATACTGCCTCAAGCAATCTACACATTTAATGCAATCCATATCAAAATACCAACATGAATTTTCACAAAATTTGAGAAAAATCCTAAAATTCATATGGAACCAAAAAAGAGTCCAAATAGCCAAAGCAAACCTGAGCAAAAAGAAAAAAGGGGGAGGGATCACATTCCCTGACTTCAAACTATACTATACAGCTCTAGTAACCATAATAGCATGGTACTAGTATAAAGATAGACGTACAGGTTGACAGAACAGAATAGAGAACACAGAAATGAAGCCACATATTTATAAGCAACTGATCTTTGAGAAAGTCAACAAGAACATCCATTGGGAAAAGGATACCCTTTTCAATAAATGGTGCTAGGAAAATTAGATTGCCATATACAGAAGAATGAAAGTTGACCTATATCTCTCACCATATACAAAAATCAACTCAAGATGGATTAAGGGTTTTAATGTAACACCCAAAATTGCAAAAATACTAGAAGAAAACCTAAATAAAACTCTTCTGAACATTAAACTAGACATAGAATTTATGACTAAAACCTCCAAATCACAGGTGAAACAAACAAAAATACATAAATTAGACTTAATTAAACTAAAAAGCTTCCACCCAGTGAAAGAATTCATCAACAAAATGAACAGTCTGCAGAATGGGAGAAAATACTTTCAAATTATTCATCTGACAGGCACTAATATCTAGAATGTTCAAAGAACTCAACATCAACAACAACAACAAAAACTCACAAATAATCCCCTTACAAAGTAGAAAAAGGGCATGAATAGACCTTTTTTCAAAAGAAGACATACAACCGGCCAACAGATACGTGAAAAAATGCTCAACATCATGACTCATCAGGGAAATATAAATCAAAACCACAATTAGGTATCATCTTACCCCTGGCAGAATGGCTATTATTAAAAAGACAAAAAATAACAGATGTTGGCAAGGAGGTGGAGAAAAGGGAAGTCATACACTCTTGGTGGGAATGTAAATTAGTACACCCTCTATGGAAAATGGTATGGAGATTTCTCAAAGAACTAAGAATATAACTACCATTTGATCCAATAATCCCACTACTGGATATCTACCCAAAGGAAGAGAAATTAATATACCAAAAAGATAGCAGTACTTGTGTATTTGTTGCAACAATATTCACAATAGCAAAGATACAGAATCAACTTAAGTGTCTAACATTGGATGACTGAATAAAGAAAATGGGGTGTATATCACAACAGAATACCATTTAGCTATGAAAAAAAAAAAAATGTCTGGCATAAGGGAGCAGAGAGAGTATCAGGCCAGAGACTTCTGGATCAGAGCCATATATAACCTGTCTATTTCAGGGCCTGTGGGAATGGGGTGAATTTGAACAATGAGGTGTTTGTAAGTTAATTCAATGTTCCAAGTAACTGAATCTTCTTGTACCATATTAATCTTCCTAGATATATGTATATATCTGATTTTGTGAGTTAATGAAGATTAGTTCCTTTTGAATGATCCTTTCCTGGTCATAACTGAAGCCTGAGTCTTCTCTGGAAACACTGCTTCTCTCACTTTCCACCTACCATAGAGGCAGGAAGAAATGGCAACAATCTTGCTCTCCATTGATTTTCTAAATGAATACTCCTCTACCTATGCATAATATGTGCCATTTAATGCTCTGCTATCAGATTACGTAGTTTAGTTTTCTCAGTGCTATTGTCTTCTTCCAATTTCCTGATATTTTTCCTATAAACTTAGATTTGGCCCATATGAGACAACTTCTCCATCATTATTCACATCCTGATCTTAAGTTATTTCAATATTCTTATTGATTCAATTAGCACAGTAGCCTCTGCTCCTTAAGCTTTTCATCTCTAAAATTATCACTTCTGGTAGTGTTTTGAAGAAAGACTGATGGTCAAGACCAATAGATCTAGGTTTTATATTAATGGAAGGGATCCAGACACAAAAAGCACATACTCTTATCGCTCCATTTAAACCAAAACACACTAAACTAATCTTTGAGATTAGAAGCCAGAAAAGTGAATGGGGTGCCAGCTGGTATTTGGGGGCACTGCAATATTATGTTTCTTAATCTGAGTGCTTGTTATATGAGTGTGTTAATTTGTTGAAAAGCAATCAAGCAAAAAATTTATTGTCTGTGCACTTTAATACATGTGTTGTATACTTCAATAAAATATTTCTAAAATCAAAAAGATCTAGATTTAAATTTTGGCTCTACCTCATATTTGTTTTGGAATTATGAGCAAGTTAATTAAGCTGTCTGATCCTTAGTTTCTTATTCTGTAAAATAGTCCCCAAACCCATCCTGGTGAACATTCCATTTTATGGGAAAATTAAAAACACAGAATAAATGGTTGTACTACCACTACAAATACTAGGAAATCTGTCAATGATCATTATTATAACAATTATTGGTTTAAAATAACCTACTTCATCAAAACAATCTCTGTGACCAGAACATGAACTGTGTCTTATTTTGAAATATTTCAGCTTTGAAATTTTTAAATATCTAATATTTCATATGACAATAAACTTTTCTCTAACTCTTTTACTTTGGTGCTCCCAGTGCTCCTGTGAGTATAGGCTTTACAGCCAGGCTTCCTGAGCTCAAATCCAGGCTTCACTCCTGCTTTTGCTATTTTTGTTATGTGGCCTAGATTCTAGGATTCATTTTTCACTTTTAAATCGCTTGTTACTTGTCCCCAGCCACATCTATTCTAAACAGGGTAGAGATCCTATTTTATTTAACTATGTATCTCTGGAACCCAGCACTCTATAGATAGTTGCAGAGAAAGATGAATTCTTAGAAGGTATTGGAAGGATTTTTTTTTTTTTCATAAGAATCTAAAAAGGAGAAGATGCCAGTTTAAGGTACTATAATTGTTCCATATAAAATCTTAGAAATAAGGGGAGGACCTGGGAAAGGGAAGGCCGCCAAATTCAAGTTATGTAATATTTTACAATTCAAGAAGAGTCATTTTTATTACTAACAAAAAAAAAAAAAGGATACCACTGCTCCATTTGAATGGCATCAACAAAGTAGGGTAGGTCTAGAAATCAGGAACAGAGTTGCTACACTGGCTGGAAGCTGTCACAGTTATGATGGAATGTATATTGTATGTTTTTGTGCTTTGGTGAAACAAAAGAGAATTCTCTGATTGATGAGTTGCAGGAAGTAGAGGTTGGATGACCTAAGCCAGGCAACGTAATAGCAACATAAAACTTGAGCTTGCTTCTATTTCTCTCTCTTTGGACAGGTGTCCCTGGTCTTTTGTAAACTGATCATCTCCAGAAAAAAAAAAAGTAAGGAAACAACATCCTTGAGATATCATAAACTCCTTATGGACAAAATACGATTTTACTTGATTCCTTATATGATCTAACAAAAGCAATAGAAAGTGCTTGATTAATATATGTTGATGTCATTTAGTCAGCAGAATGCAGAGCAAAGTGGGAAATTAGAATAAGCATGTGGCGCAGTCTCTCAGCACAATGGCTTTTAGTCTTCGTAGGATAATTAGAATGTAGAAGCATTTGTTGAGAATCTGAGGAGTCTAAGTTACACTAACAACTTTCTAAATAACCTTAAACTGTGAGCATAATGATCTTACATATGCATTTTGCTGTAGCATGTGGTTTATTTCTTCTTAAAAGGCATGATAAAATATTTATGACTTTTAATATTTATATATTAGTCCACAGGTTGAAAAATGAGACCAGAAGCCACCTGCAAGACTGATATTTTTCCATTATTAGAATTCGTAGTTCTGATCAATATGTATTCCTGTATGTTATCTCAGTATCCATTTGCCTTCTTTTGTTTATTTAACATTATCTATAGTTTTAAAAGACATTTGGGGATGGTTTATCATTAATTTATCATTTAGTATCTAAAATGAGGAAATAATTCATAAAATGTTTATTTCCTTTTAGAAAATATAAACCATTTTCTGTAAGAACATTAAGTGTGTGATTAATAAAGTATATGGTACATAAAGGAGAGCTTATTTTATGAGTGAAATGAAATCAGCACTTTAACTTAATTTTTGTCATAAGAGTCCATATGTGTATTGTGTTCTCCATGTAAGCTTTATAATATTGAGGGAAACAGACAATTTATGTGTTATTTTGAAAATCTTGTGAATGTAATTTGTGTTTCATATCCTATAAAGACAAAAATGGCCATAGCTCGCTGTGAATAGATGAGTCAAATTGTAATCATCAAACCAAAAAAAGAAATTTCACCAACTTCTGTCTTTCTTCTCACTCCTCTGTGCCAGGTCTCCAGGATCTCCAGCGAGTTCAAGAAGAACAGGACATTTCCAAGGCCTTGCAAAGGGGGTTGCTGTCATTGGATTTCTAAGAACATTGGCCCAATTATATGTCTGGGCACTTCCCTAGACTGCAGAAGTCAGGAGAAAAGGAAGAGGGAAACAAAGGAAAGATCAAGAGAACCAGGCAACGAAGCCCTTATTGCTTTGTGGTTATAAAGAGAGGTGGGAGGGAAAGACACATTAGTTGGCTTCACGCTTCTCATTGGGTAAAGTGGTTGTGCAATTTGGCTTGATATCTACTCAGCTAACAAAAATATATGTATTGTGTTCTAAGACTGCAAAGCACTCTTTGTGAAACATATAGTACTATAATAAGCTGTCCTATTTTGCTGGCAATAAGCTTCAAAACAATTTACAAGCATTTCTTTCTTTGTTCAGAACCACCTAGTAGTGATGGAGGGAAAATTACATAATTCCTCAAGAACCGTATTTCAAATCAAAAGGACTTATTTAGACAATGGCAACTTCTGTTTTGTTTATTTCTTTTTTAAGGTAGCTACTATATGAAAAATCAAAGCTTTGGTGATGTTTCTTTGATAACTGATCTGTCATAAAATGGATAAAAATAAAAGAAATAGCCATTTGCAACTGATTGCAATCGTGATATAGCTGTTTTCTTTTTACAAGTAAATAAATCAATGAACACATAGTAGTTAAGGCTATTGTGGAGCACAGTTCTAAGTGACTCTCCTACAGACAAGTTCAGCAATTTTTCAACATACTTCCATGGTCCATTCTTAGCTAAAAATCTCTACATTTTGCTCCTGCAAGCAGTCATTCAACTAATGAGTTTCATGAAGACCTGTCGTTCATTTGGCCTATACTAAAGAAGTAATTTAACATTGTACAAACAAAAAGAGGCTTTGTCAAACACTATAGGAAAATAAAATTCATCCACCCATAAATTCAATCCTTTACTCCTTACTAAATGAAATCTTCAGATGATAAAATTTCTTTTCCAATGTAGAGGCTGTTATTTACTTCTGCATTTAAAGGCTGGACATTTTCTACTTCTACTATCTTTGAACATTGATATAATGTTAAATATTTGAGGAGTTGCCTCCGAACTTGCTGATGATAGGAAATACTTCAAAGGGAGTCTGTTTTCTTCTATAAAGGAAAATAAATCCTAGTTTATGCATTATATTTCACCCTGCTTGCTCCACAATAGAGAGAACCTCATATCAAGTAAAAACATTTGGTATGCATATTTTTTGTAAATACTCAGATCTTTGAGTTGTATTTTGCATGGAAAGTTACTGATTCATCCATTCAAATTCACTCACACATTTGTAACAGATGTACATAATGTAAATAAACTAAATTCAGAGACTGAAACAGAAACTATGGTATTATCTAAGACACATGTAGAAATGTGTCTAGCCCAAATTTGGGACTGGTAATTATAAACAAATTCCTCATCATCACAAAATATCATGTGTACAAAGGTAACACATATCAACATGCTACATGGGAATTTTGCCCTGCAAAAATATAACTTATAGAAAGATGGGATTTGTGGTTGAAGAAATTGTTTTGAATCTTGGGAGAAAAGAAAGGTTTAGCTGTTACAAGGTCCAAATGTTTCATACAAAAAAAAAACTTCTTCCGGCATTTTGGACAAGCCATTCCAAGATGTGATCAAGTAATTTAAAAAATAACTTTAATAATAAGCAAACCAAGGAAGTAGAAATGAAAGTAGTAGCAATAAACGGCTAAAATTTGAGAAATGTTAAGGATCCTTATAGGGTCTAAAAGAGAAGAATGCATAATGAATACAAAATTATTTGTTGATAGAGAAGATGACATATGTAGTGACTGTATGAGTCTTCTGAGTTTACAAAAGTAGAAGCTAATCTAAGACACTTCAATTATTCTTACCCATCTGTAATTGTACTTAGCAATATTTGTAATTATTGTGTTTATGTCTGATGAGTTTCAGCAGTCATAAAGTGTTTTATAAATGGATAAATATCATCTTCACATAAAAGATGAGGAATTTAGTGAGGGATTTAATACAAGGGCTGTATCCAAATTAAGCTAGATTAAGGCATGAAAAAGTAGTATAATATGGTATGATAGCTGTCATATGCATAATGGAAAGTTTCTCTGGGCATACAGTGATACTAAATCCTGGAGAATGGTATTTATATTAGAAACACAAATATTCTGCCTGATCGACTTCTAGGGAGGTAATTTTTAACTAGTGTTATACTCATCCTGATAAAGTTGTTCTAATAGAGCCACATTTTAGAGACTTAGTGTTTTTCCCTGTAATCCCACGGTTTTGTTGCCATGGCTTTTCCTTTGGCTCTTGTTTCCACTCTTACAGAACATAATTGTAAATACTATTTTATATTTATCACTTTCTATGTACTAAAATTTTTTTGCTTAATTTTAGTTAAGATATCGTGGCCTAGGTAGGATTATAATCATTTCACAGATGAGAAAACAAGATCTAAAATGTAAGCAATTTGCTCAAGATCACAAAACTAGCATTTGATAGAGTCAAGGCTTGAGTCTAGGTATCTGACACCAAAGCCACACACAGGGACTTCCATTTATAAGTACTAAGAAAAATAGCATACATATATGTTGGAAAAGAACTGAAGTTTTTTTTTTTTTTTTTTTTTTTTTGAGACAGAGTCTCGCTCTGTCGCCCAGGCTGGAGTGCAGTGGCTGGATCTCGGCTCACTGCAACCTCCGCCTCCCGGGTTCACGCCATTCTCCTGCCTCAGCTTCCTGAGTGGCTGGGACTACAGGCGCCCGCCACCGCGCGGCTAATTTTTTGTATTTTTCAGTAGAGACGGGGTTTCACGTGTTAGCCAGGATGGTCTTGATCGGATCTCGTGATCCGCCCATCTCGGCCTCCCAGAGTGCTGGGATTACAGGCGTGAGCCACTGCGCCCAGCCGAACTGAAGTATTTTTCTGCATCCTGTAAACAAAGCATGATAGAAATCTTAGCAATGAAACTTTTTTTTGGTGCCCCTATTAATTTTATTGTATTAATAAAAGATTTTGCTTAGAACTGAAGTTGCTACGAAAGAAAGACCAACTTTTCAGTTCCAAAGAATTTCACATACTCCATGCTGACATCAAAAGGCTTTCTTTATAGAAAAGAACTATGGGGAAGCCACAGAGGGACAAAAATCTCATATTTGGAGCCCACTGGAAGCTTCATGAATATGAAACAATGACTTCAAGTATAAGACAATTCCTCCCCTTCTTCAGTTGGTTTTATTGGATTCATGTTTATATGTCTAATTGTATGAGAATCAATTCCTCACAAATAAGAATCTGCACAGACATTTAAAAAATGTATCTACGGCAGAAATATTATCACATACTCATCCTGGCACTGAGCACAGACACAGGCTTTTAGTAAAGGAAAACTTTTATCTTACTGTACTACAGCAGTATAAGAGCTATGCAACCCCAATAGAAAGGGATTCCAGTTTGGATTTAATAATTTTGCTTTGCACCTTGTAATTAACAAAATGTTCTTATATTAGCTTATTTGGATTTTGTAGGAGGTATCTTTTGTATTTTATTAAAAAAAAAAAGACAGTGACCCTTAGTGTTGCTTCAAGCTTTGCTAGGATTTTTTCTGTAGTGGCAAAACTCATGAGTTTTAGAAGTGAGAAATTTAATCAAGTTGTTTTTTTTTAAATTTGACTCCAGGTTGTTTTTAATTTATACAGCAAGTCCTCAATTAATTGTTAGCTTCTTGGAAATTGTGACTTTAAGTGAAATGAAGTATAAGAAAACCAATTTTACCATTGGCTAATTGATATAAAAACAAGAGTTAAGTTCCTACAACATATTCCTGGTCACAAAAACATCACCAGACTCCTAAATAATGACCCAAAACATTTCTAATATGAAACATTGAGATACATGTGCACCACACATACATGAAAGAATAATTAACAAAAACAAGTAAGGTCATGATTTACCCACCTATTCTAGTTCAGGGTTATGGGTGGCCAGATCCTATCCCAGCAGCTCCTTGTATAAGGTGGAAACCAGCCCTGGCCAGGACACTCTTCCATCTCAGGGTGTACTCACACAAACCCATAGTCACTCACACTAGGACCATTAGACATGCCAAGTCACCTGATGTCCATATCTTTGAGATATTTCCTTCTCTGGGAGGAAACCAGAGTACATGAAGAAAACCCATGCAGACATGGGGAGACTATGTAAAGTCCACACAGACAGTAGTCCCAGCCAGGAATCTTTTCCTTTTTCTCATCAATGTTACAAAAAAAATGATGTTGAATGACATTATTCAAGGTCTTGCTATAATTCTAAATCATTTTAGTGGTGGCAGGATTCTTACTGAGATTCCTCTGATAGTTGTTTTTTCATTAGTATAATATTCATTTATTCTTAGATTCAATTGTTTAATAAAATGTGTTGAGATTCTTATATGCCAGACACTGTGTTAAGCAGAGTAGGTATAACAGAGGAACATGTGAACAATTTAGGGAGAAATTAATTAATCGGTAGGAGATAAAAAAGTTTCTGTAGAGGAAACTACCCTTTGTAGCTGATGTGGATAAATGATTAGAAGTAAAAAAATAATAATTTATGTGAGCCTATTTAGCACTTAGAACCTGAATCTTGTGACAAAAAGTATTTCATGTTATTTCCTAAAGGAAAATAAAGACTTTTCCTCACAAAACCAAGAAGGACCTGTAGATGCTAAAGCAGAATGGTTTTGCTTGAAAGGGTGGGAAAAATCTTACCTACTTGTCCTTTTTCTTTTTTCTAGAATTTCTCCTGTGCCATCTGTTAAGAACTCTAGGGAAGACCTCTATTGACTACTAACCCTGGATACCATATATGATATGTTTCTATATCCTGCCTTAATTTATTTAATGGTGAAGATTTATGTCAGTCAGTGTTCAACACAATTTAGTAGCTATGAGAGGAGGAGAATAACTGGTCCAAGTTTTGACTCTTCCTGAACTTGCTGCAATTTTTCCATTCAATCAATATAAGGAAATCATGATTAATGCAGAATGTTTCATTTAATATACATAAGTGGGAAAAATGTTGACCTCCAATGACTGGTTACAAATGACTCGAAGAAAACAAAAATCAATAAAGAAATTAGCTAAATCAATAAAGAAATTAGCTAACCCTGAGTTTAGCTTCCAATATTTTACTTATCTGCTTTACTCTCAATCTTTATGTTCTTGGCATATTTACTTATGACCTAAATAGCCAAGATCTTTTCTTTTCTTTTTTTTTTTTTTCTGAGACGGAGTCTCCCTGCTCTGTGACCCAGGGTGGAGTGCAGTGGTGAGATCTCGGCTTACTGCAAGCTCCGCCCCTCAGGTTCAGGCCATTCTCCTGCCTCAGCCTCCTGAGTAGCGGAGACTACAGGTACCCACCAACACGCCCAGCTAACTTTTTGTATTTTTAGTAGTGATGGGGTTTCACTGTGTTAGCCAGGATGGTCTCGATCTCCTGACCTTGTGATCTGCCTGCCTTGGCCTCCCAAAGGGCTGGGATTACAGGCCTGAGCCACAATGCCCAGCCAACAACCAAGATCTTTTCTACATGCCTTTATCTTTCCAACCTAGCCTCTCAATCACAGTTCCTGCCTGTAGGCATTCAATGAGTATAAATCCTAACCAACTCAGAGTCCTCAATGGCACATTTCTTTGTTACTACTTTTTTTCTGTCTTTCGTCCCTCTCATTTATTGAGCAGATATTTTATCCTAAACAAAGGGCTAAACATTTAATATTCATTATTGCATGCAATATGTTCAATATCTCTTTGAAGTAGGTCAGATCAAAGATGAAGATCAGATGAAGGTTTTAGACTTTTGTATGGCCTAATATTAGGCCTAATCGTTAATCCATCGCAGAACTAGAATTGAAGCTAAATCTACCTGAATCTAAAGTTATATGAGAGACAATTGATTGCTCCCCAATATCTGACCTTCCCTTCTCTATAATAATGAAAGTTTCATATAAGCAACTATATGAACTGCTTTCTTTGCTCCAAGAAGAGGCTATGTGACTAGGTTCCAACACTTGATGGACATGGTGGTACAACTTCTGGGCCAAGACCATATTGAGGAAGAAAGTGCTTTCCCTCATTGCTTTCTCCTTTGCCACTAGCTGGAATACAGTTATAGTGGAAGGAGCCATCAAAGCCCACTTGGACCTTGAGATCAAAGCTGAGTGTTCAGGATGGCAGGGGGGTAAGTCAGGAGATAAGCTAGGTTCTTGGCTCCATCAGGTTGCCACGTGAGTGTTGGACTCCCCATCCAGAGTTATGAACATAGCATTTCTGGTTTGCTTACAGCAATGTAACATTTATCCTAACAAAGCAGACCATGTTCTAAGACTCAATTAGAAAGTAAGAAGCAATATGAAACAGAAAACATGTAGTAGTCAGCTTTAAGGGGATTGCTGAAATGGTTTGATAGTTGTATGTAATGAGAAGAAAGGGAGGGAGAAAAGGAACCCAGGTTGGGGACCATTCATGATTAACAAGAATAATGGCCTTTACAGCAGTATTGACAACTTCACTCTGGGTGAGTGAGGATTTAAAAAGCAATATGAAACGTCCAAAATAATTTTCATTCAAAGAATGAGGGTAATGTATAACATGTAATGAGACTAAGAGAAATCTGCCTAGAAAATAAGAAACAATGAGAATAGTCCACAATGCAGGAATGAAATGAATTAGGTAGGAAAATCTGGAAAATATCCTATACAGCCCATTTTCTCAGAGCCTGTTACATTGTTTCTGGGTCTGTTGCAAATATCTTTTATTTGTATACTATTTAGATGAAATAAATTTTAATGAATGTGTCAATTGTTCTTTATTTTCTCACCTATTAATAATTTGGTTAATGATTTCCTTTTTATATGAATATTAACAGTTTCCTTATTTTTAATGGCTTTAACTTTTTTTTATTTTTTTCAATATTTTATTTATTTATTTTATTATACTTTAAGGTTCTAGGGTACATGTGCATACTGTGCGCGTTTGTTCATAGTATACTTATCCTGTTGGGTGCTGCCCACCCATTCAACTCGGTCAGCACCCATCAATTCACATCATCTTTTTTATCAGTTATAACTCCCCAATGCCATCCCTCCCCGCTCCCCGCTCCCCATGATAGGCCCCAGTGTGTGGTGTTCCCCTTCCCAAGTCCAAGTGATCTCATTGTTCAGTTCCCACCTATGAGTGAGAACATGCGGTGTTTGGTTTTCTCGTCTTGTGATAGTTTGCTAAGAATGATGGTT
Source organism: Rhinopithecus bieti (assembly GCF_001698545.2). Classification (NCBI taxonomy): domain Eukaryota; kingdom Metazoa; phylum Chordata; class Mammalia; order Primates; family Cercopithecidae; genus Rhinopithecus; species Rhinopithecus bieti. The sequence goes on along the minus strand of NW_016806329.1, from coordinate 3,545,333 downwards.
TCCAGCTGCATCCATGTCCCTACAAAGGACGCAAACTCATCCTTTTTTATGGCTGCATAGTATTCCATGGTGTATATGTGCCACATTTTCTTAATCCAGTTCAGCATTCGGCGTTTTATTGACTTCAGAATACAACACTCTTCATTTAAATTGATTATATTTTGGGGAGATTTATTATCATTTTGAAATATTGAACAGGAAATTTTAAAAGTAGGACAACTATATTCGGTATCAAATATAACCAATAAGGATCAACTGAATTAATGTGTTTTCTAGTTAATGTGCTTTCTAGACTTACAGCAGATCTGACCTAACACCATTAAATTCATTCAAGAATCAAAAACATGGCTGGCATCTAAGCCATAGAATTTTTTTAAATGGTGGGAAGTAAATCCAGTAAAGGGGGAAAAATGATTGACTTGTTATAATGAACTATCGATCATACTGGAGGGGTATGAGTAAATTGGGCATTCCCTTAGATGAAGGGTTTTCCTCCTTCTTAGGAATTCAGACAATGAAACCTTATTTCTCTGAGGTTTTTGCTAAGATTGCTTATGCCGTTTTCTTCTCAGATTAAATATTATATGCAACACAGTAATTCAGTTATTTGGACTCTATAATAATTTTAAAGGGATGATGTTGTTTGAAATACTATAATAATCTGGAGAGGGGAAGCATCAAATGCATAAGTTATTTAATTTAAATTATAGGGACAAACTCTGTAAAATATTTGAAGAGATTTATTCTGAGCCAAATATGAATGACCATGACCCGTAACACAGCTCTTAGGAGGTACCCATGTGCCCAAGGTATTTGGGGTGAAATTTGGTTTTATACGTTTTAGGGAGGCATGAGACATCAATCGAATACATTTGAGAAATACATTGGTTTTGTCCAGAAAGGTGGGACAGTTTGAAGTGGGGTGGGGGAGGTGAGATGGGGAAGTGTTTCCAGGCTACAGGTAAATTTAAACATTTTCTGGTTTAGAGTTGGTTCAATTGGTTGAGTTCGTCTGAAGACCTGGGATTAGTAGAAAGGAAAATTTCAGGTTAAGATAAAAGATTGTAGAGAGCAAGGTTCTTTGGAAGTCTCATAGTGGCTGCCCTTAGAGACAATAGATGACACATTGTTTCCTATTCAGACCTTTAAAATGTGCAGGACTCTCAGTTTATCTCTTCAGGATTGAGAGGGCCTGGAAGAAAAAGATCTCACTATGTTAATAAAGATTCTTTACAGATGCAAAGTCTTCCTCACAAAAGACAGCTTTGCAGGGCCATTTCAAAATATGGCAAAGAAACATGGAGTAAAATATTTTGATTTTCTTTTTGTCATTTAATGTTATGCCAGAGTTAGGTTGGAAAGTAAGTCACGATATATAGGGTTAAATAAAACCCATCTGATGAGAATTTATGGTTTGCAGGGCATGACTCCCCAGATCCCTAAGACAGGAATTTGGGCAAGATTTAAAAAAAAAAAAAAAAAAAAAAAAAAAAAATCAGTGCTTAGTCCTCAGTTTCCTTGTTTTCTTTTGCCTTCAAGTGTTTGGAAGTAATCAATTTCAATAAAAATTCTTTGAAAACTTCCCAACTCATCAAAAATAACAAGCTGTCTTTATAAAACATAGATGCTGAGTACAGTTTGACTATGGGGGAAAGATCCTTCAGGTGTGGGGTCAAGAGACCTTATTTTGTAGGGTGGCAAATTACATTTTCCAAAAATGAATACATCAATATATATTCCATTCCACATTTTCTTCTTCCAATGTGACCGAAATGCTCCTCTGTTGAGAGGGAAAATCTATGTTTCCCCACTTGAAACACAGTGGGGAAGACTTTTGTCACTTCTTCAGTCAATAGTATGCAGTAGAAATGATGATGCATGACTTTCAGGGCCAGTTCTTAAAAGGCAACACAACTCCCACCTGGCTTTCTCTCTCTCAGACACATGCCACCATGTTGCAAAGAAGTTCAGGCCAGATGGAGAGGCCACATGTGGGTATTCTGGCTAATAGCATCAGGTAGGCCTGGAACCTAGAGTCAATATCAACTATCAGACATGCAGTGAATTCAAAAAATTAGATCCAATGCCAAGACTTTAAGTCTTTTAGCTGATGGGGAGGCATAATTTCCTCCCCAACCTCTCACCTGACCCAAAGAAATTATGAGTGAAAATAAGTAATTATTAATGTTTTAAGCCACCTAATATTTTGACTAATTTGATATGTAGTAATAGCTAACTAATACATGTGATAATCAGGCACTTATGGCTACCAACCATGGCTACCAATACATTTAGAGGACACCTTGATTTATCTTCTGGTTTTAGAATGGCAATGATAACTCTTCTGGCAGTACCCAAACAATCATTGTTTCTTTGTTTTTTAAGTTTTAGCTTCTTGAATAAATTTTTAAAATCCAAACTAATAGTTGTCCTTAAATTATTTAGAGTAGATGCAAAAGTTACTGAACCAAAAATAAGTCTGAAGCTATTATTATTAAGAAATTTATAGTGAGTGATTTGGCGAGAATGTCAGATACCACATTTTTAACACAAGTTTTTAAGTTCAATCATTTCACTGACCACATTATCCGATCTTGTAGTTTGATATACTTGTACGTATTAGCCTCCAAAATTCTGTCTCAGAAAAATAAAATCACATTAAAGAAATGTGTTTTCCTCTAATTATTTTTAAATTGTTTCTATAATGTGAGCATGTACGCTTTATTTTGAAATGAACTAAGCGTTGTTGTGGGTGGCAGATGGACAGAAGTGGTAGGTGTGGTTCTGTTTTTAGGCCGGGAGCAGATGCAGCACTGGGGTGTGAATTGTTCTCCTCCACACGGGGCTGGCTCTGAACATCCTGTGGAACTGTTCTTCCTCAGGGGATTCCCCCACTGTTGGCCTTCCACTGGAGCTTCCAAGAATAGACATTTATTTTAGCATTTAAAGACTTCTGATCCCCCAGGAATTGAAGTTAGACTCCCAATTCTTACAGCTGTACGCCTAAAGGCTGAGGAGTCAGTGGCTACTTTCTCTGTATGCATTTTCTTTATCCAGCTGTGATGGGGGAATTTGAATTGAGGAGTCTCTCGTCTCCCTGAACTATTAAAAACCTCATTTCCTTTACGGTAGGGCATGACATCTAATGTGCCATGTTTTCTGACGAGGCATATATTTTCATTTCAGTAAATATTAAAGATAGTTTGGAAAAATAAAGAATGTGTTTTCAGTGGCTTAGAGACATAACCTAGCCGTGGTATGGCTGATTAGTCTTTTATAGATTCAAATTCGAGCATTTAATCTATTTGTATCTCTAGTCTATGTTTTCACTAGGCCCCATAAGGGCTCTGTAGAGAAGCATTTAATGATTTAATGTCTCATCAGTATTTGGTGCCCTTTCTTCTCTATTGGGCAGCATTCCTTGGCCTATAGGCTTTCTTGTGCATCTATGGCCCACGTTGTCTCTTGTTTGGCATGCTGAAAGTGCAGAGGAATTAATACCTCTGTCAGCAGCCCTCAACCAATGACTAATAAGAGCTGATACGCTATTACCCCACCCTTCTGGCTCCCTGGAGAGTTTTACTATGATATTATGTATTTTCCATTGGCTCTCAAGTGTCCCTTTGAAGATTAAGCTTAGTCACCTGCAGTGATGGCTAGCTAGATAATGTAGTCCTTTATTAATTGTTTTCCCTTCCTTCTTTCACATCCCTTTATCCTTTTTTCTTGTGGGTGTTCCCTTCACCCCTCAAATGAACCACTTGCCCTGAATCCTTGACTCAGGGTCTGCTGTTGGAAGAAAGCAAAGTACGACATGGGTCATTCTATTATTTGTTTAATTTCAATTTCTTTCTTTAATTTCTGTACCTGATTTCTTTTTAAATGTATATCTTGTTTTAAATGTATATATAGCTTCTTTATTTTTCTGGTCAACAAGCCCATTAACATTTCTGAGTGTTGTAAGAGAGAAAAGGTAGTGTCTTTCCTCACCCATCGCAAGGCTCGTGGCTGAGGCATCAATAACAAAAAACAGAGTAATAAGAGGAAAGCACACAAATTTATGTAATATAAGTTATATGACACAGAAGCCTTCAGCAATGAAGACCACCCAAAAAAGGGAAAATTGTGTATTTTATGCTTAGGTTTCATGAGGAGCAGACAGCTGCATAGAAGTGATTAGACAAAATAGGGTATGATCTAATGGTAATAAACTGGAGAGGGGAGGACTCAGCAAGGTCTGTTTGTTCAGATTCTTCTCTGTGTTCCTGTGTCTTTATTCCTTTCCTCTGACTATAGGAATGGGCCCCTCTGGAATAAGGTCTTGTGACCTATTTTATGCATTTATACTTTTTCATTTTCCATATGCAATACTGTTTATGACCCATTTTAGAGGAAGGTCAGAGAATGTTTTCATGACCTGCTTCAGGGGAAAATAGTAGTAAGAGGCCAGAGAGATTTTCTTGCTTTTGTTGTCTTCTCAAATGCCAAGCTGCCATATTCTGGGGTCAAATGTCCTGAACCTTACGGTGGTCATTCCTGTAGTTTGGAACCCAGAGCTGTATTAAAGAACTTGGCAAAGTCTAATTGCCCAGGTGACACTATAAATGGTGTCAAAACATCATTTCGCTGCAAAAATGAGGTAGTAATAAAATGACTTATGGTAAACCAGATGAGTAGTGTATGTGTTTATAAGAAAAAAGGTGTTGGGGTTTGAAGGCAGTGAGATACTTGATTCTTGTCACTTGAGAATCAAGGAGGATTCTTAAGTGACAATAGATGGTAAACTCTTTTAAGATGTGTGGGACCAGTTAACCTTTAGTCTTGCTTTGCTAAAGAGACAGCATGTGAATTTGGGCGTGAATGGAAGAATTAAGGATAACAATAGAGAGAAAAGGGAGGTAAGCATTGCAATGAAACCTTTTCTCCCCCCAAAGTACTCAGCATTTTTTCTTAATGAATGTTTAATACATATTTAAAGAAAACCACTGTCAAGGCATTGCCAAAATATTGGCCTTTCAAGTACCCATATCTCAGTTGGCTTCTATTATCTTCAAACAATATATTTTGTTCCTTTTTATTTTATTTTGAGACGTAGTCTTGCTCTGTCACACAGGCTGGAGTGCAGTGGCAAGATCTCGGCTCACTGCAAGCTCCACCTCCTGGGTTCAGGCCATTCTCCTGCCTCAGCCTCCCAAGTAGCTAGACTACAGGCGCCCGCCACCTCGCCCGGCTAATTTTTCATATTTTTAGTAGAGACGGGGTTTCACCATGTTAGCCAAGATGGTCTCTATCTCCTGATCTCGTGATCCGCCCGTCTTGGCCTCCCAAAGTGCTAGGATTACAGGCGTGAGCCACCATGCCCAGCCTATTTTGTTCTTACATATACCTCTGACTCTATTTCTTGAAGTCATATTAAATTATTAATAGAAGTATGTGAGACATAAATTATAAATTATTATCAGTATTACTTTTTTCCTTTACAGAAAATAGAATATTATTAAAGTAAATCTGTTAACCCTTCTTTCATCAAGACCCATAAAAGCTCTTAACATTTGAAATTACTAAAATAGAAGTATTGTTAAAAAGCTACAGAAAGTTTGATAACTCTTTACCTTTTCTGATGCATCTGGAACTTTCCTTAAAAGGCATAAATATTGTGAACCTTTAGCAGAAGTTTCTGGGTTTTTTTTTTTTTTTTTTTTTTTAATATTGGCTCTTGTTATGGGCTGAGATGAGGCACTGGATGCCCTTGAATTCTAGAATAGTACATGCTAGAAAGAGTAACTGTCTTACTTTGTGAGCTGAAGAGCTTTTGAGTTTGGAATAGTAGCAAGAATGTACGTAAAATACAAATAAAATTGTTAACCACTTGACTTCTGATGTGTGTGCTGAGAGCTGATAATCAGTCAAATGTCAACAAGCTGATGCTGTCCTGGTCTATGATGTTCATATCTGGGCCGATGACGGTAGTTGTGATCATTAAGAAAGAGTTTAAGATAAAAATCTATTAATGAAAGCAGTCACAAACAAACTAGTGTGCTAAACGTCTAATATTACACGTACTCTGCCAGTATTTCTGGTAAAGTGTCTAAACACATGAGAGTGGTCACAGGATTTTTTCCATCATCTAACTAGGACTAGAGTAATCCACTTGCTATTTTCACGTTAAATGACTGGTGAAACATTTTTGATACTTTTTTACTTTTGATCCCATTCTCTTCTATGTAATTTTATTTTTCATTAAAATTGGCTTGCAAAAAGACCATTAAGATACACTGTGTAGCTGTCAATCAGTGGGCCCAGGAAGTTCCTAAATGATAATAGTTGATTCAGCATACTAGCTTATTGGAGTGATCTGCATGGCAGAGATGTCAGTGTGTTGTTTCCAAGCCCGACTTCTACACACAAGGAGTAACAGAGCATGTCCCTGCCTCTTTTATCTTCCTCAGAAGAGCAACCAAGTGGCATAATCAATTCTTCCAGCCTTTGTATTTCACCTGGTATTTACTTTATGCATTGTGTTGAGATTTGCCCTTATTTTACCTCTTTAAATTGTATTTGCCTTTTCTATCTTATAAGAAAATAAAATTATCTTAGTGCAAGGTCATGGTGCATTTCATGAAGCACTCATAATATTTTTCTTTTCTCAGTATCCACAAACCAGTGAAAAGTTATCCTAGTTACTGAAAGATTGTCAGGCTCTGGACATACACAGAATAACCTTCCCTGTACCAGGTGCTGAGGGAATTGGAGCTGTGCAGATGGCTTTGACGCAGTGACTTTACTGGTCACTGACATATATTATTGTACCTAAGAGAGATCAAGCATAAGCTTGACATAGATCGTGTTATGAATATGAAAATCAAGGAAGTGTGGATTTTGTCTTCAATAGATGAAAATAACTCTGTGCTACTTTCGAGCATTCAAAGACTTTTTTGTCCTTTACCTTTCAGTTGATATGTAATAACTGTACATATTATGGGGCACACAGTGATCATTTTATACATGTATACAATGTCTAATGATCAAATCAGGGGAATTGCAATAGCTATCACCTCAAACATTTTCCATTTCTGTGTGTTGAGATCATTCAAAATCCTCTTTTCTAGCTTTCTGAACATATACAATGAATTATTAACTACATTCACCCTACAGTGCTATAGAACAAGAAAACATTATTCCTATCTAGTTGTGATTTTTGTATCAATTAACCAACTTCTCCCTGTCCTCTTCTCCCTTACCCTTACCAGCCTCTAATTCTCAGATTTCTGCAAATGACCAACCTGGCTTTTTCCTTTGAGTTTGATGCATTTGTTTTCCAAGTCACTTAACAAGATCAGGATACCATTTCTGGGTATTAAAGGCCCCATTAGGAAACTACAGGCCTTTCCTTTTTTTAAAAAAATTATTTTATTTCATTTATAAGTTCCAGGGTACATGTGCAGGATGTACATGTTTGTTACATAGGTAAACGTGTGCCATGGTGGTTTCCTGCACCCAACAATCCATCACTTAGGTATTAAGGTGCTTTTTTTAGCAGTCAAATAGGTATGGCCACTAGGCCATGGCTTCTTTTGCAGTGACATTTGCTCAATAAACTTTCTTCATGGCAATAATTGAAAAAAGAAAAGTAAAAAAAAAAAAAAAAAAAAAAAAAAGCGTGAAGAAGTAATGTCATAATTCCCACAATGCCCATATAAATGAATTCATAAAGGCTTCAGTGGACTGGTAAGGTAAGACAGGTTAATTAAAGCCTCCCTGTGGCAAGTAGAAGTTAACACAAAATTTTCTTGACCACATTATTTTCATGACTGCATAGAATGAAACCTTTATTAGAATGTCTAGCAGAGCTTGTGATCTACTGTTAACTTGCTATTGCTACTTAATTTATTTTGGATTATTTTAATCCACTTCCCATTCCAGTAAGGAATGTTTTAAGGGTTGGTATTTAATAGGAAAAAACAAAGTGTTGCAAAAAGGCAACACAGTCTCTGTCTCACAAAAGTTGCTCTATCAATACCCGGAATACCATCGGAGTTCTGTAGCCTAAATGAAGAAAAATCAGCTGGTGCAGGAAAGAAAAAACATTATGAATTTAGAAGTGTTTTAGGTATGACAATTGTTGATTTATCTTCTCTACATGTTCCTACAGGGCCTAAAACATATCTTGCTATTTGGAGTTAACTTTTCTGTTTCCTCAGGACTAAGAAACAAATTGTAATAAATAGTTTCGAAACAGAAACGACATTTTAAAAAAGTTGGGGCTGTCTTGCATCCAAGTTGGGATCGGGAGTAAAACGGCAACTTACACTCTCTCAGTCTTCCCGCTGCTAACCCCTTCAGCCTGGAGAGGGCTACTAGCTTCCTCCAGGTTTTCTGGCCACAGCTCAAAGGAAGCAAGGACCGAATGGGGAGGTGGTGCTCCCTGTGAGCTTTCTCCATACTGGCTGCTTTTCTATACACAGTGGGTCAGAGCATTGCCATTCCTTTATTGTTCCCAGACAACAAGCAAATAAAATGAAAACAACATAAAATGAAAATAAAACAAGGAGACTTTTACTTGTTTCAAAGAAAAATTATTTTGAGTCTTGGTAAAGGAAAGTAAGCAAGCTTATTATTTCATTACAACCCTAACTGTGAAATGATATCAAATTTTAAATCTTGGAATTGGCTAACTTCCAGGTTATCTTTCTATGTATCTATCTATCTACTTTTTTGGTATGTGTGTATCAGAGACTGCAGATTTCCAACCCTAGTGCCCTTTCTTTAATTTTTTAGCCTGGCACATGATCATGCAAATCAAGATATCATGTTTCCATGCACGGGCAGAGTAATAAAGGAGAGAGGGCTGCTGCTTCTGGAACTGAAAGGATTAGCTGTTCCAGCCAGGGACTCTCTCAAGCAGAGCAACTTTCAGCAGAGAGATAAAGACAGTCCATCTTGTTAAAGTCATTACTGTTTTGCATTTTACTCCTAGCTGTGCACAGCCTTACTATTAGGGTTTTGGGATCATCATGAAGCAACTGAGAAGCCAGGCAAAGTTGAATAGTTTAGACCCAGAGTCAGAAGAACATGTTTGAGTCTTGCCTCAGCTTCTTATCAAACATGTATCTTTGGGCAACTTAGTTGCTCTATTTGTAAAAGGAGGTGGGTAGCAGTTTCTACCTGACTGAATAATGAATAAATGAGATAGTACAGTACTTGGGATCAGCCAATCTGTCCCCACAAAATGATCAAATGTCAGCTAGCAAGTATGTGAACATCTGAGATATTTACCCATACATTTAATAAGAAAAAATAACAAACACAAACATTTCTTTTGCATTTTATCTGAAGATTTCAGGTAAATATATTTCAGAGTCTTTTTTATAAAATCACAGTAACATGGTCAGGCGTGGTGGCTCATGCCTGTAATCCCAGCACTTTGGGAGGCTGAGGCCGGTGGATCACGAGGTCAGGAGATCGATACCATGCTGGCTAACACGGTGAAACCCTGTCTCTACTAAAATTACGAAAATTAGCCGGGTGTGGTGGCGGGCGCCTGTAGTCCCAGCTACTCGGGAGGCTGAGGTGGGAGAATGGCGTGAACCCTGGAGGCGGAGGTTGCAGTGAGCGGAGATCGCGCCACTGCACTCCAGACTGGGCGACAGAGCGACACTCCGTCTCAAAAAGAAGAAGAAGAAAAAAATTAAAGTAACATATCTTCTACTGTATTAGAATCTTTCGTTAAGTAGACCCTCAGTTTCTCAGAACTTCAGCATTAATATGAGGTTCTTTGCTCATTTATCTTTACCTTGTACTCAGCTAACTGCTCTGACTTAATCATTATTTGCTAATGTAAACACTTGTAGATTTAGGCTGGGCGCGGTGGCTCACACCTGTAATCCCAGCACTTTGTGAGGCTGAGGCGGATGAATCACAAGCTCAGGAGTTTGAGACCAGCCTACCAAAATGGTGAAACCCCATCTCTACTAAAAATACAAAAATTAGCCTGGCGTGGTGGCAGACGCCTGTTATCCCAGCTACTCAGGAGGATGAGGCAGGAGAATTGCTTGAACCTGGGAGGCGGAGGTTGCAGTGGGCAGAGATCGTGTCACTGCACTCCAGCCTGGGTGACAGAGAGAGACTCGCCTCAAGAAAAAAATAAAAAGCTTGTAGATTTAAAATGACAGTAGAATAAAGGCAAAAGATATGTTTTGTCCCAGACCTCACTTGGGAAATTACTACAAGTGCAGTAATTTCATTATGCATAATAAAACATAGCAAATCTGAAGCCACATTTAATAGAAACTTCAGAGTATTTGTTCAATAAATGTGCACATTTAGAATATGTATATGTTAAAATATGCAGATAATACACATTTCCTTACAATATCAAAAATATTTATAAAGTTAAAAAAATATAAAATATGGGTTACAGATAAATTAAGGTGCTTATAAACACACTGACTTTCTCCCAATACTTAGACTCTAGTTCTAGATGCAGCATTCTGCAAGTTAGTAATAACATTTATAGTATATATGTATCACATATTGTTTCAATAAGGTTTATATGTTCAATAAATCTTTAAGAACAAAAAGCTGGTGTTTCTATTGCTTAACTGATCATTTATTTCTAAGAAAAAATTAGAATAAGGACATCAGAAATGCTTCACCAGTGAAAATTTAAAACCATCATAAAATTACTTTCTACTGCATGGCAAATGTTATTTTGTGGGCATGATAAGAGATTTAATATTTGACAACTTTTATGTCATTTAATTTTAAAATTCATATTACTCAATTAATGAAATAAGAAAAACATCCTACACTGTTATCTTACGGGAGCTGTGATTAATATTGAGGTGTTATTGGAAGAATTAGTAAGGTAATGTTTCTGAAATACTATTGGTCATGAAATAAAAGCAACATAGTAACTACAAAGTATTACTTTGTTAATAAATAAATACTAGTTATTATATTTACCTGGCTTAGTATCAGTAGTTCTAAAGTAGACTGAAAATTCCCTTTTTAAATTGTAATTATTAATTTTCACCAATTATTGATTTGTAATTTAAACAGAACAAAGCTTGAGACAAGTTAGGACAAAAATCTCTGATGAATTTAGATCACAACTTTTCTCTAGAAAAGACTTTTGCTGTTGTTAAATATTGTGAATCTGTTACCCAAGACCATGTAAACATTTAGGAAAAGATATATTCACTTCAAAATATAGAGATTATTAGTTATTGTGATCCCCACATAGAAACAAGCTTAGGAATCATCGGTCCTGAACATAAGATAATGTTAATGTTAAATGAATCTTCTGTTTACTTAAGTAACTCTCCTTCTTTTCTTCCTTTTCTGCTAACCTCATCTAAATTTTTTCTGATTTTAATACCATGACATTTAACTCATTTAATCTTAATGTGAGCTTGCTTTTTCCTTGACCTTTCTATTACATTTTTTTCTTTTAGAAATTATTCATCACTTCCTAGTGACCAACTCCTCTTGTCACTTCTTATCTTCTTCCACTATTCTGCTATATGCAGCATTGGAAGCTATGTCTTCTTAAAATAGTTTCTGGGACCAAATCTCCCTTCAATTGTTCATTAGGACGTTCATTCATTTCCTCAACATGTACTCCTCAGAAATGCTTCACCAGTGAACAATTAAACTCATACAGAATACTGTATGAGTTAGGCAGTACTCAGAGGGAGCAACGGCATTGTGGCATTAGGCAAGGCACGGGCTCCCCATTCACTCTGGATGTTTACCTGTTTCTATGACAATCATATTCCCATTTAGCTATTTGATAAATATTTATGGAACACCCATATATGTCACAGGACTCAGTGCTAGAGAAACAGTGATGAACAGCTCAAAATATAGGACTCTTGAGAACTCAAGCAATCCTTCCTTCATTTATTCATTCAAAACTATAATTTATCAAAAACATATTATATATCAGGCACTAGTCTAGACAGTGTTAAAGGGGGGGAAAGTGTCTGTACTCGTGGGTTCATATTATGGTAAGGAATACAGACAATAAAATAAATGAGCAATATAATATGACAGAAGGCTATGAATGCCATGAAGAATATTAAATTAGGATAAGGTGTAGAGAGTGAAAGAGATGGATGGTATTTTCACATAAAGTGGTTAATGAGTGCCATTTGAAAGAGGATTTTTTCTTTTAGGAGAGTTTGATGGAAATTGGAAAGTGAAGCATGTGAATATATGGGAGAAGATCATTTCCAGCAGCGGGAATGTGATGTGCGCAGATTTGAGGTGGGGTTTTGTTTTGTGTGTTTCCCATATAGAAAGGCCAGTGATCCCAGAGAGGGATGAGGCAGGAAAATGAGATTAGCGTTAGACAAACCAGCTCATTTGCGGCCTTTTAGGCTGCAGTTTGACTTTGATTCCTCCCATGGTGGAAAGCCTCCGGGGAGTTTTAAGGATTCCTTTAACTGCTGTGCTGAAAATAGACCATGAGGTTGTAAGAAGGCATGCGAGGGGACCAGTTGGAACCAGCACCCTGCTCCAAGGAAGATAGGAAGGTGGCTTAGCTGGGGCAGTGACTAGCAAAGTAGTAAGCAGTCTTATTGAGAAGGTATTTAAGAGGTAGATACTGCATACGTCGTTGATGGTTCGGGGGTGGGATTACATAAGAACCATAGAACATAATTATGACTCCAGTGTTGTTTCTCACTCTAGGAGGTGAAAAAGACTGGAGAGGACCAGATTTGCTTACTCTACTTGCTGAAGTGTAAAAGGCTGAGGACTGCAGGCTTAGGGTGGGAAATCAAGAGTTTAGATTTGTTCGTATTAAATGTGTGAGGCCAATTAGACATCTGAGTGCAGCTATCAATCAGGTTATTGGATACACTGATCTAGAGCTTGGTGGAGAGCTTGGGAATATAGATCTGTATTCCAGAGTTGTTAGCCATGGGCCTTGCTGAAATCACTGAGAGTGAATTTGATAAAGGAGAAAAATCCACACTGAGTCCTGGGCACTCTGACATTTAGAGGTGAGCAGTAGGAGGAAGATTAAGCAACTTGAATGAGATCATTCGGGAATATGGGCTGTCCAGCAGCCCTCGCGAAGAAATAATTTCAAGGAGAAATCTATTATCAGCTCTAGTACTATGGAAAAGTTGAGTAAAATATGTCTTGAGAACTGTCCATTGGGTTTGGCAACATGAGGTCACTGGTAATCTTATAAATGCTTTCAGAAAAGTGTGGATAACAGAATGAATAAGGTGGGTTTAAAAAGAATTAGAACTAAGGAAACAGAAACAGCTATTATAGATAACTCTAAGGAAGGGTGTTTCTATAAAGAAGATCCTGGAAATGAGTTGCTAGCTGGAGAATGTTGGGATATAGGAAAAATAGTTTTATTTTGTTAATTTAAGTAGGAAAAGTGATAGGATAATTTTATGCCATAAGAAATATGCTGGAGAGAAGGAAAATATGAAGCTTAAATAGAGCAGATATAACTATGTGAGAATGGTGGCATTGGCCATGGAAAAACACAGTATGTTTGGAGTTCAGAATACGAACAGAAATCTATTTGTATATCTCTTTCAATGACCTTTCTGTCCCAGAGTAAGTCTTCATATTAGTTATCTATTTAAGTATCCTAACACTTAATGACCTAAAATTACAATGGTCATTTACTATCCCATAAGGTCAGGATATGTAGACCAAAAATTTGTGAGGAGCTGAGTTGAGGTCTGGTTCAGTTTTTCTTGAGGTGCAGTCAGAGGTCAGCTGGGCTGGCAGTCGTCTGAAGGCTTGACTGGGGCTGCAGGATCCATTCCCAGGGATCCCACTAGATATCTGGTAAGTTAGTGCTAACTAGGTGCATCCTCTCCATGTGAGCCTCTCCATAGGGCTTTTGAGTGTCTTCACAAGATGGTGGCTGAATTCACCTGGAGCAAGTGATCAGAGAGTAAGCCAAAAGCTCCAGTACCTTTATGAGCCAGAGTTGAACTTCATACATGGTCATATCTACCATAGTCTATTGACCACACAATCCAGCTTGATTCAGTATGAGAAGGGATTGCTCAAGGGCATAATACCAGGAGATAAAGATCACTGATGGTTATTTTGGAGGTTGACTACCATAATCACTAATTTTCTTTGGACTTTCAACCTTTCAGTGTCCTCAGTTGTTGAATATGCAGATTTTGCCATATGAGCTCCAATTCCCTTCTAACTCCACAATTTCATGATTTTCTTTTTTGGCAAGGCCTATGGCACTCAAAGGGAACATATTCAAAGAGTGGGGGTAGAGTCTGCTGGAATCCTCTATTTCCCAGCCTCTTACTAATTTATATTTAGTTCAATGACTCTTTCTTGGAAAGCAGAGTATGCAATGGTTCTGCATATTCCAGTGCACAATAAGTAGCTTTTTGAATAATAAAATTTCCATCAGCTGGCTCATAAACTAGTGTTTAAAACAAAACAACCACTCAGACCAAAACAAAAATTCCCCTGTTGTTACTTAAGTTGACTTACTGAATTCTGATTAGGAAGTTTAGCCTAAATAGTCCACTAGGAACAATATTAGATTACTAAAAAAGAGTGAAAGTCCCAAGAAATCAATCATTGGTGCTTTAATGGAAGGGCCAAAGGCTTTGGATTAAGAACCGAGTTTGAATTCTGTCTCTACCTTAACCAATTTGCTAAACTTTAGCAATCACATAATCTCTAAAATGTCAGTTTCCTTATATTTAAACAGGGATGATAGTTACTCCTTCATAAAGAATTAACTATGTTAACCACATAAAGTGATGTAACATGCCTACACTTGTTAGGTAAACACATAAAAGGTGTTTAATAATTGTTATTTTTTTCTCTGGCCTATATGTTATATCCTAACCTCATTAAGTACCCATATGACATAACCACTGAAAAAAGTATATTTACAACATATGAAAGAAAGGAATGTTTTATAAAAGAAACTTAAAATAGTCACTCTACCTGGTGGGAAAGCCCAAAGACAGAATTGGTGAAATTTTCTTTCCTGGCTCATATGTGATCATTTGTCATTCTTTTATATAATCAGTGACTAAACCACTGAATGTCTTCTCTCCTGTTTCTCCTCAAGACTGGGATGCCTAGGGTGGTGTAGCAGAATTGACCAATCCGTGTCCTCCCTGCAAGAGAATGATGCTTTTCTACCAGTTGAACTAAAGTGAGTTCATGTAACTTTCTTTAGCTAGATAAATAAGATCTAGCATACCCTGCAGTACGTTCCTTGTTTCCTCCACCACTGAAGCTGTGAGGGTTTTATATAATGGAACTGTTAGCCTGGGTCATGGAGTAAAGGTGATGACAATGCAGAGTAGGGCCCTCAGCCTAGGATCACAAACCAGGGGCAAAGCATAAACCTTTTTTTCTTTCTTTTTTTTTTTTTTTTTGAGGCAGAGTCTCGCTCTGTCGCCCGGACTGGAGTGCAGTGGCCGGATCTCAGCTCACTGCAAGCTCCGCCTCCTGGGTTTACGCCATTCTCCTGCCTCAGCCTCCCAAGTAGCTGGGACTACAGGCGCCCGCCACCTCGCCCGGCTAGTTTTGTATTTTAGTAGAGACGGGGTTTCACCGTGTTAGCCAGGATGGTCTCGATCTCCTGACCTCGTGATCCGCCCGTCTCGGCCTCCCAAAGTGCTGGGATTACAGGCTTGAGCCACCGCGTCCGGCCCCTTTTTTTCTTTAAACCACTGAGATGTTTGGATTATTTTTATCTCTGCTGACTGACACACATGGCAAGTTTTACAAACAGTATTTAAGAAAGTGTCTCATTTATGACTGTCTCATTTATGAATATATTACCAATATGAGAGACCAATTGAAAGAAACAAAGTGACTCATGCAGAATGTTAAAGAAATCAGCCAAAGCTTACTTCATATTTTAAATCTTAAATCTACTTGGAGAGTCTAAAAGATTATTTTATTATTTATTTATATATTTGTTTTTTTTGATATGGTCTCGCTATGTTGCCCAGGCTGGTTTTGAACTCCTGGGCTCAGGTGATCCTCCCAGATTAACTTCCCTAGTAACTGGGACTATAGGTGCCTGGCTAAAAGATCATTTTTAAGGAAGCATAATTTTGCGACGTGATCAATGAAAATATTTATTTGGAGATAGCAGTTGCCTTGCTGTGTTTTGCCACCCCATCCCATACATTTTCGGGGGGGTGGGGTGGGGTATGGATGTGTTGCTACCTTCTGACACTAAGGCTAGCTAGAGAGCTTCAAGAAGGGATACTTGGAATGCCTTGAAATGTATTCGCTGAAGTTGAGAGACAAAAAGGATTGAGGCCTGAATCCTACCTGTGAAAGATGGAATGGATTGTGGATTGGGATCTGACTTTTGTCTGGGAAATATAGAGAGCAAGAAAAATACTAATTGGTGGCTGAGTGAGGAGAGCACTACTTCATTGGGATCTGCTGGTCTTAAGTCCTGCAGTTTGTCTGGACAAGAGATGCATTTGTATATTTGGAACTATGAACCAAAAATAAAATTCTAAGGCCCCCCAGTCATCTGAATGGACTTCCTTCTGAGCACGGCACTCTAAAATTTAACCTGAAAGAGTAGCTCAGGCCATAACAGGAAGTGGGGGCCAAACCTGCCTCATTGTACCCTCCAGCATTAACATCAACACAGACCTTACGTCTGATAAGAAACATTTACATTCCTTTCTATTGATAATAACTCTTTCAGCCAGGTGCAGTGGCTCTCGCCTGTTATCCCAGCACTTTGGGAGGCCGAGGCAAGGAGATCACCTAAGGTTGGGAGTTCAAGACCAGCCTGACCAACATGGAGAAAACCTGACTCTACTAAAAATACAACATTAGCCAGGTGTGGTGGCACCTGCCTGTAGTTCCAGCTACTCGGGAGGTTGAGGCAGGAGAATCACTTGAACCTGGGAGGTGGAGGTTGCAGTGAGCCAAGATCACGCCATTGCACTCCAGCCTGGGCAACAAGAGTGAAACTCTGTCTCAAAACAAAACAAAAATACAAAACTCTTTCAACCAATTGCCAATCAGAAAAATTTTAAATCTACCTATAACCTGGAGTACCCCCTCCACCCTGCTTTGAGTTGTCCTGACTTCCTGGACCAAACCAATGTTTATCTTAAATGTGTTTGATTGATGTCTCTTGTCTCCCTAAAATGTATGAAACCATCTGCACCCGATCACCTTGGGCACATGTTCTCAGGATCTCCTGAGGGCTGTGTCACAGGCCATGGTTACTCATATTTGGCTCAGAATAAGTCTCTTCAAATATTTTTCAGGTTGATGCTTTTTGTCAACAGAACACTAGAGAGAGCCAGTAGGATGAAAGAAGTGTTGGGAGTACATTGTGTGCCCCACTAGATACGGCCTCATGGAAGGGCAAGAAGGTCTCAGCAGAAGGGGCTATAGTCTTGGGATGCCCTGGCATTCAAATGACCACACAGAAGAGAGGTGCATCTGCCAAGATGAAAGCAGCTTCAGGAGAAAGGTGCTCAGCAGAGAACCTAGGAAGATCCCTCAAAAGCAACTCACGAGTTGAACGGTCTGTTTTGAATTACCATCATGGTCAGGGTGCAGAGTTGCCCAGGTAATAAAGTACTGTATTACTTCTTACTTTTTTCCTCCCTCTACTCTTTTGACTTTGTCAGGTTAAACAACTGCTAGTTTCTTAGGGGAGGAGGTGATCAGGAAGAGAGTGAATGGCAAAGGGGCTGCGCCCCCACCTTGCCACTGTGGGAAAGGAGCAGGGACAAGGGGTGTGTTCGCATGGCTGTGCAGGGTGTGCCCTCAACATTGACTATAGTGTTCTCTGAATCCCCTGAACTTTTGAGATGGGGCTAAAATTCAGCCAATGTTACATTGGCTAAGTCCTCTCACCCGGCTGGGGATTCTGGGTCTGCTCAGAGGAAAGGGCACTTTTTTCTAATTTGCACAGAGACACCATATAGGCTTACAGAGACTCTGGAGACAAGATTAATAGGAGATTAAAGTCAAATATTCTATTCCTATCATAAAATGGACATTATAATTTTCAAACTGAGACTCTGTTCCTGACCATAGTGTCATCTGTAAGTGGGCAAAAAAAGTCATTTGACATGCTGGAGTGGTCACTGGGAGGAAGAGAAAGATTACTAACACTGACTATATTTTAAAAGGACAGAGGAGGACAAAAGTAAAATGTAACTTGATTATAATCTGTACTGTGTTCTTGGTCGATCTATTGTTTACATGTTAACACAGAGAAAGATGCAGAGATACAGTGATGAGAAAAAGGAGAGAGAAAAAAGAGTGAGAAAGACTGAGCCAGACAGAGCCCTCTGTCCTATTCACTCTCTCACTCTCTTTCCACACCTTCTCCCCTTCCCCCACCAAGGTGGCCTTTTAGAACAATAAGTTACCAAGATAGTGCAACATTATAGGAGGAAGGTGATCAATATAACCAAAAGAGAACCTTTTTGTTTGTTTGTTTTTGGTGGTGCTTTGTGTTTTGTTGTTATTGTATTGACACAGTTTTCTAGTATTTGCTCCAATCTGAAGAATGTAGGAACCTACTACTATTGTGTCAGGATAAAACTACAAATTTATCACTCCAGCCTTGATTTCAAGGGGTTACAGAAACATGGAATAATGACACAGAGGTCAGAGTAGAGGACTAGCCAAAGAAAGAGGAATGGAGACCAAGGGGGAAATTGCTCCTAGGCACTCATTCAAGTTGGGTTCTGTCCAGACTCTAAGGCAATCCATTGGGATCAGTAACTAATTACTTTGCACCATCCTCTGGATTCTGAATTTGGCTGTGATTACTGACTGTGAACACTATTATTTCTAATAATGGACAATAACTACATATTCTTCTAGAGGTTTCTGATATAGATATATAGATTAAACAGATATAGAGTATGAAGATTTAGATAAATACAGATAAACAAACAGATATTTTTAAGGTACTTATTAAAATTTGCTTTATTTCTGTTTTCTCTACCAAATAAAGCAGTGTACTCTTCAATTCAGTTCACCATTGAGTTTGTGATGCTGCCGTGTGAAAAATGAACATAGACGAGCAGAATTTAGTTACGAGCCTGGGTTGCAATCAGCTAAAGAGGGCAATCAGTTTCTCTGGACCCATACTTATTTGCAAAAGGCAAACTCCTCTATTCAAAATAGGATGCCTCAGTGGAAGGGAAGTTTTGAAAATGGGTACCAAAGAAGATTCTAGGTTTTATTATGTCTGTTGCTTTTAGAGACATAATAGGAGAGAAACACTATGTGTACTAAGCATGTGAAAAAATAAAATCACTTCAGATTTGGGATGGAAGGCGAAGCTGAGGAATCCCCTGGCAGCTGAAGTGAGGGGAGATGGAGATAGATTTAGAAGGGAAGATAATGACTTTACCGTTATATTGAAGAGCTCTGGAATCTTAAAGTATGTATATTTCTATAATTTTGACTTCTGCCTATTGATGGAGTGTTCATATCTATGTGTCCTGTTAGTTTGCTCTTTTAGCTGGTTATTTTTTATTAAAATCTCAGGTGGCTGACAGTGTCATAGTCAGTGAAGCCTCAGCCAATAGCCTGGGTATATTTTCAGCAGATGATACGCAGATTAAACAGGAATGGGCATGGGTCAGTGATGAGGGGTCTACCTCACCTATAGGAATGGCACTGGTGGGAGCAGGGGTGCTACCAATTCTAGTGAGGGGTGCAAGCCAATTCATGGCTGACAAGGCAGCATGAACTTAGAATCTTCCAGGCTTATATTATTCATCATAGTATCTGATCTGGGGGCTGGGCCTTTGTGACAGGAATCTCCTGGCAACACACTTATCTAATACGTAAGAGTCAGGCAACAAGTACTTTTTTATCTTCCAGGAATTCACTCTTGTTCGAAGCAAACCCAGTGGCATTGACTATGGGCATAATAAATGCTCCTCACAGAAAAACTGAGATAGAATCTAGGTTGTGAAAGCCACAGCAAAAAGCCTCAGCTTCATAGGAATTTTCTTGACCTAGCAGGGGAACTGAAATACTAATCAGTGATTGGGAAAAAACCCACTTCTCTGGCAGGTCCTCATTACTGGAAGGATGGGAGAAAGAAGGGTGGGTCACAAATGCCTGTAGCTTTCTGGGTTTGGAGTAGCCTGGGCTTGTGAGATTAATTCCAAAATCCATCCAATGTCCCAAGTGTGAATATGATTATCTCTGACAATTCTGAAGGACAAAGGCTGAAGTTTGAAGAGTTTGAGCATATGCATTTTTTAAATAAATACCTGGAGTTGAGCAAGTCTAGGAAAACCAGGAAGATACAGGGTACATCAAGGATTGGGCTGAAAAATAATGTGGGTAGTATCCAAGGACATGTTTCCTACATTTTGTACTGGAACATGTTGAAAATAACCCAAATTCACACAAATGCAAAAACCAAATTCTTAAACATTGAACTTTGAAATGCTCTGGGGGGAAAATCTCTAAAGATACTATTTTCTAATAAAGCACAGCCTTTTTATTTTTAACTTCAATCTAAGAAAGGGGCAAAATGGGTGCATAAGACTCCTAGCCTTACCTACAATTCCCAGTAGACAATTCCCCACTCCATCTTGTGAACTACAAAGCAGAACTTTCTCCCATCTATTACCAATTAGATTTAGCAACACTCACTAAAATAGAAATGCACTTTCCCCTTTGTCCTTCACCAAGGAGCTGAGAGCTCCTGTACAGATAAGTACCAGATGAGCTCTTGAGGAGTACTAGGCATTTAAAGTCACACACGAGTGACTTAGAAGTTGCTGATATTCCGCATTTTGGCTTTACATATTAAAAAACATTTTAAATTTATGTGCTCAAAACTTTCCTTCCAGAAACACAGCTTATTTGGTTGCTCCTTTAAAAACTTTGAGCAAAAATATATCAATTCAATCATTACAGCACCCATTTCGGTCTAATGCTCTGAATCGCCAAACTAGGAGAACTAAGTGTGCTTTAAACTTGGAAAATATGTTCTCCACTATTTAACCTAAGTGCTACTATAATTATAACCATCTCAAACGTATGCTTATAATTCTTTCTGCAAGATATACAATTAAAATAAAGTGGTAATCTAAACAAGGAAAATAAAATAGAACCCTACAATTACATAGACTTATCTCATGTTAGCACAGAAAGAAGAAAGGCATTATTTAATTAAAATACCAAATGCCATGAGGAAAAACCAAGTATACCACAAGTACAGAATATAGAAGACACAATCACATGTCTAATACTTGACGTTATATATAAATATGAATTATACCCCAAAGAAATACTCCTATTCTCCATGGTAACCATTAGTGAATGTATTTTATATACAGCATTTTAAAAATATAGCATGGGGACAAAAACATTGCCTGCAGCTGAACGGTAGCTCCTTTGTCAGCTAGACCTGACTTCCTTGGCACATTGGATCCACAGCCTGTTGTGTTAAACCCAACCTACTTTGTTCTCAGAAGATTCATTTGAGCATTTGAGATTACAAATTATGATTACAATCCCACCTTAAAGTGTCTTGTGTATTTCCATTACCCAAATCAAGAGCAGCAATATTGAGAACAAAGTAAGTCTGAAAGTAATATTAAATAGTCACTTTTAATCCTGTTAACAATAATTATCTGTAGGAATAAGCCATGCAAATTTAAATATTAATTTAAAAATGCTAGTGAAGTTTTTGCTAGACTTATTAGCTAGCATTCTATTTGATATTAAGTTGTTATTACAAGTGAACTTGATGAATTACAACTTCCTCATTATCTGCAGGGAAGTCTGCCCAAATCATTGCCAATTGGTAGTTAATATTCAGTAAGTAGAAATATATTCCGTTTCTAAAATTACCATACTTGTACCACAAAATGAAGAACCCTGTATATTTGAATATAAGGAGTAAATATGAAAAACCATACTCAATGTATCAATAAGAATCATGACTAATAGGAACAATTTATTATTGAGATAAATGTAATGAGCCTGCTCTGCCATATAACTCACATATATTTACAGATTTAAAATACCTTAAAAATGTTAATGTCTTTATGCCATATATACTTATACACACAAAAGTGATGTCGTTAATTAAAGCATTTAAAAATATTTGCTTAAAAAGATGCAGACTATCTTACACTTATCATCACGTTAAGCACTTAAATACATACATAATACACTGGGCATTCTGTAGGATAAAAGGAAGCTATAAAAACAAGATCCCCGGCCACCAGCAGAATTTTAGGCTTCAGTTGGAAATACAAAATTCTGATTTAAGAACAACTGCTTGTAACCTGCCTATAGCATGTGACTGTGTTTGAGCTTCTTCTTCCCTATTGATACCTTCTTTGGTTTATAAAACAATATATCCTTCTGCTACAGGATATTACCTTTGTCATGCATGGCCTTTTTTTTTTTTTTCTTTTCTTCAGGATTTTGTCTTCTTTTCATGACCTTTCAATATTAGTTGTCCCAAGTTTCTGGCCCCAGTTTTCTCCTCCTTTTTTTTGGCACGCACTTTCATGCAGTTTCCATGCCTACGCTGTTAAACTCATGTCTGTATTTTCAGCTCAAATCTTTCTCTTGAGACCTGATGCCTACTGGACAAGCTAACTGCTTCACAACACTTCAAACTTAATATATGTAAAATCAAATCCTTAATTTTACTGACCTTATAGCTGGGCAATTTTCCTTGCCTTTTTATTTCCTATCTCAATTAATGAAACTACTATGCACCTAGCTGAATAAGTTGGAATCGTGCAGCTTTGACATCACCTGCCCTCACCAGACACCATCTCTCATCAGTTTTGCATCTTTGATGGTTCTCATTAGTGTCCATTACTTTCCATCCCCTTTACCAGATAGCCTTAATTAAAGTCTTTATAATGTTTTACTTGGCTGATTGAATATTTTCAGCCTTCTAGGCTGTTCACTCCAAGACATAATAATGCCAGAATGATCTTCCTAAAATGCAAATATCATGCCACTTCTTTGTTTTTCATATTGTATGGGTCATCAAATCTTTAAGGATAAGTCCAAAAGTCATTAGTCTGTAATAGAAGCCTCTTCATATCCAGTTTACAACTCTACCTTAATTTCTGGCCACCCAGAATCTTCAACTCTACTTCCATAAATACAATGTCACAATCCCATATATCCTGGCCTCCATGTCTTTGCACACATTGCTCAGTCATCTATTTCCCATTTCCTTTTTCACCTTCATTAACTTTCTCTTTCCACCTGTTTTTAATACACACATATATACATACCATTGAATAAATACATGGATAAATACAATTATTTCTTCAATTTCTTCAAAATTAGCTCAAAGTCTTGAAGAAGATTATCCAATGACAAAACCACCCAAGTCTGGAGAGTCTATTAAGCACTCACACAATCAGGTGCATACTTCCTCTAAAGCCATTTTCATAGTGAATGTTAATAAACTGCTTTTATTATTTTACTATACCTCCCTCTAAACTGTGTGAACAGTTCTTGATAGGTAAAAAGACTTCACATTGGTACTTCTAACTATTAAGTACTGTTAGAAGAACTTGTTATAAAAATTTTTTTAAAAAACAGTTCTATTTAAAATAGATGGCAGAGGTCAAGGCGATGATGTTTGTTAATTTTTATTGAAGAAAGAAATGATTTATTTTTAGTTTCAAGAGTAACCAAAGTAGTGCTCTTTATCATATATTCAGCACAAATATTGTAATTAGTATTTTTTTTTTTTTTTTTTTTTTTTTTTTTTTTGACAGAGTCTTGCTCTATTGCCAGGCTTGAGTGCAGTGGCCTGATCTCGGTTCACTGCAACCTCCGCCCCCTGAGTTCAAGTGATTTGGTTCTCCTGCTTCAGCCTCCTGAGTAGCATCTACAGGCGTGCTCCACGATGCCCAGCTAATTTTTGTATTTTTAGTAGAGACAGGGTTTTACCATGTTGGCTAGGATAGTCTTGATGTCTTTACCTCATTATCTGACCACCTCGGGCTCACAAAGTGCTGGGATTACAGGAGTGAGCCACTGTGCCCGGTGAATAAATTCTTTTCAAATTGACATTAATTTATGTTTTATATTTAAAGTTTATTATAAGCAATAGTTCACATATACTTTTTTAAATTTTAGTTTGTAGATTTGCTCCTAAAACTTTTTAGTAACTCCAACTTATTAAAACTAAAATCCAAAGTCTTTGCAGTGTTTAGTGCCAGCCTGTTCCCTCTCTGATTATATTTCCTTCCACATAGTATCCTCTCAATACATGTTATGGAATGAATAAACTTTTGAATACGTTTTTGGAATTCTCAGGAAGGCTATGTATGGAGTTGTACTGAGGCATTCCTCAGATAAAATGATAATTGTTCATGTTCTCCAAGGATCTCATTTGCTGCTGGTTTCAGGCATCTATTTAGCATGATGCTGCCTTAGGTATTTCCTTTGCAATATAAAAATCATCTCAAAGCAAGAATTCCAAAATACATGTTTTGTAAATTTCCTATGCACTATGTAATTACTATGGAGAAAGCATATGTTGGGAATTAAAATAACTTAAGTTTAGACCCTAAATTTATGGCATAATTATGTGTTTGGTTTTCTAGAAACTGATATAATGAATACTGAAGGCTATGTCAGGTACTTATTTGAAAATAGCATTGTACACTTTGGGAAATTCTTTATTTTAGCTAATCACTTAGTAAAAGCATAAATTCTGAAACTCCAAAAAGAATATTACAGGCAATTAAGATAAATTTAGTTAAACGGAGGCAAAAAAATTAACCTTGGGCTTGCTATGGTATACTAGATACATTGAAATTATAGTCTCTTGATTAAGCATAATGACTTTATTCTATAAGCTGCATTAACTAGGACTTTGCTATACATATTGTATAAAGGTATACATTGTTACCTGGTTAATCACTGACTCTTGTCTTAAAAATAAAATAAATGTTCCATCTCGATTAAATGTTTAAATGAAGAAATGTACAATATCCAGTCTATTTCTTCATATTTCCTTTGGAGTCATTATATCATTTATGGTTTATTTTTCCCCTTTTTGTCAGCACCTATGTTCTTTTATGAGAAAGACCTGTTCTCAGGGTGGTAGTGTGCAAATGAGCAATTAAAACAAGTCTTTCTTACTTTAGTATTTACTAGTTAACTGAACACCTTCATCAGCAGATCTATGAAACTTTCTTTCCCAAAGTTTTAAAGACTAGCCAATGTAAAAACGAGGCTGATGTGCAGTAAGTTCTGTATGGAATGATTGAATTTGTTTTCATCTTATATGCAATAACATGATATGGAAATCAATGAGGAGTGAAAGCATGGGTAATTAAAAAATGTTTCATTTTCATTTTATATGAAACATTCTGTTAAAAAAATCCCGCCAATCTAAGAAACGAGGAAAAAACAGACACACATACACACACAAATCATGTGAATTAGAAAGGTGCTCATGTTAGTGCAAACAATGAATATCAATTCAAAATAAGCTTATTGCAAATAAGAATCATGCAATGAAATGATTCACTTTAAAACAAAAAATGTCAACATGCCATTCCCTTATTAAAGCACTTCAGCCTGGCATAGTTGCTCACATCTGTAATTCCAGCACTTTGGGAGGCCGAGGCAGGTGGATCACGAGATCAGGAGTTCGAGACCAGCCTTGCCAAGAGACTAGCCTGGCCATTATGGTGAAAACCCCATCTCTACTAAAAATACAAAAATTAGCTGGGCATGGTGGCGGGAGCCTATAATCTCAGCTATTCGGGAGGCTAAGGCAAGAGAATCTTTTGAACCCAGGAGGCGGAGGTTGCAGTGAGCCGAGATCGCACCATCACACTCCGGCCTGGGCGACAGAGCGAGACTCCGACTCAAAACAAACAAACCAACAAAAACAACAAGAAACACCAAAAAACAAAAAAAACACTTCAGTGGCTTACACTAACAACATCTGACTCACCAGCCTCCTCTGCCAATACTTATCCCACTGTCTGGGCTCTAGGCTCAAAGATGTTTTCTTAGTACTTTAATGGGCTGTGCTCCTTCCGACCATCTAATATGTTTCCTTTGCTTGAGATACAATTTTTTCCCTCTTCGCTAATCCAATTTTTGCTCCTATTTCAGAATTCCAAGTGAAGTATGAGAATTATTTTGGATTACCTAGAATAGTGGTTAGCGATTGAGGAAGTTGCCACCACTTAGAAAATGCCTAAGAACATGCAGAAATATTTTTTATTGTAAGAATGACTCCAGGAAAGTGATATTGTCATTGAATGCTCAGCAACCAGGGATGGTAAATTGTCCACAAAGAGAGGTTGATTTTGCACAAAAAATATTTTCTCTCTCAAAATGCAAATAATGATTCCCCCTTGAGAAATAATGATCAAGAGAATAGACCAAGTCCTTTATTAAAAGTTCTAGTAGCTCCCTGATCTCTACTTTTTTTTTGCAATCTTAAATAAATACTTTTATTAGTTATTTAATATTAGGACTAATAAAATTATTTATTTTGGCAGAGATCTTTATTCCTGATGTTTCCTTCCATATAAAGAGAATTCAAATTTGTAACATTCTTCACCTACCCTGTCCCTTTATTCATCCTGAGGGGAAGAACTTATTGGATTTGTAAATTTGGAAAATATAACCCAGGAATCCCCTTTAGCATACGTAATGTCTTTTTAATGGGTTGCCTGCCATTCCACTCTGCCTTGTTGGAAACTTCACAGTATTACTTGTGTCTTGGTGGGTAAATCTGCCTATTTGTGGGGTAAGATCGGCAAGTGAATTTGACTTTCTCCCTCAACTCCATCTTCTACCAATAATAAATGTGATATTTGACTATCATCTAACATTCCTTTTTAAACTCTCAATTTGTTAGTCCCCCTAGGAAATCTCAACTTTTTTTTAGGCTAGAAATCACAGAAAGAAAATTTCAGGGAGCAAAATAAAACATCCCAACACTGGCCAACGGGCAGGCACAGGTAGCCTGGCAAGCAGAAATGAGAACACAGTGACCTCAGCAAAGGCACAGCCCTCAACAAAGGTAAGAGAATCAGGTAGACTACGGGCCTCAGCAAAACTGCTGGTTTTTAACCATGTAGATACCTTCAAGGTTCACGATGTTGCAGGCAGAGCTTTTCCTAAACAGGCACAGGTGAAGCAAAACTTCATGTGTGAGAGAGGCCTAGGTAGGTTGCACTAGGTTGGTTCTCCAAAATTCCATTCTGAATTCAGGGCCAATAAAGAAAATCTGGATTGACATTTTTTAATCTAATGTAGCTCATCATTTGGCTCAGGAATGGAAACTACTCAAATAATAGCTGGGTGTGGTTCAAAGTGATTCGGTTGCTATAACTGGGCCTACAAGTGCTGCTTCTGCTCTGTTGGAACATTCCCAAGAACTTGATGAAAAGCAGAAGTGGAGAAATGGCCGTCTGCAGAAGCATGGGCCTGTGCAATTGAAGCACCAACAGCAGCTTCAACACAGAAACCTTCAGTTCAGCTCAGAAGGTGGCGTATATGCTATAACAAATATAAGTACAGAATAGAAAACAATTCTTTGGCCACAGCTTTCTTAGTCCTCAGGAATTCTTTAAAGAGAGTCAGTGGCAGAAACAACTGAATACAGGTCTATGGTGCTGATTAACAAGAAATGGTGGCGGCTATGTTACTAGACAACCCTCACCGCAAATTCTGGACTGAATACTGAGAGCAAATAGAAGTTAAAATATTTTGAAATATGCTGATTTGAAAAGAAAAACATACATGTAAGACCACTTGACTGTGTCTATCATCTTTTTTTTTTTTTTTTTTTTTTTTTTTGAGACAGGGTCTTGCTCTGTAGCCCAGGCTGGCATGCATGGCATGATGTTGAATCACTACAGTTTCAAACTCCTGTGCTCAAACTATCCGCCCACTTCAGCCTCCAGAGGAGCTGGGACTATAGATGCACACCACCATACCTGGGTAATTTGCTTTTGTATTGTTTCGGTAGAAACAAGGTCTTTCTATGTTGCCCAGGCTGGTGTTGATCTTCCAGCCTCAAGTGACCGTCCTGCCTCAGCCTCCCAAAATGTTGGCATTACAGGTGTGAGCCACTGTGTTCAGCTTCTATCACCAATTTTAAACTTTCTGAGATCTACTCTCTGAGAGAGAATATGGTAGACATAGGAAAATCCCATCTGCCCTACTCCCAGCTCCGATATGTCAAATGTATAGTGCGAAAATTAAATAGCTAAAGTTTCTGTTAAGTTAAATTTGTAGGTTACGTATTCTGGAAAACTTACTAGTATTCCGATGAGGCTATGCCCCAGTACTTTTCCCCATTTACTCTGCTTTTCAAAGAGACACTTGAGGTTCTTCTGCATTGTTTGACCAAAATTGAGGGAAAGGTTTTTCACCTTATCCTCATTTGTTTCATATTTTATTATCAGAGTTTTTGTCTTCTTTCAATCACAAAAACCTCTCATGTGCTGCATGAGAAAGATGACTGGACATAATTTGGGATGAGTGAAATTAGCCCTGGTAACAGAGCAGCCTTAGTGTTCACTTAATTTGTTCTGTGACAAACTGGTAATCAGCTATACTAAAATTGATTCTCTTGTTATTCTATAGTAACTGATTCCCTATCTTATTTATGTGCCTATTGGAAAGACTACACTTTCCAGCTTTCACACCTTTCATGAAGTGTGGCCTTTTCACTAATTGACAATGAAATGTAAGTAGAAAGAATGTTGGGTGATTTCAAGGAAAATTCTGAATATGACTTTCATCTGTATTTTTTTTTTTTTTTTTTTTTTT
>NW_016806329.1:3469906-3516066 GCF_001698545.2 Rhinopithecus bieti | reverse complement strand
TTTTTTTTTTTTTTTTTTTTTTTTGTCCCTTCTTGTTCTCCTTCCATCTTGCTCCCTGAGAAGCAGACATGATGGCTGGGGATCTCGCGACCACCTTTAGGTTTGAAAACAAGGGCTACATGCGAAGGATAGAGGAGCAGAGACATGGAAGGAGCCTGGATTCCTGATGATGTGTTCCGTTTGAGAGAATGGAAGTTTTAATATACAAACAAGCAAGCACTTAAGTGACATTTCTGAAGCTTGCAACAAACCTAACCCTAACGGATAACATCTAAGTCACTTCAGAGCCTTTTAAGGACAAAAGCTGAGTAAAACTCTGAAGAGTGGCTGGGGAATGGTCTAATAAAGGTAAGATAAAGCTACTTTAATGAAGTTTATTATCTTTTTTTTCTTAAAGGAAAAAGTCACTGTTGATCTGTTGATCACAGATTTGATGGTAAAGCCTGATGAGTTATACATTCAAGAAAAAAGAAAAAGCAAAAGGAAATAACAACAAAAGAAAACCCATGAGACAATGATTCCTCCCTACTGTAGCCTTGTCCTGCCCCTTGGTGGGCATTCATTAGTCATTCCTAGCCTCTCTGCCCATCTCCTCATTCCATCCAGAGAAGCAAGGTAAAAAATGGCTTGCTTAGCTCAGCTCCCCATTTCTCTTTTCTTTCTCTTCGGAGAGTGCTGCCTGCAGAAAACCAGAGTCTCCTGCTCCTCCAAGAAGAAACCTTTTCCATGACTGCATCGGAGAGCTGCCTAATTTGGGGGTTCAGTTAGCAGTCCTATTTAACTTGCATATCCTGTAACTTAGCCTTTGTCAATAATTTTGGTGATATTTACTTTGTCTTCATTTTCTATTCCTTTCCCACATTTCTCAATTAGTTGAGAATTTAGGGAGGGAAAAAGGCTGTTGTTATTTGGGTCTACCTCAGAAGCAAATATTTGATACAAACTCAAAAGTTTTGAGAATTGAGGCCAGAAGTAAAATTTTAGAGAGTTGGGAGAATAAATATTAAAGAACCCAGCCCTGTTCCTCTCCCACTCTGTAAGTACCCAGGCCCCAAACAATCACAAGTGGACTGTTTCAGAAACCTGGCAGGACACAGATGCAGACTAAATGGGGTAAGAAAAAGAGAGACTAATAAAGACACTAGGCTGGGTGCAGTGTCCTGATGTCAGTAACAGAGGGCAGTTACCACCCCTATTCTGCAGAGGCAAGGGAGGGAGTGGTTATAGGAACCTGCCATAGACAATGCTGTGTGGAGAGAATTGCATGCTCAAGAGGAGCTGCCAGCCTTTGGACACCCTGTAGGGAGGAATTTGGGATGTAAGCTCCCTGTGTCCACCTACCAGAGCTCCTTACTGGCCAAACCCAAACAGTAGTCAGAAGGCACTGGAGCCTTCTGATATAGTCCATGCATGTCAGTGGATGGGGGCCAGGGCAGGATGGAGAAAAGGGTGGTGTGGAACTGGAGAGGCAAACAGAAGAGGCCCATCACAGATAACTCCAAAGGAGAGAAGCCTTGAATTGGATACATTTTGCTATTACAATGATTGGACATTTTACATTTTGAAATGAGGCTGTCTTTTAAATACAAAAGATTCAAAAAATGATTAGACTAATTTGACAAGTTATCTGTGAGCAGGAAAATAACCAGTCCACAGATTGCGCCCAATGGAGAAAATGAAGAAAGTTATATATATGCACCTTATTAAGTTCAGTTCGCTCAATGAAATGGATACAAAGGTGTATATTGGGGTTTCTCAACTTTGGCACTGTTGACGGTTTGGATTGGATGATATATATTTTGTTTGATAGGGAGGTTGTCCTGTACGTTGTAGGATGCTTAGCAGTGTATCTAACCTCCACCCACTAGATGCGAATAGCACACCTCAAGCTGGAAAAAATAAGAATGTCTGCAGACATTACCAAATGTCCCTTGGGGAACAAAATCACCCTGAGTTGAGAACCACTGAGTTTTACCCCTCTCCCTGCTCTTAGTAACAAAGATAACTGCTTCCATTCTCCCTTTATATTGCTCTGCTTCATTAAACGTTCATTTGTTTAGCAGTCAGTACTGGGAGGCAGATGATAGGGTATTTGGCGCAGCATGGAGGTTTTACAGCATTTGTATTGTCTCCTAATATAGGCTTCTTTTTTCTTTTCTTTCTTTTCTTTCCCTTGCTTTTTTCCCCATAAACCATTTCCCAAGTTAGCTTGAGAGAATTAAAAAAATGACCTTCATAGTGAAAAATTTGGCTTTCCAGGCCTAATACTCGGGTAGGTCTAGAGTAGTGAAACAGTCCGCATGTTTCTTTCTCTTTTTTGAGGCCCCTACCCCTCAGCTAGGATGCTTAGATTATGATTTAATCGCTCACTGGAAAGCCACAAAGGATTTTCTTGATCGACTGGGAACCAATCCAAAGATGCAAATTTTATTTTATTCTACTTGAGAATGAACAAAGTTCCAGAGACCCGTTTTTGACATGTGTCTAAGGGGATATTTAAGACTAACCTCCGAATTAAAATATTCCTGGTTACTAAAATGTACTATTTATAATCCAAAATTAGCAAATCACTTCCTGAAGTCTCTGAATCAGCATTCGAGATGCACCTGGTGTTCAGTAGTTGATAGTCTTCCTTTCTATTACAAATTACTCTCAGTTTAGCACCATTCTCGTTTTAGTGTATTGTTTCTCGTTGTTTTATTTATTGTCAATTCTATGAAGCCATGTAATTTGCATATTTTTGGCCCCAAACCTTTTATTTTTAAGATTTAAGTATGTATTGCATTTCAACCACAAATTAATGATGTTGAATTACTAAACCAAATGTATATACAGTTCCCCTTCAACATTTGTCCCATATGCTTCCTCTTCATTCATAACTGCATATCAATTCATGCTCTTTTAATAACAGCAAATATATGCAGTAAACTCTCTGTATAAGTGTTGAGCTTATAGGGCATTTAATATAATGCAAAGTACTACTGATAAGTTGGTTGTCTTCTTTTGAAAAAAATAAATGATTATTATTTCACATATTGGCTTTCCTAGTATTTATTATCTTTGGTTTATTTTTCATTATTTTCCCAAGCAGTACAATTTCATAGGGTAAATAAGAAAAGAGTCTTTTCCTTAACATAATTATTTTTTGAGATGTTAAGTACCTGGATTCCATAATTTTGATCTCTTGAGAACTTTTTTTTTTAACATATGTTCATTTATTTTTGTAACAGATCAATTATTCTCAATAGATCATATGTCTTTTTTAATGCTTCCCTGCCAACATTTTTTATGACCCAATTTTTCCTTTATAGGTGAGGACAGTAATTCTCAGAAAAGTATGCCCAATCATTTTTTCTAATAAATGTTTCTAGAATTTACAGAATTTTATAGAATAGTTAAAACACAACGTTTTAACTCATGCACTATTAGTGTGAACAAAACAGACTGAGTCTTGTATTTGCAAACTGGACTTTGTAGTCTAGTGAGAGAGAAAAACGATAAATAAGGCGAGAGAAAAATGATAAGTAAGGCAAGAAAAAAATACAATCAGTCGGATGGCAAGTGCCAAAATCATTGACAACAGCTTCTTCTTCCATCTGCAGTCGCAAGGGTTCTGCTTCTTACATTTTAGATATTATTCATTATTTAATTTAATTTTTGGAAAGTCTGAAGTTAAAATGATACCTCCCTGTCTTTGTTATATTTTTAATAATAAATGAGATTGAACTTTTTAAATTGTTTCTTGGAAATTAATATTTCTATGAACTATTTATAATTCCTTTGCTACATTTCCTTTTATTATATTTCTTTTTCTTTATATGTTCTTTGCATTCTAAGGTAATTTACTCTTTGAATCTCATGTATTGCAAGTACTTTTCTTACTTGGTACATTTTCTAGAATTTGGCTACTTAACTTGCTATTTATACCAAAACCAACTCTATAGTCATACAAATATTAATTTTAAATAACAACATAAAAATTCTAGAAGAAATAGTAGGCAGTGGATAAGAAAATTGATATAAATTCTGAAAACAATGAAGAAGAAAGAAACTAATAATTTTTGCTAAGTTGCTAGCCATTTGTCTCAACATCATGTGCCAACATCCACATTTCCTCACTAACTTGGTATTATATATTTTTCATATACTAAATTCCCATATCTATCTATTTTTTGACTCTGAGTCTTTGCTCTCTCACTCCACAAAGAACTAAACTCTTTAATTTATTGTTACTTTTGAAATATTTTAAATATAGATTAGGAAGAAATCCCTCAATAATCTTTTTTGAAACATCTCTAGAAATTCCCCCTTGGTTTTTATACACCAATAACAGACAAACAGAGAGCCAAATCATGAGTGAACTCCCATTCACAATTGCTTCAAAGAGAATAAAATACCTAGGAATCCAACTTAAAGGGATGTGAAGGACCTCTTCAAGGAGAACTACAAACCACTGCTCAATGAAATAAAAGAGGACACAAACAAATGGAAGAACATTCCAAGCTCATGGACAGGAAGAATCAATATCATGAAAATGGCCATGCTATCCAAGGTAATTTATAGATTCAATGCCATCCCCATTAAACTACCAATGATTTTCTTCCAGAACTGCGAAAAAAAACACTACTTTACGTTCACATGGACAAAAAAGGCAATGCCAAGCAAATCCTAAGCCCAAACAGAAGAAAGGCTGGGGGCTGCCTACCGCTCAAACCATGCTACAAGGCTGCAGTAACCAAAAAAAAAAAAACAGCGAGATGGTCTGGTATCAAAAGCAGCAGTAAGATGACCGAATGAACAGCAGGGCCTCAGAATAACATCGACACATCTACAAGCATCGGATCTTTGACAAAACAAGAAATGGGGAAAGGGATTTCATATTATAATGGTGCTAGGCAAAATTGCCGCTAGCAGAGTAGAAAGCGAAACTGGATCCCTTTCCTCACACCTTAACAAAATTAATTCAAGATGGTTAAGACTAAATGTGAGACTAAAAACCCTAAAAACCTAGGAAGAATGTAAGCGGATACCGTTCAGGACATAGCATGGCAAGGGTTCATGTCTAAAACACCAAAGAAGTAATGGCCCGACAAAAGATCAAAGTTGACAAATGCGGATCGTATATTGGACTACGGGCTTCTGCACAGCAAAAGACTCCCAGCAGAGTGGAACAGGCAACCTACAGAAATGGAGAATTTTGGACATGCTACCCAGTCTGCGAAGCGGCTAAGTATCAGAATTACAAAGAATTTAAGACAAACTTTACAAGAAAAAATCAAACCACCCCATCAAAAAGTGGGCAAAGGATATGAAGAGACACTTTGCAAAGGAAGACATTTATGCAGCCAACAGATATGAAAAAATGCTCATCATCACTGGTCATCAGAGAAATGCAAAACAAGACCACGATGAGATACCATCTCACACCAGTTAGAATGGCAATTATTAAAAAGTCAGGAAACAACAGGTGCCGGAGAGGATGTGGAGAAATTGGAAAACTTTTACACTGTTGGTGGGAGTGTAAACTAGTTAAACCACTGTGGAAGACAGTGTGGCAATTCCTGAAGGATCTAGAACTAGAAATACAATTTGACCCAGCTATCCCATTACTGTGTATATACCCAAAGGATTATAAATCATGCTACTATAGAGATACATGCACACATGTTTATTGTGGCACTATTTAGAAGAGCAAAGACATGGAATTTTTGTATAAGGTGTGAGGAAAGGGATCCAGTTTCAGCTTTCTAATTCTGGCTAGCCAATTTTCCTAGCACCATTTATTAAATAGGAATGTCCATCAATGATAGATTGGATTAAGAAAATGTGGCACATATACACCATGGAATATAATGCAGTCATAAAAAAAGATGAGTTCATGTCCTTTGTAGGGACATGAAGCCAGAAACCATCATTCTGAGCAAATTATCGCAAAGACAGAAAACCAAACACAGCATGTTCTCACTCATAGGTGGGAATTGAACAATGAGAACACTTGGACACAGGGCAGGGACCATCACACACAGGGGCCTGTTGTGGGGTAGGGGGAGGGGGGAGGGATAGCATTAGGAGAAACACCTAATGTAAATGACAAGTTAATGGGTGCAGCAAACCAACATGGCACGTCACATGTATACATGTGTAACAAACCTGCACGCTATGCACATGTGCCCTAGAACTTAAATTAAAAAAAAAAAAAAGAAAAGTAAAAAAAAGAAATTCTCCCTTGGTTATTTTTTATAACAACTTTACTGCTATTTTTCTAATTATTCCCCCCCTCATTCCTTCATCATGTTATTTTAGATAACATTAATTTTAGAAGAACACAGCTAAAATAAAGTTTTATACCTGTAAAACAGATGTGTTTTTTGATTTTTCATATCTTGTATGTTCCTTAGTTGGAATTTTATGTTTCTTCATATAGGAACATTTCTCACTAAATATTTTCCAAGCTATCTTGTTATTTTTGTTAATATTATAAAATGAATCATTTCTCCCTTTGTATTCTTACCTGAATATTTTTACATGTAAATCTATTATGTTCTGTGTGCTTATTCCATGATTAACATTTATTTTGTTTTTGCAAAAATTGCTTAGCACTCATGTGTTTTCCAAGGTTAGCTTTTTAGAAGGATATGATTTCCAAGTATTAATGTGTTTCTTCTACTCCCAAACCAACAATTCACAGAATTCACCACCCACACTGTGAGAACTGAGTCACCCCTGGGCAACCAAAGAAAAACTAGAAATAATTAGACAGAAGGAGCAAGATACATAAAGTTTCCCAATTGCAGTGAATAGATCAACAATAGGCTGGCCTGAAACGAGTGGTTCATTGAGGGACGGGAGATGTTGGACATGTAAGTGAGAGAGAAAGGAGGAGTTCATCAGTACTGGGGACTGGACAGACCACTTCTGTGTTTTGTCCATCCTTTCAGCTGCTCCACCTAAAAGAGGCTAGTGCCTTATCTAGATGGCAAATTTAGGAAGTAAAAATGGAATACTCGGCTCAGGTCCTCTCTCTTCCTCTTGAGAATGACCTTCCCATGCATGACAGTACTTCCTCTCTGCTCTCCCAACTCACTGTTTCTACCCTCCTGGTCAAGCATTGCCTGTAACCAAGTACATGAGTCCACTTAATCTTGGGTTAGCAAACAGATTCTGCTTTCACACTAAGCTGTTCTTGAATGGAAATTACAGAAATCAGATGATATTTTGTCTTTCACTTGTGAATCCTTTACCTTATATGTCAGTTTTTTTTAGAGCCTAGGCAAAAAGTGGAATCTGACTGGGCCTCTCATAGACCTGCAAAAGAAGTCAATGCTCCTGAGGGCAGAGAACCAGACTACAACCATTAAGAGTGAGAAC
This sequence comes from Rhinopithecus bieti, assembly GCF_001698545.2. Lineage (NCBI taxonomy): Eukaryota > Metazoa > Chordata > Mammalia > Primates > Cercopithecidae > Rhinopithecus > Rhinopithecus bieti. The sequence goes on along the minus strand of NW_016806329.1, from coordinate 3,508,698 downwards.
TCCGGACCGGGCGTGGTGGTTCACACCTGTAATCCCAGCACTTTGGAAGGTTGAGGCGGGCGGATCACGAGGTCAGGAGATTGAGACCATGCTGGTTAACATGGTGAAACCCCGTCTCTACTAAAACTACAAAAAAATTAGCCAGGTGTGGTGGTGGACGCCTGTAGTCCCAGCTACTCGGGAGGCTGAGGCAGAAGAATGGTGTGAACCCGGGAGGCGGAGTTTGCAGTGAGCCACTGCACTCCAGCCTGGGGGACAGAGCGAGACTCCGTACCAAAACAAAAAACAAAAACAAAAAACAAAAAACAAAACAAAAAAAAAAACAAAAAACAAAAAAAAAAAGAGCGAGAACTCTGGACCCAAACTAAATTGATTCACAGTCTGGCTACGGTATTTACAGGTCTGTCATGTGGGCTAAGTTAAATGTTTCAATAAACCACATTTTAACATAAAAGTGTGCTTGTGAGAATTAAATTAGATAACCAATGATAAAGTTTAGCACAGTAGTATATGCTAAGCAATCAATAAAAGGTAGTGATTATTATTATGACACATGAGACTATTGCTCCACAGTGCTATCAGGCCTTTATTATAGATTTCCTCTTTTGCCTCTAATTGATGCTGTGACATTGGGGTCTCCTTGGTTGGTCTTAAGCTGTGCCACAGGAAGGAAAATCATTCCTTACATGAATAGAAGTGTTCTTCTCATTCTTTCCAAGGCCCTTCTAGCTAGTAGTGATAGGCAGAAGGCAGGAGCACAATCAACAAGGAAAGAAATTACATCAAAAGAATGCTATGATTATAGCCTAAACTTCTCAAAAGAAGACATAGTTGGAAAATGTATTGTTCTAAACTTATGCCACAGATCCCTAAAGGTAAGTTGAATGTGGCCAGAAATTGAATTATCAGTTATTTTTCCCTGCATACTATGGAAGAAACTTGCATCCGTGGTCATCATCAATAAAGCACAGTAACAACCTTTGAGAAGCTAGTGTTCATGAGTGACAGAATGTATATGACAGTATCGTGTGTAATGATGTAACCAGAATACATTAGGGTGCTACGAAGTCAAGACAATCTAAATGGCTTCAGTGTAAACAGAACATTGCTCCACAAAGTCATCACCACTGTTTGTGGTTAATAACAGGTACTACCTCTTTCTTGAGGAAGTAGACATGAAATGAGATAGAAATGGTGCACTGGCAATAAAAAACAGGAAGGGATGGTTCTTAGGCATGAACAAAAATGGACTGTTCCTGTTGATACTATCAAGAATCTTCACAAGCTCTAATTAGACAACAAATGAATGTGCTACCTCTTTTCTATTCATTATTCTAAATAATCTTCAACAAATCACTATACCCTGTGTGGACTCATGAATTTTCTAATACAGCTTGAAACTCCACAAAAATATTTTTTTCCAGTGCCCCACACACCTAGGGGTGGCCTTGAATGCCAACATATTAAGTCAAATAAAAAGATGTGATATGACTATTTTCATAATTCTTGAAAATATATTTGATAAGTTTTAACACATTTGCTTGAAATGTAGTAAAAAGTCAAATGTAGAATATTTCATTGACAAAGTGTTTCAGTCTTAGAGCTAATTATTGATGAAACATTAGGAACTTTGGAGTTAGACAGATCTGAAGTCCAGTTTCCATCACTTGAGTCCAGTTTCTATCACTTGCTGGCTTTTAGTTCCTAAAAATACTGACTATTAAAGCATTTGTTTTCTTATCAGTAAAAATAAGAAAGTCAATCTTATCTGTCATTGGACTGTTGTGACAGTTAAGTAAAATATTGCTTGCAAAACACTTAGCAAAGTGACTGGAACATGGGAAGTAAGTAAATAATTGTCTATTAAAATCACCATCACCCAAGCTGAGAAACAACTTAACAGTATATAGTATATAGTATATTCATAAGGAAACCACACGATGTCAGTGTATATAATTCTGAGTAAGCTGAAAGATGCATATTCTTGGATGACAAAACTAAACATTGTAAAGACAGAATTCTCTCCACTTTATTTTACATGTTTAATTCTAATCCAAATTCCAAATTATTTTTTAATGTAATAAAATTACTCTGGTCTTCATAGGAAATATTATACAGGCTATAAAATCTTAGAAGATTTTTTAAAAAGTATAATGAGAAAGGGTTTGGACTATCAAATATATAATTATATGATGCTATAATAATCAGAACTTAGAAGTGCTCCCATAAGAATTAACTAACAGATAATAAAACTAACGAACTCAGAAACAAAATTTTAGCTTATGAAGATGCAGACCTAGATATAGATACAAAGTGAGCATTCCAAAACAATAAAGATATGGACTACTCAATACATGAAAGTGAGAAGAATTGAGCAGACAAAATAAAACTGTAATCTCTCTGTATTATCCAATAACTCCAGATGTCTCAAAGACTAAAATCTTTAAAAAGAAAACAATATTTATAAGTACATGATTGTGTGCAAATAAAACCATAAAGGAAAAGAGTGATATATTGAACAAATTCAATGTTTTGTGTTAAAATATTACAAAGTGAATCTTAAAAACCAGTACTTTCACTAACAGTGCCTGGCACATGGTATAAATTCAGTAATAATACAAGTGTTCAGTCGCAGGGGGACATTTTAGAGTGTTATGGTAAACTCATGTAATATAGATTTTTTGTAACCATTAAAATGATCTTTGAAATGGCTTTTAATAATTTTGAAAATAATTATAATATGATGCTAAGAAAAAACTCAAGATATATAAAACATATAACCTTGATTGTATTAGAAATAAAAAGATAAATATAAATCAAAAGTTAATAGCAGACAACTTTTGGTGATTTAATTTTCTGTCTTTATGCTTTTCTGTATTTATAATGTAGAATTTTAAAGACACTATAATCAAAAAATCTATATTTATTAAGTTTATAAACCAGAAATAGGTCTCTGATGATGAGAAACTTAAGATGAACAGATAATTTTATTTAAATGGGGAGAAGAGAGAAAATATTTCTTTTGGAAATTTTCAAGTTTAAACAGCTACAGGGCTTTAACATACTTTTTCTGGTAGACTAGAGAGAATGAAGGAAGTTAATGTTGAAAATATAGTTGGCATCTCCTTACTGGTGAGAATTAAACCAATAAATCACATGAGTCCCTCTGGGTAATCATTTAAGCTGGCAAGAATAAAGCATATATCATTAAACTTTAGACCCCCACTTACTTTTTGGGTGGAGGTTGACATACAGGAAATGAAGTCTGGGGTATAAGCAGCATAAAATGATTTTAATTTTAAGTTGGGATAAGGCAATATCCATGGAGAAACACTAATGTAGTGAAGAGTTTCAAAGAGTGATAACACTGAAATTGTCATTAAATTTAACCAAGTCCTTGATGTGAGAAATTTCAGTTCATTGTTGACGACACAGATTGCAGAAGCATATGGAAGCAATTAGAGGAAAGTAAATGGAGACTGTGGGTGCAGGCTGCATATTTGTGGAGCTTGACTAGATAAAAGGAATAATATAGGACGAGATCTAAAAGAGGCAATGAGGACTCTGATATCTTCTTTCAGAGCTGAGGAAATCTGAGCATGAAAGCAAGCCAAAGAAGACGACAAAATTGATGATTCTCTGGTGGGGGTGTGGGAGTGGGGTGAACAGGAGAACAGTATCTCATTATGAAGGAATAGCAAGTTCTGTAGCAAAGGCTGAGGAGTTAGATTTCCAGATAAGAATATGATTCCTCTTCTGCTGAGATTAGCAGGAAGGAAGTTCTGATAGACGTAAAAATTCTTCAGGAGACAGGCAGCTGGGGCAGGGGAGCAGTGTAGGGCATGCATGGAAGAAGCAATGGATCAGAACAGAAGATTCTGGCTCTCTGTGAATCAGATGCATGAGCTGAGAACATGCCCAGTGTTTACTGGGCTTACTACCCTTGCTGAGTTCATTTCTGCTCTGATCAGTGTCAGGATCCAATGCAGTCCATATGACTTTTCATATAATATAGAAAAGTTCCATATTATATGAAATTCCATGTTATATGAAACTTGGAAATTCCCTTGGAAAAGTTGTAATGCATTCTTATAAATAGATGGTGATTTTTATCATGAAATGAAGTGGGAAGAGGGCTAGATGAAAGTACAGAAAAGTTAAAAGCTTTTGGAGAAATACACCATAAATTTCAGTGGGATATTCAGGGTTCAGAAGAATGGAAGCAGCATGACCAGCTGGTAGCCCTGACAGGATCTTGTTAAATTCCTAATGAACCCCAATAATCTTGCTGCCTGATTATGATGCTTTGATGAGTGTTTAATATGTTTAAGCTTAAAAGCTCTTCTTGGACACTATCTTCATTTACCATTGGGCCTCTAAATTGAAATTGTCTCTAAGACTCCCCCATAATGGCCTTTTAGATTTAGCGTTTGGTACTATGGAAATATCCTAGAATCTAAATGCACAGTGGGTCCGTGGGAACAGGAAGATTCTAATGCATGAGAAGCTCCATAAAATTACTACAGCATTGTCTTAGGTTGCTTGGAGAAACTGCATTCATATTCATAACGTATTGTATAATTATGAGATCCTGATTTTCATATTTCCCAGTGTGCCTTTTCAGCTCTGTTGTATAACCAAATTAAAGGAGACTACACAACTTTACAAAATTAGAGTGTTCTGTTTTGTATGTTGCTGTTTGACAGTACTTTATTTTTAATTTGTTCATCATTGATCCTAATAAAGACAAACTGTCATTGTAACCATTGCCTGGAATGCAATACATTAGTTTTATTGCATCTATAACAGCTGCTTATGTGTCTCTCCCTCTGTCTTTCAGTGATGATTTGTCCTTTTCTGTAGGCAGTGCCAGGAAATCTGGAAGACCTCACAATACAACACCTACATATAAACTGGATTAAACAGAGGAAAATTTAATTGTATGTTATCGTTGTACTTCTACTACTTAATACAGAAAGGGGGTATATAAAAGAAAGGCACTTTGTGCATACATGATGAATAAACGAAGAATAAATATTTTACTTTTTAAAATTAGCTTTGTATTTACCTAATTCCTTGGCCTCAGTTTCTTCTTCTAGAAATTGGGAATGAGATACTAAATTATATGAGGGTCAAATGAGCAGACTGTATTTCCTGGAGATACTAACTTTGTTAACTTTTTATCTCTAAGAAAGAGATGCAAGTCTATTCTATCACATACCTGGGAAATATTTATGATGTTGTTTTAAATCTCAAATTAATGCTTGTAATAACCAAAAAATTCATTCTCATTATTTTAAAAATATTATTTGCCAAGAAAAAAGTGCTTATATGTCTGACCATATTCACAGATATCTCCTATGAATCTATGTGGACAGAATCTATACAGGTCTAAGTTTAGGATGTAATAGATAACACTGTGCCCAAGCTTAGACATAAGATAGGGCAAAGAAAACTGAAGATGTGGTCAACAGTAGGTTCTTAAAGTGGGGTGCATGATTAGCAATCTTCCTCAAAGTCTGTTTCTCTTAAGATTTGTCAGTGTTGGTCAAATGTGCTGCTCAAACTTCCTTCTAGGAGGCAGCAGTGCCCTGAATTTTTGCCAATATTCCTTCCTCTCTCTTTAAATCTCCTTCAGTAACTTAGATCTTCAAAGAGGCAAAGTGAAAGGAAATATTCTTACTAATTTTGTTATTACATGGGCATACTGATATTAGAAACAGTTAATATTCCACCGAAAGTCATTAGAAGGGTTGTGGGAGGGCGTATAGAAAGAAAACATAACATGGTACAGTTAAGAGGAAACTAATGTATTAAAACCACCGCACAGAGGAGTGAAGCCCTCATTGCAATATTGAATATATAGTATTCATTTTGGCTAGTATATTTTGTGTATACTTTATTGCTAGTATAATAAAATCCAGGTTACTAGGGTACATGCGTTTATTTACAGAATAAAAATTTGAGACATGGGGTTTTAAGTATGTGACAATTAAAATCTGCTAAAGAAAAGATTTGCCCAAGAAATGTAAAGATTTTTGGAGAACATACAAATAGATTTAACTTTGACTTGGACTTTCTTAAAATTGCTGTGATTTGTCAGGAATGTTATTGAATTAATGGTTTTTCTTTTGAATGGGGATTGTGGTTTTACAAAACAACTCAAAATACTGAGCAGAAATCAGTTCAAAACTCTTGACTCATGTTGTAGTCCTCTACTGGTTGAGACACTAGACTGTAATAAATCTTGACAACAGAGTTTATACATAAAATTTTACTTCTTATGTCACTTGGCCATATTCAATTACAGCTCTAATTACAGAGAAGTTATTAACATGTTCGGAAAGTTTTATTTTACAGTTTTGCATCATGATCTCTTTTACCATATGTGTTAGACCCTCATCTCAAACGCTTGAAATAGTGGATTTCGTACTAGGAGTATGATGACTCAGATGACTCTGGTCATCTATCAGGATAAAGATGGTACTCCATCTGTTACTACTAAAAATTAACCCACAACGTCTTCCTTTTTCTCACACCATCATTATCTGGGTAGGATGAGAAGCACTTCTACTTTACCTCTCATTTCCAATGAAGTCTTCTCTTTGAATTAATGTATCCTGGATTTTTATTTTAATCATATTTCAAATATGGTACGATTATACAAGAAAAAATATTGTTTACCCAAGCCTCTGAAGTGTTCTGGAAGAGCTTTGCTTATTGTAATATTAGAGAGAAACTTCGCTTGTCATTATTTTTCAAAATATGTGGTACTGACATTGTGTCTTTTCTCCAAGGGAGATAAAGTAATACACCAAATGGGAAAAATTCTTCTCAGAGTTATATACATAACTCATAATTTTTGCACCAGGTTCTTACTCATCACTCTTGATTGGCAAATCTTAGAGCTATGAAAAAAATACACTGCCACTAATCATATAATGAGATCTGATATTGCTTATCTAGAAAATATTCACTCTTTAACAGTTTTCTTCATATAACACTTGGTGAAAAAGTGCCATAATTACTGAAGAAATGTAAATATCCTTCAAACATGCTCACTGTTCTCTTTTTTCACATTTCCTTGTCTCTTACTTAAAAACTATGTGTTATTGATGCAATGGGAGTGACACTTTTAAGATAAATTCAGAAATGCCCCTGTAAGATCAACCATTAGACATGAAATGTGAAATTCTGTCACACTGGCATGAATGACTTCTACTATAATCACTTGCTCTTCTTTTATAGGGGTTTTTATTAATTAAATGTAAAGTCTGCCATTGGCCTTATAAAAGTGCTCATCTGTTTTAATTTCAAGTAGATTAAAAGTGAGATTTGGTGTTAATTAAAAACTTAGAATTTATGGCGATTCTAATTGCAAACAACATTTCAGTGATGAATACTTAGATGACTTCTTAGTTCTGTTTGGTAATCAACATGGTATTGAACAAGCACAGGACAAAAAATAAATCATCTGAAGAAAAGAACAGCATCATTGGCTCTATGAATCCTATCTAGCTGCGGGGCATGTAAGAGGAGAAGCTCAACAGTTCAAGATAAACGTGTACCCTGATGTCTAGAAATTTCATTATTTCTTTGAAAATGTAGATGGATTTGGAAGAATAGCAATGAGTCAAAAAGTCATTATTAAGATTAATCAGTTTAATTGAAATGCTTCGACACTGTTTGATTTCAGAAATCTATTTTTAAGTTGAATTTAGGATATATAGGGTAACTGATGACCAAGAGGTCCATGAGAGTTTCACATTTTATTATTTACTAACTAGAGTCTGTTGAGAATTTTTTTTTTTTAAAGGACATCTTCGGTGGGAACCCATAGTACCGATAGTTTCCAATTAGCATCTTTGCATGTTCTCTTCTGCCATGAGTCGGGTTTAGGCTTGATACACTGGGGTTTTAAGGGGAGCTCTATCTTTGCAGTCCAGGCTACATGTGACAAGATTAAATTGGCACACTTTACTGTACAGCTCTTGTGTTTCTGGCAGCACTGGCCTGGCTGATACCTCTGAGAGAAGGCTCAGCTGTCACTCACTGACCCATTAACACTACCATTCCTTCCTGCAGTGTTATTTTTCTCATTCTTATGGAGATAATGCTCCCTGGAGATCTCCAATACCTGGAGGAATGAAAGAGAACAGCACAGACAGACAGACTATCAAAGAGGAAGCAAACAACACAGCAAGACCATGAATTCCAACAGTTGAATTTTAACTGAGTGAAAAGATGAGGCCTATTATGATGGCTGGGTTCAGAAAGTGGGGAGAGAATCAAGTTTTAAGAGTTATCTTAACTTTTTAACAAGCGATTTTTTCTTTTCTTCCTGAATATTAAAAGAAGTGCCCAAAATAACACCTGCAACTAGATATAGAGAAGGCAGCTGCTTTGAACACGTAATAGGGAAATTTGAGTAAGAATTTATCATTTGCAAATAGGCAATGGATATAAAACAGAGCATGCATTAAGGTGAATGGCTTAATATTCTAAATAGAACTGGATCCCTAGTTGGAGTTGGGTTATTGGGGCACAAAATCGCCTTCCTTGTAAAAGCACAAAAAGAGAGAAGTGATATGTGATCTTCGTAGCCCTTGGTCTAAGGCTTCTCTTGTGATTGAACGGTTTCAAGTGGCATAAGCAAACTCTGTTGCTCTCTTGTAGTCCAAACTGTGTATTGTTTGGTGGGTCACTCTATAAGAAGTTACACTTTCTTTTGGTTGCTACATAAAAAGGCACTATAAGAACATGTTTCTAGATTTCCTGGACTAAGGCTGGTCCAGTTTGATTGAAATGAAAGCAAAACAAATAAATACCATCTGAAAGTCTATGGAAACCTGCTAAAGACATCTTTATAGAAAATCAAAGAGAAAAAAAAAGGAAATAAACAAAAGGAAGAACAAAAGTGAAGTAGTCGGAAAACAGGGATAAAACTAGGTAAAACAGGGATTCAGAATTATTAAAAAGAGTAAGGAAAAGTGGAATGTCACAAACTACAAACTGTTTACCACAATGTGCACCTCAACCCTCTCTCCCTGCTTCCAATTTTCCCACATGGAAGTTTATTACTGCGCTTAAATTGTTATTCTCAGGCTTAGGTTTGTATACATCCTCCCTGCCCACTTCAAGTGTTACAGGTGCTAGATGCCATTAGGATAAATGTGGCATATTATTTGATAGTACTGACTTTTCTTTAAAAGGGGTCTTTGTTAGTGCGTGTGCTTGTTTTGCTTTTAAAGTTAATTAAGCTACAAATAATATACAGCTTTGTTGTTACCTTAAAATACATATGACACCTTATGGAGCAGGATATTCATACCCATTCTAAAGATCAAAAACAAGACATTAAAGAAATATTGGTAGGAAGAAATAACTTTGGACTAACTCTCAGAACTCTTGTGTGCCTTAGGGACCGAGTTTGTTCCTTTCTTCTATTTGATACGCTTCGGGGGAAAGCTTGAGATGCACTCCTCCAGGATTTAACAGGGAAAAGGGACTCAGATTATTGAGGTTCAGCAATGATGGTGGTTAATTAGGATGCCCTGTAGTTCGCCCAAGTCCTCCAGAAAAGGAAACCACTTTTAGTCTTCATTTTACAGTTGGCAGGTACTGTACAAATCAGTCAGCTCAGGCTGCGTGGCCCATGTCGCAGTGCTGTGCAGGACTTGCCTCTGCCCCCATGTGCACTGCCCGGATGACGCGAGCACCGGAAGGAGACGTGGAGCCGAGGCTAGGCCTTCCTGTGGTCGTTAGGGGACACCGCCGTGATCCACAACACTCCATGAAGAATATGCTGGCCGCCATCATCTCCCGCGTGTTGAGGCAAGTTGCCCAGAAGTCAGCTCGCAGAGTGCTGGTGGCATCCCGTAACTCCTCAAATGATGCTACATTTGAAATTGAGAAATGTGATCTTTACCTGTTGGAGGAGGGTCCCCCCGTCACTACAGTGCTCACTAGGGCGGAGGGGCTTAAATACTACAGGATGATGCTGACTGTTCGCCGCATGGAATTGAAGGCAGATCAGCTGTACAAACAGAAATTCATTCGTGGTTTCTGTCACCTGTGCGATGGTCAGGAAGCTTGCTGCGTGGGCCTTGAGGCTGGAATAAACGCCTCGGATCACGTCATCACATCCTATAGGGCTCATGGTATGTGCTATACTCGGGGACTTTCTGTCCGATCCATTCTCACAGAGCTGACGGGAAGAAGAGGAGGTTGTGCTAAAGGAAAAGGAGGATCGATGCATATGTATACCAAGAACTTCTACGGGGGCAACGGCATCGTCGGCGCGCAGGGCCCCCTGGGTGCTGGCATTGCTCTGGCCTGTAAATATAATGGAAACGGTGAGATCTGTTTGACTTTATATGGGGATGGCGCTGCGAATCAGGGGCAGATAGCCGAAGCTTTCAATATGGCAGCTTTATGGAAATTACCTTGTGTTTTCATCTGTGAGAATAATCTATATGCGATGGGAACATCTACTGAGAGAGCAGCAGCCAGCACTGATTACTACAAGAGGGGCAATTTTATCCCTGGGCTAAAAGTCGATGGAATGGATGTTCTATGTGTTCGTGAGGCAACAAAATTTGCAGCTGACTACTGTAGGTCTGGAAAGGGGCCCATACTGATGGAGCTGCAAACCTACCGTTACCATGGACACAGTATGAGTGATCCTGGAGTCAGTTATCGCACACGAGAAGAAATTCAGGAAGTAAGAAGTAAGAGGGATCCTATAATGATTCTGCAAGATAGAATGGTAAACAGCAAGCTCGCCACTGTGGGAGAATTAAAGGAAATTGGGACTGAGGTGAAGAAAGAAATTGATGATGCTGCCCAGTTTGCTACCAGTGATCCTGAGCCACGTTTGGAAGAATTAGGCCATCACGTCTACAGCAGTGATTCATCTTTTGAAGTTCGTGGTGCAAATCCATGGATCAAGTTTAAGTCCGTCAGTTAAAGGGAGGCTAAGTGTGAATTTATCATCAGTCTCTCAATGGAATGTTCATGGTCAAATTTAAGAAACTGTGTTCTCAACTCAAGGAGGAATAAAACTCATAAAACAAAAGCCTTGTAAGCATTTATTTAAAGAGATTATTAAAAGAGATTGAAAGGCATACATTCAATAAAAGTGATATTATATTCAATTATACTGTATATTTTTGCATTAAAAGATACTATATAGGTAATAATTCAGTGTGAATATCTTGAAGATTATTTTGAACTTATATAAGTCTAAAATAGGAAAAGCAGATTATTTAACTTCCCAAACTATTAGTCACAACATTTCCATTTGATTTAACTTTATACTATTTTAATACTCTCTCTTCTTTAAAAGAAAGATAGTTGTTTCCTGCTTTCCCTGCCATGGATTTCTATGTAGAACCTCCATCCTGAGGTAAGGAGATTATTTCAAGCTACTCAGGACACCTATGGATATGTAACCATTAACTTGAATTAGGTAATAACAAATACAGTTTAGTGTAACAGTGTGCACATGTGGTGCTGAAGCTTGTTAACACTGACTGTTTTTCCAACAATATGTGGTATTTAACAGGGCAGGGGAGGAAGAATAAGGATTTTTTTTTCATATTATTGTATCTTGTTACAGTATTTTTAGTCTTTTAACCTTTAAGGAAAATATAGCAAAATTAAAATCTAAGGGAAAACTGCATTCCACTTTAATCTTTAAGCTACAGCTACTCTTATTTTGCAGTCTACTTATGCCCTTATATATTCTAAAATTTAGTGGGCCATTCTGGTGAATTTCAGACTGAAAAATAAATAAACAGAGATGGTGATTCAAAGGAGTTAAGCAGAGGAGGTAACATTAATAAAAAGTTGAAAGTAACATCTACCTTGCTTCTTACTAGCTGTTAACTATGTGTTACTAATCACTACATGATCAACTATTTAGTATCTTTTAATGCAACAGAACATTCACAGATAACTTTTTCCAAAAGAACACACAACATGTATTTTCTACAGTCAATTATCCATGTCAATTATCAAGTCATGATTTGGTGAAAGCCGTTTTACTTGGTTATATTCGACTACTTAAAATCCTACCGAGCTTGGTGCTTGGTATATGTTATTTTTCTGAGACAGACTAAAACCAGAAATGATAATTTGCCTGTGATTTAAGAATAGTAGGTGGAACATACCAAAACAGCCAAAAGTTAACCCTTATTCTTTACTGTACAGTATCTACTTCTACAAATAGAACCTAGATTCTAAGAAATAAGAAAACCAAAAGCTCAGAGGCCTGTGAGAAGATGAACTTACATACATATATGTACAGACTTAATCTCCGTATCTTCTCCCAAACAAGTTTAAACAAGATAGCCTAACATTCTGAATTCAGAAAGCAAAGATAAACATTGTTTTGCTTATATGTAAGTGATATTACTAGCTAACATGTTTTGATTAGAATGCTGCAGCTGTTCAGAGGTACTTGGATTGGATTCCTACAATTAAAACAAAAAGGATTTTCATATGACATTCAGAATAATAAGTACATTCTTCTAATGATAAAGAATTCTTTTTATTTTTACATACTGCTATTTTCACATATTTGCAAGTGGAAGATAAGCTGCTAAATTAAGGCTATTTTACATATGCGATATACAGAAATAATTTTAAAGTTTTTTAATAGATTCTTTTGATGTCAGCAAAAATTAAGATACAAATAATTGATTAGAAATGAAACCATCCCTAAATCAAGATACATAGATATTGTACTTCACTTCAGGGAGATAATCCAAATTTTGTTGTTAGAAGAATAAAGCATGTTTGTCACAACAGAATATATGTTATCAAATTCTATTAAAGAAGGGGTTGTCAATGTTTTCTATATTTAAAAATGTTCAGATTTCTTGCATACATTGAGTAATTATAATCATATCACTGGTTACACACAATTCTGTAATCATGCAAAACAAAACAAAACAAAAACCAAAAAATTCAAACATGTTGCTTTCAATTAGGTCAATTTATTGCCTGACTAATAATAGCAATAACTTATCAAGCTGTAAACCAGAGAGGTGTAGAAATCTACCAATTGGATTCTATTTCTTGTCTATAGTACTGGGTTACTCAATCTGTTTTATCCTCAAGTTAAAATACCTACTAAGTTATGACAGTCATAATAAGAATTTCACTGCTGCAGCAAAGCTAGAGCTTCTGAGAAAAGGAAGAGTTCCTAATTTCTTAATCTTTATGATATGCTATAATTATAAAATATCATGTAGTATGTGTGGAATGGAATAAGAAAGGAGGTTAGAAAGATTTATAAAGGGTATACTAGATTAGAATTATGTTTTTTAAAAAAATAATAGCTATATCTTCCCATCCAGTGTACAAAACCAGAGCATATTGTTATGAAAATTTAAATTGAAATTTTAAAACTGAAATATAATTTTATATAATGGAAATATAATTTTACATATGCAATATACAGAAATAATTTTAAAGTTTCACCCTTCTAAAAGTGTACAAGTCAATGATTTTAGTACGTACACAAGACTATGCAATCATCACCACTGTCTAATTCTAGAATATTTTTATCATTCCCATTTTCATCAATCCTATTTCCCCTGGAAACTACCAATCTACTTTTGTCTCTAGATTTGCCTATGCTGGACATTTCATATAAGCCATACAATATGTTGGTCCTTTATGACTGGCTGCTATCCCTTAGCTTAATGTTTTCATGTTTCATCCATGCTGCAGCATGTATCAGTACTTTATTTTTTGTGTGGCTGAATAACATTCCATTTTATTTATCCATAAGTTATTGAAGATTTAGAATTTTTTCTACTTTTTGACTATTATGAATAAAGTGTTGCTGAGAATAAATTCAATCACAAAGGCAATAAAAATTTTAAATGCATTGGCTAACACAAACAATATCCCTTACGATGCAATCCCTTTCGATTATAAACAAATAATGATAAAAAAAAGTGTTAAAATACTTTAAGCCTGAATATTTATCAACATATATAACCTACTGCTCCAGTTGGATTTAGAATTACAATTTTAGATTTGCATAAAATTTGAGACAAATATACAGATGTACCACATGCCCTGCACTCAATTTCCCTTTTATTAATATTTTATATTACTGTGTGGCAAGGAAAGAGTAAATTCAGCAGGCTTGAGTTACTCAAAACCTGCACATTTAAGGAAAGACCTCTTTTCATACTCCTGGGAGATAATCTCTGAAACCTTGGAATATTCTACCTGATATGAATGTTTCTGTGAGCCTCAGGACTTGGGCCATACTATGCCAATATGACCAGATTAGTTTATCTTAATGATGTGTCCTTCTTTTACCCTACTGAGAAGATATACCTGGAAACTTCTGCCTGCTTTCTCTTGAACTTCCATTCATGCGTCTTTTTCCTTTTCTGATTTTAATTTGTATCCTTTCACTGTAAGAAACCATAACTACAAGAAAGAAACAATCCAGTTTTTTAATTACACAGAAGAAGCTATATATAAAAGAGGAGGTCCAGAGATATTAAGTGGCTAATTCAGATTCACATAGTAAGTGATAGTGATAGCTATTGTATCAGTCCATTCTCACGCTGCTATAAGGACATACCCAAGACTGGGTAATTTATAAAGGAAAGTTTAGTTGACTCAGAGTTCAGCAAGGTTGAGGTGGCCTTGGGAAACTTAACAATCATGGCAGAAGGAAGCAAACACATCCTTCTTTACAAGGTGTCAAGAAAAAAATGAGAGCAGACTGAAGGGGGAAATCCCTTATAAAACCATCAGATCCCCTGAGAACTTACTATCATGAGAATAGTATGGGGGAAACTGCCCCCATGATTCAATTACTTTCCACCAGGTCCATCTCATGACGTGGGGATTATGGGGAACTACCACTGAAGATGAGATTTGGGTGAGGACACAGCCAAACCATATCAGCTACTAATCATAGCCACTATTCTATTTTACTAGACTGCTTTTGCGTACAAGACACTATGCTTCGTATTTTGTATACATTATCCCACTTGGTGTTTACAATATCCACATAATATAGGCATTATAATCTACATTTTACAAGAGAGGTGATTGAGGTGAAAGTAAGTCGCTCAAGATTTTGCAATTTACAATTGGAGGATGCAGGATTAAAAGCCAGGCAACAAAATCCATATTTTGAAAATTACTTTTTTGTACTGCTTTGTACAGTAATAACCACGAAATCTGTTTTTAAAAGGTTCATTAATAAATGAATGAATACAATTAAACTAGAACTAAGGGATTTTATCAATTACTATAAACTGAGTCTAGATTTCAGGCCTGGAGTAGAAATGCAAAGACCAAGATTGGGAGGAAAACAGACACAGGAAACAGGAAGTAAGGCAGAATAAATATAGCCACAAAAGTTGTGATACTCATCCCATTAAGAAATTGGATCTATGTCCCTTCCTCTTGAATCTGAGTGAGCTTATGCCTGCTCTGACCAATAGACACCAGCAGAAATGACACTGAAATGCAGTTTCAGGGCCCAGGATATGAGAAACAGGCAGCTTTTGTTTCATATCTCTTGGGAACATTCTCTCTAGGAGCTGTGATTCTCCACTTTAGAAGTTCAAATACACTGAGAACCTCCCACTAGAGAGGGCATGAGCAGACAGCCTGATCACCAGTCCTGGCTGCTCTCTGCCTTGCAGCCAAAGCTGCCAAGGCAACAGACACTTGAATAAGGCTATCCTAGACCCTCCAGACAGCCCATCTACTAGCTGAAAGCTAACAAGAGATGTCAGACAATGTCTGGCAAAACAGTAGAATCAAAACCAAACTCTCCCCAGATTCCCAATGTACAAAATCACAAGAAAAAATAAAAATGGTTGCTTTTAATATTCTAATTTTTGAAGTACTTTGTAGCGATAGATAGCCAGAATAAAAAGGGTGTTTAGACTCAGCAGAAATTAGAATTACAGTGCTTATTCAAACCCAGGGATCTCAGGATATTAGGTGAAGGTTAGTAAACCAAGTCAGAATCAGAAAGTCCAAAGGATATTCCACCGCATAGCTTCATAATTTAGAAGTATCAAGGGAGAAAAGATGGGAATCTAGTAAAAAGAGGATAACCCAGGGACAAAATGACAACCGTTAATATAATTTTACACCATGTGGGGCTGGTTTCCAGATTAACTAGAATACCTACAACATGCATTTTGAGGTTTTTTGAGTAAAATATTGCCAACCATAGGTTTGGAAACACATTGCAGGTTGTATTTGCAATTTCAGCAACTGTGACTTGGCTGAGTCCAGGCAGAAGTTTTCTGTTGATTAATGAGTATTGGGCCTTAATGGGTCAACTCTAGCACTTGAAATGCCAAGGAAGTATATGAACACTTCGTTGGGAGTGCACAGCTGTTTGTGACTATTCTAGCTAAGTAGTAAAGAGAAATCCAGGCAGCCAAGGGCTCGGGAACATAGAACCTGAGAAGCAAAGAGGGAATGAAGTCAGGAACTCAGCCAAGTTAATAGCATTAGACAAAGAAACAGAAGACTAAATTGGAAGGCAGGGGAAAGAGTGGACTTGTATAATGAACAAGGCAAGGGAACTAGAATTAGGAGATGGCATTTGGTGACCTTTGTGCTATCACAGGAGTCAATACCTACTAGATGAATTGAATCAGTGGTATCTCATGTCTTGATTGACTCTTCAGAACCTAATTCTTCCTATCCAGTTTCACTAAATCTTAAAGCAACCCTTCCTTCATGTGGAATGGAAATAAATTAGAATCTGAACTTTGGTGTCATTCAGATCTGCGTTCAAATCCCAGCCCTGTCATCTATGAGAAATGATATCTTTGGAAAGTAATCGAGTTTTTTGCATCTTTGCTTCTTCATCTGTAAGAAGGTTAACCCATATGACTGTTGTAAAAGTTAAATGAAGAACTAAAGTGACATCTCATCCAGGTATATCCAATGTGATCAATTTCTGTCCATAGGAAGAGAGAGCTTTTCACTTAGAAAAAGAAGAGCATTTAGAAAAGACTATCCCATGTCATCTGAGAGCAAGCAAAAATCCTACATGTTTTGTATAAGGATCGTAGTGGTCAGAAGAAAATGAGAGCAGTATATGGGATATATTTTCTGAAATTCAGCCACCCTTTGTTTTCTTGTGACGCTCTTTTTCTTGACTTAAGTAATTCTCCTTCAGCCAGCTTTGGATACAGAAAATAGTACAGAAGGGCCAACAAGTATGGACAGTGAGATTAGATATACAAGCCCTGGAACTACCCAGTTTGCCCCAAATTTTGTTCAGAACTGGAGTCAATTGATCTATCCACTATAGTAAAGTGTGTAGTTATTGTGTAGACACTAAGTTTGTAAGATCAAGGATGTGGAATACTGCTTTTATTGTAATATACATGACTATAGATAACCTAATACTAGCTAGCAATTTCCTTAAAATTTGCCCCATTCTTTTTATGGTAGATTCCTTTTAAGGAATGCTCTGAAATAATATTAATAAAAACAAAGATCTGATCAGGCTCAGAACACAAATCAAAAAAAATTCTACATTCAATCAGTAGTATAATTCTTTTACATCAACTTAATTTATGTCTATTTGATCTATGAGGCTGATCTATATAGCAAACAGCAGAGATGTACTGGAATTTGAGAAGAAGAAATGGAAATTTTCTGCTGGCATTATGCACAGAAAGGAACACAATCAAATTAGGAAACACTGAAGAGCAACAAAGACAGTTCATACAATACTTTCCTTTTGACAGGCCAATAAATACTCAAGCTGAATAATTTACCAAAAGAAAAAGCGCTCACTGGAACCTCATGACCTTTTGAACAATGAGCAGGAGTTCAATTATCCACAAACGTTCTATTAAAAGGCTGCTTTCCAGGACACAGTGTTATTTTAGCAGTCATACGTTAGAATTATTAAAGAGAGGGAAGCACTGCCTTTGTAGTTTCTGTGCCCTGCTATATAGTTTGTTACCTCGTTTTTAAAAACTCATTGCCACATGAGGTAGCACTTTTCCCAAAAAAGGAAAAAAAAAAAAAAAAGTAGGAGGAAGCAATTATTTTCATAATGATTCTGGCAAGTATGAGCTATTAGATTTCACTGGAACATTTTATCTGCACATTACTGGAGTGATATTGTCACTTTAGAAAGTATGTAATTTGCTTCCATTAGAGACACAGTAACATGTCAACAGCACTCAAAGAATTTTTTCCATTGCTGTCCACATGGACTATAGTGTTGTGAGCTGCTAAACAATTTCTTGGGTATCTAGGCTTCAAGTACTGGAGAGCTTTCTTCTTTCTCTGTCTTTTACAAACCCATATCTTCCCTAAGACAAAGGTCTGTAGAAGTCATGTGTGGAATATCACATATTTTGGAATTAAAGCACTGGAGTTTACTGCTATTACAAAAGAACATTATGAACTCAGATCTTAGAGGCAACACAGTTCCTATGATTTACACTTCTCTTCAAGAATCCTTTATCATTTCTCACTGTTTTTTTGAATATTCTTCTGAATCTTTTATGTATCTTTCCATATTTTTCTGAATTGTTGAGATTAGAACTAAGAACTCCATAAAATTAAAACTCTGACTGTTCTAAAGTTAGTGGAAAAACTGTTTCACTATTTTGACACGAATATTGGTTTAGTCACGAATTATGCTTACTGAGGAGAAAGAGTTGAATTCTTATGAGAGCACAATCAACTGAATTCTCAAATATACCTGCATTCAGACCCAACAAAGGTGGAAGATTGTCCTTTCCTGGATGAATTAACTTCCTCTGAGTCACTCTTTACTACTCTATAAAAAAAAAAAGGAGTATCACACTTACCTTGCAGTGCTGCTATAAGGAGTAGAAATTATGTGTATAAAGTCCTTTCGGCCTGACACACACTGAATACTCCATACAGTAGGTATATTTTTCCTTCCCCTCCCCCCCTTTTTTTTTCACCTCCTATCTTATGTTAAAGGTTTGATTTTTCCCACATATCTGTACAGAAAAACATTTCATTTTCCTTTTACCTTTCACAAAAGTCACTTAGACTCAGTCATTCCAAAAGCTTAGTCAGGATTTTTTGTTCATGGATTCCAGAAACTCATTATCTATCATTTTTATTATATTATATTATATAGATCACCAGTAGAAAATTCAGATGTCACCTGGTCTATAAATTGAGTGTACCACACACATAGTATAGGCATGAGTTTCTAGGAGTGGCTTTGCTATTCTTATTATCCAGACTGATCTACTTTGAACTGACCATTTTCTAATAACTCTATTAAATTTTATTTTGTCAAGCATTATTATGAAACACAGTACTTGAAAGATGTCATATTAATGACATCTTTCAAGTCTCCAAAACACTACGAACCTTACATATTTTAGTTACTTTAGAAATCTGACACGTACAATAAGTTTACATGTATACAAATGTTTCCTTTGGGAATAAATTTGCTATCTCTATTCCTTAATAAGGACTTTAGTTTTGTGTTAATCAAAAGTATTAAGGGGCAGGTGACAACATGCTGTCAAGTTAGAGGAGCAGCAGTGCAAGCATTCTATTTATTAATGTTATTCATAAAGTTTCTATTGTAAACACTGTTAAACTACTTACTATTCACCAAAAGGGTATAAAAAGTGCATCAGAGCTTCAAAATCAATGACATGTTGCCCTCTAACCAATGCTACTCTTCAGCAAAGAGGGAAGAAGCTGCTCCTCAAACTCAGCATGCCATTTTTTAATTCACACTTAAATTTCCACTTGAGGAGGCAAGCCAAAACAAACTAGTTCTCCCTGAGATGCACCATGGGAATAAGTGTCCTCCCAACTTTAATAATTATCTGAGCAGTCTTTCTTCCACTCCCGTTTTCCATCTGAATAGGGCTTGCTTACTAGGCCCTAGTTGTTCTCTACTCTTCCATTTGCATAATTCGCAGATGTCAGCTTGCTGGCTCCATTCTGTTCCATAGAATGATAGTCTTTGTTTTATGAGTAAATTGTTCTCTCTTTGTAGCTATAATTAGGGATATACTATACAAAAATTTAAAAATGGAACAAACATCAGGATTTAGATAGATAGGTAGATACATTTCCTAATCATATCCTGATTCAAGACTGCTTCCTTTACAAATTAACCTATGTGAATGCCTTCAAAACAGTGTAGAAATATTTAAACATACACTAGTTCAAGAATATGTAAATAGCTGTTATTGCTATTTGATTCATTACATGCAATCTATAAAATCATATTACTCACTTTACTATAGGTAGGAAGTATATCATTATTTAGTTAATGGATCTTGAAATAAAAATTAGAAACTATGATTTTCTATCCATCCACAATGTTTTATTAATGATTTCACGGGTATTTTCTTCTTCATTTGATAGTCTACGCAATTCAGCTTAATTCTTCAAATGTTTTTAATCTTATTTTGACACTTTCTTAACCTAGATACCTAACACATTATTTTTCTAAAGAAAGTAATACACAAGACTATAGAACTACTGTAAGTAAAAGAGACACTTACATATTCAAATCACACAAAATTTCAAAGACAACCAAATAAGATTGTGCTGCATAGACCTAGCAGCAGTGGGGAATAACACTTCTGATTAGGATGTTAATATACAATAGTATTTTCAAAAGCAAAATGTTTGGGTTCAACAACATGCAGTGAAATTTGATTTACAAATATTTTGCACTAATGGGATCTTTCTGGAGTTCTATTACACTTGAAGTTTCGATTTGATCTATATTTGCTGCAGATTGGTTCGCCCATTGGTTGATGGCTAATTTTTGAATAACATTGAAGTGCTGGAAATACTACATTTACTCATCTTCATAAAAATTGTGGTTGAATATTCTTGGAAGTGTAAGTCTATATTAATAACCATATGTCACAGCATGATTTTGTACATTCTTAAATAGTAGTGAACATAAATTTTAATATAGGAGTTTTTTTTTTTTTTTTTTGCCAAGAATCAGAAGACCCTTAACTCATTTTTCAAAAGAAATTATTTGTTAACATATGGAAAATTTGAATTGAATTGCTATCTGAGAAAATGAGGGTATCTGGTGGCAAACACATACAATCACTTATAGTTGTCTTTTTTTTGTGAAGGTTGCACATATATCCAAGATGCAAGCATATCTTATATCTCAAAGGATTGCATTACCTTTCCCTTATTATACATATGTCAGTCTTTTACATGTGTAAATAATACCAAAGTCTGATTTCATACCACTTTATGATTGAGGAATATTGGAATATCTGTGCCTCACTAAGAAAATTCTCTAGATTTCTGTCCAGATGACTGTAACTGTCTCGTTATGATTTTCATGACCTTTTAGAGTCTAGAACTGAATATTCTATAGTCTTCTGGAAGATGTGTAGTATTTGAACTAGGGTGGCTGACATACATATAAAAAGAAATGAGGAAAGTGAAGTACTTCCTAGTGGCCACATGATTAAAAACATGCAATAGATTTCACTATAATCTCTTCTTTCCTCAATTTAACTATGAATGAACCAAAGTTAGTTATAATAAATGTTATATGAGAACCAAACCTAGCAAACTTACCTATTACACTCAGCACTGAACACATGTTAAAGGCTCCAGAAATAAAGAGTAAATAAAGTAAATATATAGTTTACTGAAAGGAGAAAAACTGAATATATTGGTCAAGAAGACAGAAAATGAAGTTACCCTTAGGTAAAACTGGCTTTCTCTAATTGCCTTTTCCGAAAGATTTCCAAAAGGAACTGAGGGTGGATTTTAAATCTGTTTCTTTTGCCGGTAAAGATACATGTTGTTCAAAATGAAAGGAAAATCAACAGAAAGGGAGTCTAAGACTTCGAAAATGTATGTAGCATTAGTACGTAATAGTCCTAGAGACGACTTGGTAAACCATATGCTAGAACTGAAAAATCATATTGCCTTTTGAAACTTAAGGAATTTTGAATGATCCCCCCTTTTAAAATAGTTATCATTGGTGCTAGATATTACTGATTTAAATTAAACTTTCGTGCATACTAATATAAATACATACATAGAGAATAGATATGTCTTCCGTGCAAAAAAATTCCAAAGAATTTCTGTAAATACTCTGCCTTTAAGTAGGTGGAGCATAACTCCCAACTCAAGTTTGGGCCGCACATAGTGACTTCCTTTCAGAGTATAAAATAAAACGGGGAAACACAGTAACTTTACAATGGAGAAAACTGACAAACACCACCCAAGCCAGGTAATCAAGTTCGATATAATATCAACAATAAAAAATCACTTTGATATTATCTATGCTTGATATGATGTGATGGAAATGGCACTTTACTTTTGTGATCTCCCCAAAACATGCAACTCTAGTCTAATCATGCGAAAAATATCAGATACTTCTGGAGTAGCATTATGTAAAACACCTGATCAGTACTACCCAGACCAATCAAGGTTATACAAAATAAGGACTGTTTGATGTAGGAGCTAAGGGCTTGGCCCTCTGAAGTGTCACTGAAAATCACTGACATGAAACCGATTAATAGGAGAAAAGGTATACAAATTTATTTAATGTGCATACATGGGAGCCTTTGGATTGAAGACCCAGAGATTCAGGGGAAATTGTCAATTTTTTTGCTTAGATTCAACAAAATATGGACAGCCATGCAGAAATATGACTGAACAAAAAATGGTATGATCTAATCCCAAGAGACTGAGTGGGGAAACCCAGTAAGTCTGTCTGTCTGGATTCTTCTTGGCCTGAGCATTCATTCCTTCCTGCTGGGTGATGGGCTGGACCCTCTCTTGAAAAGGAGGCTTATGAACTACAGTCAAACAAGGTAGTTTGACCTTAAAAAGATAACTTTTATATGGCCAGTTTTAGACAAAATTAGGAGGGATATTTGGAGTAATATTTTTAGGTATTTTGGTTGACTTTGGGGATAGGAGGTTCTGGTTTTTAAGACCTGACTTGGTGAAGAGGGATTCTAGTTTCTATAGGTAGCTTAGGGAGAATGGGACTGAGAGGCAGGAGGACAGGATGACAGAGAAAAATTTTTGCTTCTGAGGCTTTCATTTTGGGGTATTGTTTTCTGAGCTCCAACACTGCCCAGAGGAGTTATGAAGTAAAGACAACTAATAATATAGTATCCTGGAAGAGATCCTTGAGTGGAAAAGGGCATTCAGTAAAACTAAGGAGATCTGAAAATAAAGGATGAACATGAGTTAATAATAAGGTTTCAGTATAGATTTATTAATTGTGACCATACCAATGTAAGATATTAACAATAGAGGAAACTGGATATGGGATATGTAGAAACTCTGTACTATCTTCACAATTTTTCTGTAAATCTAAAACTGTTCCAAATGACAAACTTTATTAGAATTTACAGAAGAATTCCAAAATAATTTAACAAATAGGTTTCTATACTAGATTATTCTCAAAGAACGTCAAACACAAAAAAATGTATTTTTAGTATTTAGTCATCAATCTAGTGTTTCATTTATGCCCAAACATTTACAAAGCTGTTAATTCATTGTTTTGGGTATTGAGATAGAGAAAATATCATCAGATTAATAAGGCCTGTCACAAAGTTGAAGAGGAAAATGCCAACTAACTAAAATTTTAAGACAATAAATGGTTTTAAACTATTAAAGGGTTATTAAAATTTTTTATATACTAATGCTTATTAATGCCTAAATTCTTTATTGTATTCCATTTCTTTTTGGAAGGAATTAACTTTGGATATAATTATGTCGATATGAATTTTATTTTATTTTATTTTATTTATTTATTTTTTTTTGAGACGGAGTCTCGCTCTGTCGCCCAGGCTGGGGTGCAGTGGCTGGATCTCAGCTCACTGCAAGCTCTGCCTCCCGGGTTTATGCCATTCTCCTGCCTCAGCCTCCCGAGTAGCTGGGACTACAGGCGCCCGCCACCTCGCCCAGCTAGTTTTTTGTATTTTTTAGTAGAGGTGGGATTTCACCGGGTTAGCCAGGATGGTCTCGATCTCCTGACCTCGGGATCCGCCCGCACTGGCCTCCCAAAGTGCTGGGATTATAGGCTTGAGCCACTGCGCCCGGCTATCAATATGAATTTTAATGTAGGATAGTTGATTCAAGCTAATATGACTTATTGTGAATTCTGATTTTGTTTTTGTATCTGATTGCAAAGGTATAAATTTTGAAATACAACAAACTATTAAATATTCAAAATACTTAAACTTACATTTATTAAGCAAGTTAAAATGTTACTGTTTCAGCCAAAGTATTAATACTGTATGAACATGCTCTCTTCTATTAAATGCAAGTTTAATTATCTTAATTACTGTGGCTCCGTTAGAATTTTTTATATTGTATCTATGCTGCCACATTGATAAATCCCCCTAGGTGCACAATCATAGCTACTATATTTTCATATGTGATGACTTTCCTAAATTGGGCATTTTATTTTTATAAAAATTTTATATTGATTACATGTAATATGAAATTTTAAAGTGAATTAAAGATTTTGAAAATAATCTCAGCGAAAACTGAAATGGAACTAATCTATATTTTCTAAAAGCTGAATAAATTAGTCAAAAACTGAGCAGCATTAATACTGACAGAAAATTTATTAATGATCAGGTCATGAACACAGAAGAACACTAAGCATGGAAACAGAACAAATTGAAAGAAATAATTACAGGTTATTAATCAAATATTCTGAAAATATGTATCATTTCTATCTAAAAATCCAAGTAAACCTCTAATTCCAGTTCCTGGGTCAAAATGGATATATCTGGGTTATTTATTTGTGTATACCTCTCTTGATAAAGAAAATAATATCAGTTACAGTACTTTATTTCCAGTCATGATTTGGGATGAGAGCAGAGTAGCCTGACATTTATAATACTTCAGTGGCAATTACAGCACAGTTAATATATCAATTTAATTAAATTCTTATAGTGATTCATGACATAAAATATCAAAATAAGTTGCCTTGCACAGAAATAGACAAAAGATCAATGTAGTGGGCAGAGATACAATGAATTAAATTGAAGTGTAACTGTCATCTACTGAAAGGATTGTGTACATAAGTAGGTTTTTTTTTTTGGTAAAGCAATCACTTAGAAAGACATCATTTAGGAAAATTAGTTAAGATAGATCTCAGAAGGTTCCAGAGATTCCTAAAATCAGCCTTAAAGCAATATCTAAATTGTTTTTTATCTTACTGTTAATGAAGAATCAAAAAACTATGCTTGCATTAAATAAAAATAAATTAATTTTTTTTACTTATGTTTTACTGAACACAATACAAAATTTTGCATTTTCAGATGTGATTTGCCACTAAATTTTAGTGCTTTTAAATAAACTGATATCATTACAGTCCTCAAGGAAAAGCTATACATCAAAGAAAATATATGTGTGTCAAAGAAGAGAGAAAAGTGGCACCAGTGAGTGAGTTGGTCAGGTTTGCTCATCTTCTCACTACTACTTTGAACTAAGTCTGATCATGTAATTCTACAACAATTCAGAAGGAAAGCTGCTGTTTTTTTTCTGATAATAAAGGCAGTAGGGGCTTGAGTAATGAAAGAAAGAAAAACAAGATAGAAAAGAGGAAAGAAGGGAAGAAAGAAGGAAAGAAGAGAGAGAGAGAGAAAAATGCCATCAGTATCCTAAGTGAGTCTTACTGCCTACGTTGTGCTAGAAAATTAATAATTGGTACTTTTACATGTCAATGATTGGTAAACAATCTTGTGATCATGTGTTTTTCTCCTTTTGGTTTTCAGCATCTTCATCTGGAGAAAAGAACGAGTTGTGTTTTACTCAGATATCTTTTTTTTTTTTTTTTGAGACGAAGTTTCACTCTTGTTGCCCAGGCTGGAGTACAATGGTGCAATCTTGGCTTACTGCAACCTCTCCCCTCTGCGTTCAAGGGATTCTCTTGCCTCAGTCTCCCAAGCAGCTGGGATTACAGGTGCCTGCCACCACACCCAGCTAATTTTTGTATTTTTAGTAGAGACGGGGTTTCACCACGTTGGCCAGGTTGGTCTCGAACTCCTGACCTCAGGTGATCCACCCACCTTCGCCTCCCAAAGTGCTGGGATTACAGACATGAGCCACCATGCCCAGCCAGATATCTTCTAATGATGCATTTTATAGATTATCTGTGAACCTAAAATATCTGAGACAGGTCTCAACCAATTTAGAAAGTTTATTTTGCCAAGGTTAAGGACCCAGTCGTGACACGGGCTCAGGAAGTCCTAAGGATGTGTGCCCAAGGTGGTCAGGGTATAGATTGCTTTTATACATTTTAGGGAGACATGAGATATCAATCAATATGTACAAGATGTACATTGGTTCAGTCCAGTAAGGCAGGACAACTCAAAGGTCAGGAGGTGGTGTTTCAGGTCATAGGTAGATAAGAGATAAAAGAGGTTGCATTCTTTTGAGTCCTTGATCAACCTTTCACTGAATACACAATTTAGTCTGGCTCAGTGAATCTGCGTTTTTAACATAAACAATAGGGCAGAGAAAGCAATCAGATATGTATTTGTCTCAGGAGAGCAGAGGGATGACTTTCTGTCCCACACCTGTGAAGATAGGTTATTAGTTTACATGGCCAGGATGAAATTCAATACAACTGTTTTAGGGTAAAGATCTTGAGGTCCATAAGGAATTTCCTTGTGCATAAATTGTGAGGTAGGTATGTAGCTCTTTTATCTTCTATCTTATTTAGGAGTTAGAATGGGAGGTAGACTTGCCTGATATAGTTCCCAGCTTGACTTTTCCCTTGGCTTAGTGATTTTGGGGTCCTGAGATTTATTTTTCTTTCAGTTTTATGGTGAAGTAATCATATCTAGCTCAATTCCTGTGCTGTAATTTTAGTTACTGCTAGAGTAATGAGTAATCATTAACTTATAAAGTATTTTGCCTTATTTCATCAAGCAAAATAAGTGTGTGTGTGTGTGTGTGTGTGTGTGTGTGTGTGTGAATTAGTTCTGAAATCTTCCAGCCAGTTAAAAAATACTAGGACATTTCTGGACATGTCCTTTAGAAATAGAATTACCAAATCTCCCCCCCCCAAAATTGAGTTTCCACTCTCACCTTCAATAGTAATTGTAGGGGAGAGAAAAACTTTCCTTCTACTCTCAGAAGGTTTGATAATTGAGTCTATGAAATAACCTGACAGTAAACAGATTAACCGGAGAAAAATCATTTTAATTATGTGCATACGCATGGGAGAGCCGCAAAATTTGAGACTCAAAGAAGGGCCAGATGATTGAAATTATACAATATCCTGAGGTACAGCAAGGAATAGGAGTTTAGGGCCCTTGTAGTGGTGACAGTGACACAAGTTATGGAAGGGGGAGGGGAGAAAATGCATGGAGAACAAGATTGTTTTGTTATGCATGGAAAAGTCTTTCAGGTATCAGAGGAGCCCACTGAAAGAATAGGTGACAGCCTGTGACAACATCTGCCTGGGCATGGGGTCTCTTCTCCCTGGACTCACTCTTCCCTGGTTAATGAGATTCCTGGGAAGTGGGTTCATAAAAATTGAGGATCTATCATTTGACAGATAAGGGAACTTTACAGAAATCCCCACCCTACACTTCAGGAAAGAAAGAGGACCAAGAGACAGGAGCACAGGAGAAAATCAGGCAGACCTTGGTTCTTCTTTGGTTCAAAGCACTCAGTTTGCCAAAGCACCATACTTTGGGATATTTGCTGAACACCAACATAATCTTCTATGTTGAAAAACTCCCCTGATTATGCTAGTAGAATGTAATACACTGACACTAGGAAAAGATAACAAATAAGCAAAGAAAATAGAGTTCCATTTCTCTAACAGGACTGCTGAGTCACTTCTCACTTAAAATTAAGATCAGTCGTAACAGAAAATCTCAAATTACGGTAGGTAAGTTTCACATCATTTATGTATCAAGTCATTCATGGTAGATAAATTTCAAGTCAGAAATGTGTTTCCCTCTCACACAAATATTGGCAGACCATGATTAATGTGGTGGCTCTATTATCCTTAGGGACCCAAGCTCCTTCTGTGTGCTACCATCTTTAACAGGTGGTTTCTACCTCATTTTGCAAAATAGCTATATATCACAAGATCTACAGAATTTATGCTACCATGTTGCTTACATTTTTGGGTCATACCTAGCTCCAGAAATGGTTGACAAATAACATATTTTTGGCAGCTCATTTGCCCACTTTGAGTTTATGGACTTTATTGTTGAGAAGGTAGGATATTGGGAGATACCTCACAGATACTAGAAGACAACTGGTAGCCTCTGCTCCCAGTCTACCCTTGGGCAAAATGTCCCTACATGTTGAATATACCCATTCTTCTATCCTAAGGTATCTTCTGGTTCTAGTCAACTAGAAAACAAAAGACAAGATAATCTTCTCCTTGTACCCAGTGTAGACCTGTGGGGTAGGATTAAAATAACCACAATCAAAGTTTCCGTTGAGAAAAAGAAAAAAATGTTAAATAATTACCAGTTACTAGTTCATTTGCAATTGTATGCACTCAGCAGAGGTGATTTTTTTATTAGTAATTTTCTAACTCAGTAGTCAAAGTTTTAAAAAAAACTTTTTTTTTTCTTTAAATTCTCAGGACCGCTTTGCAGTTTTATAAATTCCTGAGTTACACATTATTATATTAATCAGTTATTGGAGAAGCAAGGAGTCACTATTATGTCCCTCCCATATGTCTCTATCAATATTTGCGCTTTGTAAAACTGAGACTTAAAAATTATTTATTGGCTAATTTATTTAAAAGACAACTCTGGCAAATGTTAACATCCATAAAATGAGGAGTGGCATCATTTAAACACAATCTTCTCCAAACAACAACAGACAAACAAGAAGATCATGATATTCTACCTCTGCATTCAATGTATTAATAATGTGGTGAAAAAATAAAACACAACATTCGAAACAACAAAATTGGAAAGAAAGGCCTTAAGCAGACCTTTTTGGAAAACTGGTTTTATATATACATATATACACAAAAAAACCAACTTGATGAACGGAAGTTTCTTAATTAAAGGTTAGTTGCAATGTTAAATCTGAAATCAAATTAATTTTTATCCTCACATTACAATAAAAGGTAGTTGTGTGTTTTGCAATTGAAATGGTCAACACATATATATAACAACAAAATTCAAAATTTGGAATTACCTGGGTTAAAAATATTTTCCAATATTTACACGCTTCACAAATTTATAAAAAAATAATGAAAAAAATTTCCTATGTGTTAATCATCACCAACAGAAAGCCTTTGCAGGACGGAAAGAACACACATCCTGGAAACACGAGATGTAAAAATCCAAAATTCAAACAACAGGTCCAAACCTTATCATAACAACAAATACATCATAAGCATCAGTTATTTTCCTTGAAGTGACCAATATACAACATTGTTCATTTTAGAAAAAGTATCCTCCCAATATTCATGTCCGGTATAAACACATAGATATATACAAATCACAACAACATCAAACATTCAAATGATGTTGCATGAAATAAGGAAACCAATAACAAGACCATCAAGTGCTTTTTTTTTTTTTTAATAATCCCCCAAAACAACATCATACTTCTGTAAGCATCCAGAGGGTGCTTAATGAGTACTCATATTCATCACATAAAATATTACAGCAGTACTCCAGAGTCAAGTTTTAATTTTGATAAGATAATTTTAGTGTTTCATCAAGGACATTATGAGTGAAACTGTGTCTGTATATGAAACTCTGTATGACGAAGAAAAATGACTATTAGTTTAATTTGTTGCCACTGCCGTCATTCCCCTTAAAAGTAACAGCCATTTTACCATCATTGCTTTTGAAATTTCAATGCAAATGTTTACAAAAAGAGAGAAAAAAAAAAAAAAAAAACAGGCCAATGATGTCTTAGTATTATGAGGAAAAGCACCTTAACTTCACAAATCCCTTCAAAGGATCTTGGGAATACCCAGCGGGACCTCAAATCACTGTGAGGTTACAGTATGAACATTTACATTACTTATGGATGCTGCCTCATTGCACAATTTTATTTTCATCAAAATTTTGGTGTGACTCGTTTTGACATAACATTTGTTTTATTAAAAGTATAAATCTTTGTCTGATAGAAAAATCTCAATGTTACCTTAATTTGTTTTTCTTTCACCCTAAGTAATGATGAAGATCTTTTCTATTTACTATTCACTATGACACTAGTGTTGGGATAAAGGACAGAATAAAGGGTTTATAAAGTGACTTTAAGTTCATCAGGGAACAGAATTTATGATCAAGGTTGTATTTTCTTAATGGTAATCACTTGAGAGGAAGCTAGAAACTTTAAATGATACTGGGATAACTGGCTAGCTATGCAAAAGCTAGATAGATCTCTAATTTACATATTGCATAAAACATTCTGAATGTATAAGAGATTAAAATGTTAAAAATTTCTATCCATAAAGTAGAAGAGGGTAATTAATTTTAATATTTTATATTTGAAACATCTGTTGAAATATAACACAGGAAAATCAGAAGACTTAAGGAAAACAAATGATAAACCTGATCGTACAAAATTACTTAAATTTTAAATGGCAAAAAAGCATAAAATAAATATTAACAATAAGATGGGAAATATACATATTTAACACATACCACACATAATTATGCTTTTAAATATATTATGTACTACTATAAATCTGTAAAAAAATAAACCTCTGATAAAAATCTTATAAAAATAGGCACAGGATATGTATGTAGGAAATTGAAGTAGATTATAAAAACAATTTTAGGGCCATTGTATTCTAGGGATATTTGAAGTCAATCTCTCTAATTTATAGATGAGGAATCTCAAGTCCAGGGAGGTATATATAAAAGTTAAACCCTTTTACTCTCCATGAAGTACTTTAAACACTACAGTTACTTATTTGACTATATGTCAAATATATATATACATGAATATATGTCAAATATATATTTGACAAATATATATGAATATATGACAAATATATTTGACATGTTATGTCAAATGTCACAAAATATGAATCTTTTATATATAGATCTCATATGAGATAAATATATAATATATAAATATATATATCTCAAATATATTTTATGTATATTCATGTCAAATACATCACAAAATAGGAATCTTTTATATATCAATCTCACATATATATGTAATATATATATATATATATCATATATATCTCACTGTGATCCTGTATAAAAATGCAATTGTTTGCAACTGATAGGTTTTTAAAAATAGGTTAACATTATCTAACAATAGATTAACTTTATTGAAATTGACACTATCTGCTCCCAATACATAGGGCTAGACATACTGGTTTAGAACTTAGGCTCTCAAGACTAACAGCTCCAACTGGAATCTTGCTTTCAAAACCTACTGAGCAACCTGAACAACTTACTGAAACTCTGTATGTCTCAGCTTCCTAATGTGTCATCCTAGTTCCTAAAGTTATTATATTAACTGCCACTTAAAGGACTTATGACAAGCTGTGACATGCAGTAAGTGTCCAGTAATTGTTGGCTATTATTATTTTCATCATCATTAATAGGTGGGGGCACTTCTGGTGACCATAAACAGTTTTCCCTTTTGTGCATGGTTCCACTGTGGATTAGAAGCATGTCTTATCTTATTGTGCACCACAACAGAAATGATCTGCATATAGAATTGATTTCTATAGAAAAATCTGTAACCTAGTTATCTTCATAGTGTATCAAGTAACATGATGAATGAACCCCAGTTGTATATTATCGGTACAAGGTTGGAGAAAAGATTTAGGGTCCTTTAGGATAATGAAAATGAAATGTATTTAATATTTTATTTGAGGAATAACTGACACACTTAGTTCAAAAGTTGATGCAAAAGTGAGGTGAGAGAACAAATGAGATAATCAGTGAATACAAATCAGATTTTATACTCAGATTATATCTACACACCCTCCTATTTGTCCTGTTCGTATTTCTCACTGTAAGGCTACTTTCAACTTGACCTTACTGTTCTTTGAAAAGTCTTCTGGAAACACTACAGAAGCTGATAGATTTATCACAGGCTAGACCTGTAGCATTCTAACGTAGCCTGGAAATGAAATTGAACTGGAAATCATCTATGCATACTAAGGGCAATGCCCGCCCATTCTGAATGGATCGCTGGTGGCTTATCACAATTTCTAGACTCAATACTGAACTTAAATAGAAAATGATTCTCAGAAGCTAAAAGGCTTTCAGTTTTCAGGGTTTCTTTCCTTTGTCCTTTACAGTCCTGAACTCAATCAAATTGTCAGAGGGCTCCCTCCCATCACAAGGATGATGGAAATGGAAATTTGGATCTATTTATTTTTTGAAAAGAAACAGCCATGGGTATGAAAACTTTGCTACTCAGCATTTTAGCAACATGCAATACACCAAAGCAATCAGAGTTTTCTTGCATGAAATACTTTTCTAAAAATACCAAACAGCAAATAAACTTTCTCCTGAGGTCAAATCCTTACTGTAATTGACACTTTTAGTGACATGCTGTCTATTTTTCCCTATAAATACTTTAAGTGACATTGATGAATTGGACTAAGAGGAAACCATAGGATCTTTTATGCTGAAGCAGATTTTATTATTATAGTTTATTATTCATTCATTCCATTACAAAAAACATATTGAGGATTTACAAATTATTCCTCTGAGTTTTCATACTGTATTTTTCTTCCATTTTTTTGGAGGGGATGCTGGTGGTTATTTTTTAAACAACATTATTGAGATATAATTCATATATTATAAAAGCAGCCAATTTAAAGTGTATTGCTCTGGTTTTCCATACATTCATGGAGTTGCACAACTATCAATAAAATTTAATTTTAGAATATTTTCTTCATGCCAAACCAAATTGCGCACGTATTAGAGCCACTCCCCATTCCCATCCCCTCCTCCAACCACTAGCTCAGAAAACAACAAATCTACCCTCCTTATTCAAAGATTTGCTTATTCTGGACAGTTCATGTAAATAGAATCATATAATAAGTGGTCTTTTGTGACTGGATTCTTTCAAGTATGATCATATTTTCAAGGTTCATCTATGCTGTAGCATGCATCAGTATTTCATTCTTTTTTATTGTTGAATAATATTCCATTGTATGGATGCATTGTATTTTAAAATCTATTCCTTGATATTTATGTTATTTCCTCTTTTATGCACAGGTTTTTATGTGAACATACGTTTTCATTTCTCTTGGGTATATGCCTGACAGTGGAATTGCAATGTTACATTGTAACTCACTGGTTAACATTGTGAGGAACTTCCCCATTGTTCTCTAAGACAGAACATTCTACATTCTCAACAGCAGTGTATGAAAGTTTTATTTCTTTAAATTCTCATCAACACTCATTATTTTCCATCTCTGTAATTATAGCCATCACAGTGGACATGAAATGATATCTGTGGTTTTCATTTGAATCTCTGATGTTGGGGGTCTTTTCATGTGTCTTTTTGCCATTTGTATATCTTCTGTAGGAAAATGTGTCATTTGTATATCATCTGTAGGAAAATTTTTCTCATTTGTCAATTGCGTTATCTATCTTTCATTATTGAGTTATCAAAGTTCTTATATATTGTGGATATGGGGTCAGATATATGATTTGCAAATAATTTCTTCCATTCTGTGCATTTTCTCAGTTTCTTAATGCTTCCCCTTGAAGCATACAAGTTTTAAATTTGCTCAGGGCTGATTTACCTTTTGTCGCTTGTGCATTGGGTGCCATATCCAAGAATGCTTTATCTAACCTAAGGTCAGAAAGATTTAACCTTATTTTTTTTTCTAGTAGTTTTATAATTTTAGCTTACATTTACATCTCTCACCAAGTTAGATTTAATTTTTGTGTATGTGATAGGATAGGGGCCAAATCCATCATATTGCAACATGGGTATCCAATTGACACAGAATCATTTGTTGAAATGAAAATTCTTCCCCACTGAATTGTTTTGTTGAAAATCAATTGATAAAAAATGTGATGATTCATTTTTGAACTCTCATTTCTGTTCTATGTGCTTATTCTCGTGCCAATACCATACTGGTTTGATAACTGTAGCTTGATAACTGATAATTATATCAAGTTTTTAAATTGAGAAGTATAAGCGCTCCAATTCTATTCTGTTTCTCTAAAGATAATTTTGGCTGTCTTTGGGATCCCTGCATTTCCACACAAGGAAATTTTCACTTCTATTCCAAAACCAGCCTATCACTTTCTGGGAACAATATAATGGCAACCTGGAGTTTAATATGGATTGCATTTAATCCGTAGATCAATTTAGAAAGTATTTTCATATAAACAACATTAAATATTCTAATCCATTAATGTGTGTTGTCTTTCCATTTATATCTATTTTAAAAATAATATTTTGTAGTTATCAGTGTACATTTTGCTTTTTTGTTAAATGTATTTTGTCCCATTATTTTTGATGCCTTGTAGATGAAATTGCTTTAATTTCATTTTTGCATTTATTGCTGCTGTATTGATACAATTATTTTTTGCATATTAATCTTATGTCCTGCCACATTGCTGAATTCATTTCTTAGTTTTACAGTTTTCAGTTAATTTCTTAGAATTATATATATATATACAACCATGTAATTTGCAAATAGAGTTTTACTTCTTTTGTCTTATGCTTTTTATTTTTTTTCCTAATTGCACCACCTAAAACCTCCAGTACAAAGTTGAATAAATATGGCAAGAGTGAATACCCTTGTGTTGTTTCTGATCTTAGAGAGAAAACATCCAGTTTTTCTCCATTAAGAACAATGTCACATGTGCAGTTTCATGTATTCTCTTTATAAAGTGGAGGGGGTTTTTATGTATTCATACTGAGTGAATATTTTATCATTAAAGAGTATTAGATTTTGCCATATGTTGCAATTGAGTCTATTGATATAAGCATTTTTGTCTTTTAGTCTAAAATACGTTGCACTATATTGATTGATTTTCAGATGTTAATCCAACATTGCATTCCTGGGATAAATTACACTTGGTCATGGTGTATAATTATTTTTATTATCTTGTTGGTTTTGTTTGCTGGTATTTTGTTGAGGGTTTGCATTTATATTTACAAGGGATATCGGTCTGAAGTTTTGTTGTGATGTCCCTGCTTATATTTTTGGTTTTGTTTTCAATCGGGGTAATACTGACCTTATAGAACATGTTGGAAAATGTTCTGTCCTCTGCTAATTTTTGTAGGAATTTGTGAAGGGCTGGTATTACCTTTTTAACAGTTTCATGAGATTAATCAGAGAAGCCTTTTGGGCCAGCGCCTTACTTCACGGATTACAAAATTTTCTAACTCAATCTCTTCATTTTTACAGGTCTCTCTTATTTTTTGTAGGTGTATTCAAGATTTTCTATTTCCTCGTGAGTTAATCTAGTTTATTATTTCTATGATTTTGTGCATTTTTATCTAACTTATCTAGTATTTGCCATGTAATATTTCCTTATAATTCTTTATTTCTACAAATCTAGTATTAATGTCCCTTTTTTCATTCCCAATTATAATTTAAGTCTTCTTTCTTCATTTTCTTGATCAACTAGCTAAAGATGTGTCTTTTTTTGTTGATCTTTTCCAGGAATAACTTTTTGTTTCATTGGCTTTCTCTACTGATTATCAATATTTCTGCTGTAATATTTGTTATCTCCTCCTTTTTCCTGATTTTGATTTAGTTTACTCTTCTGATTTCTTGCAGTGGAAGGTTAGCATACTGATTTTTTTTTTCTTTTGCACTGTAAGCATTTACAGGTATAAGTTTTCCTCTAAGCACTGTTTTAGTTGGATTCTATACATTTTGGTATGTTGTGCTTTTGTTTTTATTCATTTCAAAATATTATCTCATTTCTCTTTTGCTTTGTTGCATAGACTCATTCTCTTTAGGAATGTTGTTTTATGACTAGAATATGATGTGTCCTGGATGATGTTCCATGTGTGCTTCAGAAGAATGTGTATTGTACAGTTGTTAGACTGAGTGTTCTGTAGATGTCTTTTAGGTCTAGTTAGTTTATAGTGTTAATGCTTTTTTTTTTTTTTTTTTTTTTTTGCTTCTCTTCTGTCTAGTTGGTATATCCATGATTGAAAGTGGGTTACTGAAGTCTAATTATTATTGTTTAATTGTCTGTTCCCCCATCTATTCTGTCAGTGTTTGCTTCATATATTTTAGGACCATGTTGCTAGGTTCATGTATACTTACAATTGCTGTACCTCCTTGATGAATTGATCTTATAGAATGACTTTTTGTCTTTAGTAACACATTTTATCTTAAAG
Organism: Rhinopithecus bieti; assembly: GCF_001698545.2. NCBI lineage: Eukaryota > Metazoa > Chordata > Mammalia > Primates > Cercopithecidae > Rhinopithecus > Rhinopithecus bieti. The sequence continues at coordinate 3,472,383 of NW_016806329.1, read as the reverse complement.
TCTATTTATACTAGATATTAATATATCCAGTGAAGCTTTGGTTTGGTACTGTTTGCATGGCATATCTTTCAATTCTTTTCTTTTACTTTCAACCTATTTCTGTCTTTGAATCTAAAGGGTGTCTCTTGCATACTGCTTTAGTTGGATCATGCATTTTTGCCCACTCTGCCAATCTTTGCCTTTTGAGCAGAGTATTTAAACAATTTTATAGAATTTACATCTGACGATTTGCTATTTGTATTCTATATATGCCTTATGTCTTTTCTGTCCCTTCATTTCTCAATTACTGCCTTTTTGATGTTAAGTAGATACTTCCTAGTGTACTATTTTCACTGCTTCATTGTTTCTTACGTTTTTTGAGTTATCTTCTTGCTGATTTTCCTGGTGATTAGTTAGCTCATAACTTTAAACAATCCAGTTCAAGTTACTACTAACTTAATGTCAAAGGCATACAAATCTTTGCTCCAATATGCTCTTATTTCTCTCTCCTTCTTTAAACTGTGATTGTACTGCAAACTATATCTTCACATTATAAACCTATTAATGATGTTTTATAATTATTGCTTTATGCAATTATTTTTATAAAACAGATAGGATAAGGAAAGGGTTATTGATATAATTTGGTTCTGTATCACCACCCAAATCTCACTTTGAATTGCAATTTGCACTCTTGGAGGTGGGGCTTGGTGGGAGGTGATTGTATCATGGGAGTGGTTTCTAATGGTTTAGCACCATCCCCCTAGTGCTACCTCATGATAGAGTTGTCATGAGATCTGGTTATTTAGAAGTGTACAGCACCTCTCTTTCCCTCTCTCTTCCTCTTGCTCCAGCCATGTATGATGTGCCTGCTTCCTCTTCACCTTCTGCCATGATTGTACATTTCCTCCCTGGCCATGTACAGCCTGTGGAACTGTGAGCCAATTAAACCGCTTTTCTTTATAAATTACCCAGTCGCAGGTAATTCTTTATAGCAATGTGAGAACAAACTTATACCATAATAAACAAATATTTTATGCTGTTTTATATTACTTATGTAGTATACTTTACTAGTGCTCTTTATTAATTCATGTGGTTTCAAGTGTCCTTTCAGCCTGAATGATTCTTTTTTAAAACCTTTTTGGCAGAGCAGATCTTCTAGCAACAAATAATCTCCATTCCTCTTTTTAAAAATCCTGGGAATGTCTTAATTTTATATGCATTTATGAAGGAGAGTTTAGCTGAATTCTCAATGAACAGTATTTTTATTTCAACACTTTGGACATGCTACCCACTGTCTTCTGACATCCATAGTTTTGTATGAGAAGTCAGATGTTGATCTTATTGAAGATCCCAGATAATTGATGTAAATTTTCTCTTAATGTTTTCAAGGAAAAAAAAAAAAGTCGTTGATTTACATCATTTGACTCTGACTATTCTAGCTGTGGACCTTCTGAATTTGTTCTATGTGGAGTCTATTGATCTTGGATGTGTAGATTAATATGTTATAAATTTTGAAATTTTCCAGTCTTTTTGCCAATATGTCTCTCTCATCTCCTCTGAGACTTCTGTTTATTTTGGTACACTTAATGGCATCCCATAATTCTCTGAGTTTCTGCTCATTTTCTTTTTTCATTTCCCATACTGCTTCAAAGATTGGATTATCTCCATTGACCTATCTTCAAGTTTGTCAATTCACTCTTTTGCCAGCACAAATTCAGTGTTGAGACTCTCATATTTTTGTTATTGGTCTTTTAAGTTCACAATTTATATCTGTGTTTTAAAGCAAATATAAATTTGATATACTTTATCGATATTATCTTTTGGTAAGATGTAAACATTTTATTTAGTTCTTTTATATATATAATTTCTATTTTAAAATACATTTTTTGAAAATATGGAATGCCTTGCAAACTTGTGTTGCATCCTTTTACAGGGGCCACGCTACTCTTCTCTGTATCATTCCTATGTTAGTATAAGTGATCACTGATTTTTTTATTTTGTAAGGCATTGTCTTTACATTTCTTGAGTGCCTTACATATGGTCTTGTTAGTTCTTTGAACTTATCTACAATAATTTATTTAAGACATTGTCTTCTAAGATCAAAATCTGGGACTCCTCAGGGACATTTTCTGTTGGCTGTACATGTGTCATGCTTTCCTGTTTCTTTGCATATTTCATTTTCTTTTTTTTAATTATACTTTAAGTTCTAGGGTACATGTGCATAACGTACAGGTTTGTTACATATGTATACTTATGCCATGTTGGTGTGCTGCACCCATCAACTCGTCAGCACCCATCAATTCATCATTTATATCTTGTATAACTCCGCAATGCAATCCCTCCCTCCTCCACCCCCCTCCCCATGATAGGCCCCAGTGCGTGATGTTCCCCTTCCCGAGTCCAAGTGATCTCATTGTTCAGTTCCCACCTATGAGTGAGAACATGCGGTGTTTGGTTTTCTCTTCTTGTGATAGTTTGCTAAGAATGATGGTTTCCAG
>NW_016806329.1:3344897-3469766 GCF_001698545.2 Rhinopithecus bieti | reverse complement strand
AAAGGATATGAACAGACATTTCTCAAAAGAAGATATTCATACAGCCAACAGACACATGAAAAAATGCTCATCATCACTCGCCATCAGAGAAATGCAAATCAAAACCACAATGAGATACCATCTCACACCAGTTAGAATGGCAATCATTAAGAAGTCAGGAAACAACAGGTGTTGGAGAGGATGTGGAGAAATAGGAACACTTTTACACTGTTGGTGGGATTGTAAACTAGTTCAACCATTATGGAAAACAGTATGGCAATTCCTCAAGGATCTAGAACTAGATGCATATTTCATTTTTTAAAATTTAAAATATTATATATTGTAGCCATTCTGGTATCAGTCCTTAACCCTCAAGATTTGTTGTTCTTGCTTAGATTTTTAAAATTTTTATTGTTGCTGTTTTTCTTGCTTCTGCTTGTTTAGTGACCTTCCTGAACTAATCCTGTAGATTCTGTATTCCTTTCAGTGTGCAGTCACTAAACACTGTACTATATAGGTTGAGTAGTCCTAATAAAAAAAATCTGAAATCTGAAATGCTCCCAAGTCTGAAACTTTTTGAGTGTGTTGAAATTATGCAAAAAGAAAACACTGATTGGAGTATTTCAGATTTCTGGATTGGAAATGAACTGGTATAGATAGTGCAAATATTTATAAATCCTTCCAAAGTCAACATCCATAACACTTTTTGTCCCAAGCATTTCAGATATGAGATACACAACCTGTCTCTCTCTCTGTGTGTGTGTATATACATATGTGTATACACACACACACACACACACACACATTTTCTTGTTTTTAAGTTTGCCTTTCTAGGGGTCACATCTAGGTCAGTATAATTTAGTGGTCAGCCAATGGTCCATCAGAAGATTTTCTTAAATGCTTTCTTGTGTAACTACCAGCTTTCAAAGGGTGATAAAGCACATCCAAACTTCAGGCAGTTTTCAACACTTCTTTAGCTTTTACTTCTTGCTTCTGCAGAGTTCTGCTCATTCACATCTGCAAGGTCAGTCAAATGTCCTTTCCCATGTCTTCCCTGGACTTAGGCATAGCCTTTCTGTTAGATCCCCATGAATGTGTTGCAGCATTTCAGAGTTTTTCTGTGGTCAACTGATTCTCTGGGATTTTTTAAATCCTTATCCAACTTGTTTTCTCCTACTCAACCATAGCCTTCAGTAGCTGTGATGCTGCCAGGAAATTGCTGTTGTTTTGGTAATGCCATGGGGTTGGGGCCCCTCTTTTCCATACTGAGCTGAGCTCTGAATCAAATTAATTGGCCATAGCACCCAGGGAATAGAGGTTTTACAGGAGCTGTGATTTCTGAGAAAACATTCACTGTTCTGTGGGAATAGTGTTTTTTAAATTTTTATTTTTATTTTTTATTATAGTTTAAGTTCTAGGACACATGTACACAATGTGCAGGTTTGTTACATAGGTATACATGTGCCATGTGGGTTTGCTGCACCCATTAACTTGTCAGTTACATTAGGTTTTTCTCCTAATGCTGTCCCTCCCCACTCCCCCACTCCACAACAGGCCCACATATGTGATGTTCCCTGCCCTGTGTCCAAGTGTTCTCATTGTTCAGTTCCCACCTATGAGTGAGAACATGCGGTGTTTGGTTTTCTGTCCTTGTGACAGTTTGCTGAGAATGATGGTTTCCAGCTTCATTCATGTCCCTGCAAAGGGCATGAACTCATCCTTTTTCATGGCTGCATAGTATTCCATGGTGTATATGTGCCACAGTTTCTTAATGCAGTCTATCATTGATGGACATTTGGGTTGCTTCTCAGTTTTTGCTATTATGATTAGTGCCACAATAAACATACATGTGCATGTGTCTTTATAGTAGCATGATTTATAATCGTTTGGGTATATACCCAGTAATGGGATCGCTGGGTCAGGTCAAATGGTACTTCTAGTTCTAGATCCTTGAGGAATTGCCACACTATCTTCCACAATGGTTGAACTAATTTACACTCCCACCAACAGTGTAAAAACATTCCTATTTCTCCATATCCTCTCCAGCACCTGTTGTTTCCTGACTTTTTAATGATTGCCTTTCTAACTGGTGTGAGATGGTATCTCATGAGAGTGTTTTTTTTAAGAGAGCTTGAAAGAGGTCTGACCTCTTTGGAGCTCTGACTTTTGGCTGCCATGTTACTGATCTGGTGAGAGAGGGGAAATTGGACTAGCCCCAAGTAAAAAATGTCACAGATCATGCTCCCTTACAGAGGTTCAGTAGCTTCTTTTGGATAGATGTTCAGTTGGCTCTGTGGCTTTAATTTTCAAAGTGATGAAATGGTCGATTTTAGTTGTTTTGCCCACATTGTCATAGTTTTAGTGGAAAAGCAAGTTTACAGAGGTCCTTACTCCCCCATTCCAGAAGTCTATTCGCATTTCTTCTTTTTTAAGAAAAAAGAAGTACAAAGTACCTTTACTTTCTCAAAGTACTGTTTACTTTCTCATCTCTGTTAGCTTCTCTTCTGCTTGTTCATTACCTATCCTATTTATATCTGCATTTTCAAGTAAAATTTTTGTCATGCTCCATTTTAAAGTTTCTTAGTAACCCCCCTCTTCCAGGTAAAATATGCATTTGTAAAGGTAAAAGGGATATGAATATTATTACATAGTTTTTATTTATATGCTCGAATTTCACATATGAGTTTTAGTTGATTTCTATTATTACTTTTTGTTATTGCTTTTCTCAATGTTCTCATCTTTCAAATGTGACTTACTTCTACATTTAGTTTATGAAAAATAATTAAATTCCATGAGATTATTCCCTTGCTAGTCTTAGTAATTCTGAATTCCAGATGGAATAAGAGTTACATCGATTACATTTTAACAAATATATTTATATACATTCTCTAATATGAGATAGGATATCTCAATTTTATTGCAGTAAATTTATGGCAATAAATTTACATTTATATCCTTTATTTACATTGTATCCTTTGCATAAAATCAGTTGGTGAATCATGGCTTAAAAATACATCTTCAATTAGTTATGCAGCAATAATGTCCCCAATATGTATTATCATTTACAATTATAATTTGCTAGATGATACAGATGAGATGTAGCAGTGAGTAACATAATTACCTTTTAAATGCTGTAGTAGGTATGCTGTGGTCATTAATTATCAACTTGACTATTATTGGTGGCAATTAATCTTTGCTCTAATAATTATTGCTGATGAATGTACATGTTTTGTCCCCATTACCTTTTACCATGACGTGAAGATGATAGAAGTGATCACTAAACTACAGACTGTCTAAAACAGAGTTAAATAATTTGATATAGTAAAGTGTCCTTGAGCTCAGATAAATTTTCATTAAGCCATGGAACTGCAAAAGGCATTTGAACTAATGACATTTTTCAGATATTAAGGTTATCTCGTTTCCCACCCTCCCTCACAGATTTGTTTCTTTGTATTTCATATATGATGGTGCAAAGCTTCTGGGCTGCCTTAAATAGAGGAGTTATTAAGAAGTGTGCTTCTGTAAATGAGAGGGTATATGTAATTTTAGCATTGAGAAAAAGGAGTAGAAAAAAAGTTATACAATGCTGAATCTTAAAAGTTCTTCATAGTAGTTACCAAATTTCATGCAGATGTTCTTCAGCTTACGAGAGGGTTGTTTCCTGATAAGCTCAAGTTGAAATATCTCAATATCTCAAGTTGAAAAGACATTTAATACATCTAACCCACCAAATGTCATAGTTTAGCCTAGTGTACCTTAAAAGTATGCAGAACACTTATATTAGCCTACAGTGAGGAAAACCAATCTAACACAGCATATTTTACAATAACATGTTGAACATCTCATGTAATTTATTAAGTACTGTACTGAAAGTGAAAAACAGAATGCTTGAATGTATACTCCAAGTACACTTTCAACTGAATGCATATAGCTTTTGTAACATCATAAAATTAAAAAATTGTAAGTTGAACCATTGTAAGTCATGGATCATCTGTGTTTACAAATGCCTGTGACCAATAAAACATTTATAAGAAGAAGGGTAGAACTTGTATTTTTTGTGTTCCCAGCAAAAGAATAGTGCCTGGTACCCAGCAGATACTCAAGAAATATTTGCAGAATGCGTAATTAAATAGTGAGGTGAGCTAATATCCTGTAACAATGAGAAGGTGATTTAAGCTACTCATTGGGTAATTGTTAATTTTCATCAAAGAGATCATTCCATAAGCTTTCACAAAAATAACCTCTATTCTAACATTTACCATTCAAAAACACTCTGAGAAATATATTGACAATGATTGAATGAGAAAAAAAAAAATAAATGTGAGACTCTTGATACTGATTTTGAACAAAATTTGCTGCATCTTGGAGCAATAAAGGCTTACACTTACTATGAGTTTATCAGAAACAATTGTCATTAGAACAAATCTAAATGAACTCCTATTTTAAGAAGTCTAAACCAGTCCAGTTTATGCAGAAATGTATTATCATAGCAATTATATTAAATGATTGGTCTAAAGTATTTTTAAAAGCAGATATTTGTGTCATTTTATGCAATTATTTTGGGGAAACATTTAAAATATATTTTATGGTTCAAAATGGGTTTCCAGTATTTTAATCTTAATATATGATGTTGTGACTATGGGAAACAGGGCTTAACTTGAGGTTTACTGATTTATGACTACCATCCAAGAAATAATAAAATAATTAGATAATATATTGGTTCCTTTGAAAGAGAAAGTATGGGTGGTGAATGGTATATTCATAGAAACAATACAGGAGGAATATATAGGCAGTGGTTTATCTAAACAAAGAATGGTTGTAGTCACCTGTAGGTTTTCTTATGATCAATATGAACCTGGGAAATGGCACTACTTAAACTAAATATAGAATAAGGTGGTGGAAAGCCCTGTGGTTAAGAGAAGGAATTCCAAGGTCAGGAGACCCTGGGTTGGAGGTTCATCTGTCTATTTAGTATGAATTTTCACACAAGTTATTCAATTATTCTGAACCTAGTTTCATAATCTTTGAAACACTGGTTATGAAAATAAGATCGTGTCATGGTATTATGGGAATTTCATGTAGGTAATGCTTTTATTATGGTTATATAGTAGTAGCTGTATCAAAAGGTTGTTGAGAGGATTAAGTACAGGAAAACTATTTGGTGTACTTAGCAACATCTAAATAAATACCATGTATTATTTTTATTATTGCTATTACAAAATATGCACAATTCAAATACTACAGAAACATTTTTAAATTACATGTAAATACAGATATAACTTTTAGACAAAACTATTTTCAAAATCAACAATATCACATTTATTGAATAATTGGTCTCAAATAATCCATCAGTAAGCCTGCAGAATAACATTTTTTTGTTTTCTGAAATATTCTCTTTAAGTCTAATTGATATTCTGTTCTCTAATGTGAGGAAGTACGTAAGCAGAAGGATGGTTCATAGCCAGTCACTTTACTCCTCCAGGTCATTCTAGAGAGAATTGCAATGTGGATTTCACATTGCATCACTGATATGGGTGGCTTATTTTGTCTTTCTGTAAATAGACTCATGCTGGAAACTTATTCCAATTGTTATGTCCTTCAACATTTGACCAAGCATACCTTCTCAGATTGGTCTAAACTCTATAGTGGTAACAAAATTAAAACATTTTATAATCTAGTACAGCCCACTCAGAAATCATGCTCTTCTTTTTATCTCTGATGAATAAAACCTCATGACTTGGCAAGTATTAAAGATTTATCTATTTATTAACATTTTACTCACAAGGATAAAACTCTTGAAATATTACAACTCATTTTCAAGAATGTCCTTGGGATGGAAAGCAGATATATTTTTTGTCACATTACATTTTCAGATCATGTAGGTCACTGTCATAAAGCAGTCACTAGAAAAGTTAAATGAAACCGCATTATGCAATAGATATTTTCATATTTTAGATACATATACATTTATATAATACTTGACACTAAATTTTGATGGTAGGGCTAAGGACTCTGTGGAGAGATTTCTAAGCTCTTAAGAAGGCAAACAATTTTCAGAATGGAAAGAATTGTGTTTTCATTGAATGGTGGCAAAATTTTATGTCTACCTTTATTAAGAAAATATTTATTTATTTTGGTTAACAATTAAGTGAAAAATATGTTAGAGGGTCTTGCCATTCCATTTTCTCTGTCTGACTCTGGAATGCATTATGCATAGAATAGAATGATTGTGGGGGGTAAGGGGGTAGGATGTCAGTGTATCAGATAGGGAAAAATATCAGTTTTTCATCCATTGGCTCCAGAATATTTGCTAGCAGTCCTCAATTGCTATTGTGAGGAGTGTATTAGGTGCTAGTGTGGATTTTAGCATGGTGGTTAAGACTGTAGGATTGGAATTGGCCAAGACTGAATCATATCAAAGTTCCATTACTTAATAATCTTTCTTCTTAGTTAGCTTATCTGTAAAAAGGATGTAACAATAATGTGTTACTGGATGTTTGTATGGAAGAAAAAGGATCGTTTAACACAACACCTAGGAAATACAAGCACTTATAAAATAAAAGCTATTATTTCCCCTCACATTACAACATTGCTTCAATAAACTGTATGATTCTCTAAAATTAATTTATCTATTTCTCTTTTTTTTTTTAATTTATTTTCAGGCTGGGCCACTTATTGCCTAGAAGAGTAAATTATGTGAGCATAGTTCCTATTCCTGAATTAATCCTTTTTATTTATTATACTTTAGATATGGTGGGTTTCTTTTCTTAGTTCATGATTAAGTCATTCAGTCAGTCAGTTCACACCGAACACACCCTCTGTGCCAGTTGTTTCTTTATGCCAGTAGGAGCTGGGATAAAAAAAACATAAAAGTTACATAGGTACCCTGGCTTCAAAGAGCTCGCAGTTTAGTGATAAAGATAGACCTGCAAACAGGTAACTGCCTTTCCATATGATTAGTGCTCTACGGGGGGAGTCCATGGTGCCACAGGAGCCTATAGTTGGTGTTGGAGACGTGATGTTTAAACACAGACCTGAAGGTTGAGTAGTAGCAAGCCAATCAAAATGTGAGGAGGAAAATAATCCACCTAGAAGAAATAGAATGTGCAGAAACCTGTAATGAAGAGTGAATATGGCATATTCAGGAATCTGAAATAAAGTATTTTTTGGTTTTGGTAAGAATGCAGAGGGAAATTTCAAAGGTAACAAGCAATTACGCAGAAGAAATAAACAAAGGCAAGATCATGAATGGATTTTACAACATTTTGATTAACTTTTCTTTTATTAAAAAAGAAGCTACTGAAAGATATCAAGTAGGGTAAGAAATGATGGCTACTTGTTTAGGAAATATAATTTGGGGGCAGAGGAAACTAAGGGACAGAGGTCAAAACCAAAGACAAGAGAATAACGTAGGAGGCTCCTATAGTAGTTGAGGTAGAAAAGCATGGATGTATAGGCTAAACTCATGCCAGAAAGTATTGCAAGAAGCAAATGGACTTGCTAGATGTCTAGAAAGTTTACTCATCAAAACTTTGCAAAAATTTGGATGATGTCTGTGGTAGCAATATTAACAGTTAATACTTATATGGAACTTACTATGTTCCCATACTCATCTAAGTGTTTTGCTTATATTAAAAGCCATTTAATACTCCCAGAAAATGTCTCAGTTAGATAGTATTATAATTTCCATTTTAGATGAGCAAACTGAGCAACGAACGTTTAAGTAACTTATCCAAATTCACATAACTAGTGGGTGGGAAAGCCAGGGTTTCAACCCAGGCACTCTGGCTCTGAAATGCAAGCTATTTAGTATGAGGCTACTCTGCTGATCCAAATGACAGTTACTGATTTAGTATTCATGTTCAAAGCACTGTGTCAAGTGCACTACAGTCATTAGTTTGTTTAAATGGTGGCAAATTGGTGAAGGTGAGGAAAGATACAATTAGTTTTCTTGCTTAGTTACAAAGATAGGGATCCCAGCAGACAAGCACAAGATGAAAATGATTAATTGAATTTTAGTCAAGCTTATTTTGGGATGCCTCTGAGTCATCCAAACAGAGGTGTCCAGTAGGCAGTTGAATGTACATGACTAAAAGACTAGAGAGTTATTTGTCCTGGAGATAAAAACTTCTGAATTCACCAGCATATGGATGTTAGCTAGGGACATATAAATGTTCAGACAGAGAATATTACAGAAGAGGAGGCTTGGCAAAGGACACAGGAAAAAGATCAACTTCAGTGTCAGGACAGAGAAAGATGACTAGAAAGCAGGATAAGGAATGGTTAAAGAGTTGGGGGAAAAATAGAAAATGTGAAGTTACTCAAGTCAAGATAACAAAACTTTTCAAGAATGACAGAGTGGCCAAATTAACAATGTAAAATACTACAAAATGTCTAAGAAACTTAAGGACTGAAAAATGCCTATTTGATATAATAATATAGAAGTCATTGGTGATCTTAGTATAGGAAGTTTTAGTTGGTTAGTGGAGGCAGAAGCCAGATTTCAGTAAGTTAAGAAGTGAGTGCAAGATGAGGAAGTGGTGATAGAAAATCTAGACAAGGGATTCAAGGACTTCAACTATAATTTGTAAAGAAGAGTTAGGCGGTAATTGAATGGTGGGTGAGTACATGTGAAGAGAATTTATAGATTGGTAGAACAGTAAATAGTCCAGAAATAAAGCCACACTTGTGTAGTCAATTGATTGTGCCAACAAAATTCAATGGGGAAAAGTAGCTTATTCAAGAAATGGTATTGAACAAACTGGGCAAATGTGTGAAAATAAATCTTGATTCCTGATTTAGACCACATGTAGAAATTAACTAGAGATAGAATATAGATCTGAAGAACAATTAAAGGATAAAGAATCTAGAAAAAACATGATTTGGGGTAGGAAAATATTTACTCAACACGTTACAAACTAATAATTAGAAAAGAAAAATGTAGTATATAACTTATTAAAGTTCATGTGTTCTGCTCATCAAGACACTTAACTGAATGGGCAGTCTAGCAGAAAACATATGCAAAATGTATACACATTCATTATAAAGAACTTATATCAATAATATATAATTACAAAACTCAATAAAATGACAACCCAAGAAAATGGGTAAAATTTTGAACAGACACTTTACACAAGAAAATATATAAATAGCCAACATACAAAACATTAGTCAAAATCATTAGTCATGAGAGAAATGCAAATTTAAACCATGAGATAATTCTTCATACACAGTAAAATGACTAAAATTAAACAGATTGATGATAACAAATGTTGAGGATACAAAGTAACCAAAAATCACATAAATTGCTAGTGGGTATATAAAATTCTCCATCATTGTAGAAAAAATTTGTCAATTGCTTACAAAAATAAAAAACAATGCACCTAGACTTTGGCTGAGTAATTTCACTTGTATGCATTTACCTAAAAGATATGAAAATAATTGTATAAGAATGTTAATAGCTTTATTTATAACAGCTTGAATTTGGAAATCATCTGAATTTCCCTCAACATATGATTAAATAAAAGTACTATATTCACACAATGCAATAATTTTCAGCAAAATAATAAAAATATACAAAAGAAATATTGATAGTAACAAAAATATGTATAAATCTCAGAGCCATCATGCTGTGCTAAAGAAGCCAGGCATAAAAGTGTACATATGTGTGATTTTATTGATACGAAATTCTATATTAGGTTTAGCTAATTGATATTTTTGTAAAAATCAGAAAGTGGGTTGTCTTTGGGGTGGCAAGAATACCTGGAAAATGGGAATGAGTAACTTTTCTGGCTAATGGAAATGTTCTATATCTCCAAGTGTGAATTATAATAAGTGGATGCATACAATTGAACTCATGAAATTGTACACTTTTGATTTACACACACTTTCTTGTATATAAATTTTACTTTAAAAATGCCCTTAATATTGAATCCTAGTTGGTAGGTTTACTTTTTACAGTAATAGAAGATGACAGTTCTGTGTATTCCAGGCTTGAACAAATGAGTAAATAGATTGAGGAATATGGAGATAAGGTCTTCCATTATGGAGGGGAGGAGATATTAATAAGGAATAAGCATATTATAATGTTATATAGAGAGTGGTATATGAAATTAGAGATTTATGAACTCAGTTTTAAATATATATAAATATAGATATGAACATATATAAATTTGATACATAAATGTAACACTTATACATAACTATGTATATAAATATTCATATTTTCCTGGCTCTGTTTGCTGAAAGGCCTGAGAAATCATGATGCAGCAGTAACTATGAGTCCACTTAGTACCTGGATCTTGGTTTCTAAATATTGCCATTCATCAAAAAGTACCAGGACCTCTTAAAGGAAAGCCTGCTTCCAAAGCTGGGGCAGGGAAAAGTACAAGATGAGCTAGGAATATCTCATTGTAGGAGGAAAAAAAAGAAAGTTCTTAAAGAATGACATAAATACTCAAAAGGACACAAGATTTAACTTGAGAGGAATTTCTCTCAGGCAAATCCAGGAAAATTTGACACCAAAAATGATGACAGAAATTGATTATAGCCCATTGAATAAAGTAAGTTGATATTGTTATATATGAATGAATGCATGCATGAATCACTGAACAGTAAATTAATAAATTTAAAAACAGAAAACCTTTATTTATAGAATATCAACTAATACAAGGAAAAGAGAAGACTTCCCACAAAATTCTAAAAGAGCAATTTGTCTCACATAAAACGAGGAACACCACTTACATCCTATGAGTGAGAAAGAGAAAAGAGTATGCAGATATGGGAATGTTTTATATTTGTAGGTGAGAAAGAAAATATTTGATTTTCTTTTGGTGGTGATGGTGTTTTCTGTCAAGTATGATGTCTGAAATGGCTGTCCAGAAAATGGGCTTGATATCAAATTAGAAAATATGGAAGGACCTTGAGGAGCCTGTTGATATTGGAAATAAAGAATTTATAATCATCCAAACTGGCAATCAGGGTTACTCTTTCATTTTAATTTTATCAGCATTCTGTTCTATCCCTACCTATAAAATTGTATGGTGAGGGATAAATGCCATTTTTCTTTGAAAACTCATTTATAGAACATTCTTCTCACTTTATGGTTTCACATGCTTATAAACTGCAATTTTCTCTTAGCAATATCCAAGTGAGACAGAGCTAAAAGTAGGGCCAGCATTAACTCCTTGCTGAATCTAAAATTAAATAGCTTTTACTCCTTCACTTTGGAGGGCAGAAGTCCCTTCTTCTGTTAATTAAAATTTTTATTGAGGTAACTGTAGAGTCACATGCAATTCTAAGAAATAATATAGAAAGATCCCCTGTATACTTTACTCAGCTTTAGTCAATAGTAACATTTTATACAACTGTAATATAATATCAGAGACACGATGATGACATCAATATAATCTACCAATCTTACTCATTTCCATCATTTTACATGTACTCATTTATGTTCATGTATTTACTTTGACACAATGTTATTAGATATATAGGTCTGTTTACGCACTAACACAGTTCAGGTACTGAAGGTTTCCAACTTCTCAAGTATCTCTTGCATTGTTCTTTTATGACCGTTTTTATTCCTCTCCCACTGATCATACCTTCCATTTGTAACCCCTAGTTGCCACTAATCTATCCTCAATCTTCTAAAATTGTTATTTCCAATGTTTTACAAATGGAATTGTACAATATGTAACTTTTTGAGGCTGTTTTTTAAATTTAATTCAATTCCCTGAGGATTCATCCAAGTTATATGAATCAAAAGTTTGTTCCTTTTTAACACTGAGTATGTTCTATGGTATGTATGTACCAGAATTTATCTTTTGAAGGACAATTTGAACTGATTCCGGTTTTGGGCTTCTACAAATAAAGCTGTCGTGAACATCCATGCACAAGTTTTGGCAAAACAGTTTTCATTTCCCTGGAAAACGACCAATAATAAATTTGCTGAGTATCAGTGTATTAGCTAGGGCCGCAGAGCAAACAACAGAAATTTATTTTCTCACAGTTCTGGAGGAAAGAAATCCAAGATCATAGTGCTAGCAGGGTTGGATTCTTCTGAGGCCTCTCTCTTTCACTTGCAGATGATCATCCTTTTGCTGTGTCTGCATGAGGCCTTTTTCCTGTGCATACAAACCCCTGGTGTCTCTTATAAGGAGGCTAGTTATCTTGGATTAGGGCCCCACCCATATGAGCTCATTTAACCTTAATTGCCTCTTTTAAGGACCTGTCTCCAAATACAGTCACAGTGGGGGTTAGAACTTCAATATATGAATTTTGGGGGGCATATAACTCCACCTATAACATATAATTATGGGGTGTTACTTTTATAAGAAACTGCCAAAACTATTTTCCAGTATGTCTATGCAATTTTGCATTCTCACTAGTATTCTACAAGTGATTCAGTTTCTCTGCATCCAAACATCCTTGGTATTGTCACTATTTTTAATTTTACCTAATTTGCAATCTCAAGTTGTATTTTACTAATGGGAAATATGTCTATGCTTAACATCTTCTCATGTGTTTATTTATCATCTGTGTATCATCTTCAGTAAAATGTCTGTTCACTTCATTTGCCTATTTTCTAATTGGATTGTTGAATTTTATTGCTCAGTTTTAGAGTTCTTTATATATTCGAGATACCAGGCATTTGTTGAATACGTACTTTCCAAATATTTTCTCCTAGTCTGTAGCTTGTCTTTTGATCCTTGTAATAGATTTTTTTTTTTTTTTTTGTGCAAAGAAAAAGTATTTAATTTTAATGTGGTCTAATTTGTCATTTTTTTCCTTGTATAGGTTTTGGAATCTAAAAACTCTGCTGAGAGCTAGATTCCAATGATTTTCTATTTTTTCTAAAAGTTTCATAGTTTCATATTTTACATTCAAGTCCATAATCTATTTTGAGTTAATTATTTTCATATGGTATAAGATTAGGTCAAAGCTTAATTTTTGGCCTATTGATATTGAATTGCTCCAGTGCCATTTGTTGCAAAGGCTTTTTTTTTTCTGCATTGAATCACTTTGTATCTTTGTCAAAATTCAGTTGGTATATCTGTGTGGGTCTATTTCTGAGTTCCACATTTTGTTTCATTGGTCTATTACTGAAGCCCTCAATCATACTACATATCTTGATTCTTGGAGCTATGTAGCAAGCTTTCCATTTCAGGTACAGTAATTTTTCCCACTTTAATTTTCTTGGTCAAGATTGTTTTAGTTATTCTAGAGCCTGTGGCTTTCCACATAATTTAAAAAATAAGCTCATCTATATCTACAAAACTTCTTCCTGATTTTTTTTTACAGGAATTACATTAAACTTACAGATCAGAGAGAACTCATATTTTTACTGTGATGAATCATCCAATCCATGAGCACAGTATGTCTGCCAATTTAGATTTTTAAAATTTATTTCATAACAATTTTGTAATTTTCAACATATGTAATTACATATTTTGATAAGCATATATCTAATTCATTTTTTGAGTAGCTGTCAATGTTACTGTGTTTTTAATTTTGTTGTATCTTCATTGTCAGTATGTGACTTTTTTGTGTGTGTTGATCTTTTATCTTACCTCCTTGATGAACTCACTTATTAGTTCTAGTACTACATTTTTACATTCCTTGCTATTTTCCATACATTTAAGGAAGTCATCAGTAAATAGAGATAGTTTTATTTCTTTGTTTCTGATCTCTATGACTTTTTTCTCTTTATTGCAGTGGCTAGATTCCTTGGTATTTTCTATATATTTTAGGGTCTGTGGTATTTTTAGTATATTCTATGCATCTAGTCATCTGTAAATAGACATATTTTTAGTTGTTTCCAATCTGTTTTATTTTTCTCTTTATTGCAGTGGCTAGATTCCTTGGTATGTTCAATGCATTGTAGGTTTCCTTTGCATTTTTACAATCCTTGTTATTTTCGATGCATACGAGCAAGTCATCTGTAAATAGAGACAGTTCTATTTTTATTGTTTCTAATCTGTATATTTTTCTTTATTGTAGTGGCTAGAATTTCCAGCAACATATTGAATAAGAGTGGTGAGAGCAGACATCCTTGCTTTGCACCCTATCTTAGGGAGAAAGCATCTAACCTTTCACCATTGGATATGATGTCATCTGTAGATATTTTGCAAATGGCTTTTATTAAACTCAAGTAATTCTCATCTATTCCTAACTTGCTGAGAGTGTTTTATTATGCATAGCTGTTGGATTTTCTCAAACGCTTTTCTGCATCAAATGATGTATGTTTTTCCTTCCTTAGCTTATTGATATGATGAATTACATTGATTTTTTAAAGTTGTAACAGCCTGGCACAAGGGGAAAAAAAACACTTGGCATGTAATTCTTTTTATACATGAATGGATTAAATTTGCTAATATTTTGTTTCAGATTTTTGTACTTACATTCATGAGAGATGTTGGTCTGTATATTTCTCATATTCATGAGAGATGTTGGTCTGTATATTTCATCAGGGTAATATTTGCTCATGGAGTGAGTTGGAAAACATTCTCTACCACTCTATGTTCTTGAAGAGATTATACACAATCAGTTTTAATTCATTTTGGATATTTGGTATAATTCTGCACTAAAACCATCTACTCCTGAAGATTTCTTTAGTAGAAACTTTTAAATTACCAGTTTTAAATTACATTAACAATTATACACCTATCGACATTATGCACTTCATTTTTGTTGAATTGTAATAGTTGATAGTTTTGAAATAATTATTCCATTATTTTTAAATTGTTAAATTTATGAGCAAAAGTCATTTGTAGTATTTCTTCATTATGACTTTAATGGCTATAGGATCTGTAGTAATATCTTCTATTTCATTCTTGATTTTGATGATTTGTGTCTTTTTTTGTATATGATGCTAGAGATTTATCGATTTAACTGATTTTAAAACCCTCAGCTTTTCCTAATGATTTTCTCTGTTTTTTTCTATTTTCAATTTCACTGATTTTGCCCTTTGTTTCATTTCTTTGGGTTTTCTCTTTCTCTAGTTTCTTAAGGTAGAAAATTAAATGGTTGATTTGAGATCTTTCCTCATTCTAATATAAACCTTTTGAGCTATAAATTTTCCTCTATGCACTGCATTAGCTACACCTCACATATTTTGGTAGGTTGTGTTTTTGTTTTCATTTACCTGCATATTTTTAATATCCATGGACACTCTTTATTCATGTATTATTTAGAAGTGATTTTACATGTGTCTACAGATTTTCCTGTTTTCCTTTTTCTATTGTTTTCTAATTTTATTCCATTATAGTCAGAGAATATACTATGCATGATTACGCTTTAAAATTCTTTAAATTTGTTGAAGTTTATTTTATGTTCCAGGATATGGTCTGTCTTGGTAACTTTTCCATGGGTGCATGAAAAAATATATATTGTGCTATTGTTAGGTGACATGTTTTGTATTTGTGAATTAGATCCTGCTGACTGATGTTGTTCAGATCTTCTATTTTGTCACTGTAAATAGTAATTTTATCCATTGCTGAGAGGAAGATGTAGAAGTCCTTGACCATAATTGTGAATTTGTTTCTCCTTTCAATCATATCAGCTTGTACTTCCTGTGTTTTCATGCTCTGTTGTTTGATGCATGCACTGTTAGAATCACTATGTCTTTCTAAAGATAACGATTATTATTTATCTCTAATAATTTTCTTTGCTCTAAATTCTACTTTATCAGATACTAACATAGCAGATACTAACATAGCCATTACTGTTTTTCTTTGATTAATGTTTGCATCACATATAATTTTCTATCCTCCTACTTTCAACTTACGTCTGTCAAATTTGAAGTGTTTCTATGAGCTATAGTTGGATGTTTTCATATCCATGTTGCCCATCTCTGTTTAGAGTGGTATACTTAAGCCATTAACATTTAAGGTAACTATTAACATGATGTTGCTTAAAACTGCACTGCCATTTAATTTGCTTTCTATTTGTTTCCCCTGTTTCTCATTCCTCTTCCTGTTTCTCTTTTCTTGCCTTCTATTGGTTACCTGAATATTTTTTAACATTTCATATAGCTTTATTTATTGTGTAATTTAGTGCATCTCTTTGTGGAGTTTTCATAGAGTTGTTCTATAGATATATCTGTATCTATCTATCTAAAATCTGTTATCATTTGAATTTGTGTTTTTGTATAGTGTCTCTCTAGTTTCTTTCAAAATTTTCTTTGCCTTTACTTTTGAAAGTTTAATTATGATGTGTCTTGACATGGATTTCTTTGAGTTTATTTTGTCTGAATCATTCAGCTTCTTAGACCTGTAGGTTTGTATCTTTTGTCAAATTTGGAAAGTTTTCAGTTATGTTTTCAAACAATCCTTCAGACTCACCCTTTCTCTTCTGAGACTGATGATACAAAGTTGGATCTTTTATTATGGTTCTAGAAGCTCCTCAGTCTCTGCTGAACTTTCAGTCTATTTTCTCTGTTGTTTAGGTGAATTCTATGAACTGTCCTCAAATTCACTGTTTCTAATATCTGTCATCTCCACTCCTATTATGTTCATGAAGTTTAATATTGTGGATTTTTTTCTATAATTTCCATTTAGTTATTTTTATAAGTATTCTTTCTTTGCTGAGATTTTCTATGTTGTCACTTGTTTCAAGATAATTTGCAATTAAATACTGAAGCATAGTAATGACTTCGTTAACTATGATAAAAATCCATATTAGACAATTGCAACATCTGATTCATCTTAGTGTTATATCAATTGTCTTTTCTCACTAAGGTTGTGGTTGTCTTAGTTTTTCGAATAATAGGTAACTTTTGATTGTATCCTGGCCATTTTATCTATTATATTAGGAGATTCTGGATTCTATTTCATTTTTTCAAAGCAGTTACCCTATTTCTGGCCTACTTTTTAATCCTGTAATTGTAATGGCAATTTAAATGTTAGAACCTTGGTGGTGTTATTTTGATCTGCTTGGTTTATGTGGTGCTGTAGGAATTCCCACTGGCCTATTGATGTTCCCTGAGCATGGGAAGTTTTCTCAGTCTGGGTTGCTGTGTCTCTCACAGTGGCAGAAGGGTGGCAAGGGATCCACTACCCATGACCCCTACTTTACCGTTTCTCTGAGCAGGGAAGATGATTCTCATGCCTGGAGTGTAAAAGAGATTTCCTAGGTCTGGCAGCTTGTTGCTACTGGGTCCCTATTGCTGATTCTGCCACCAGCGCTAGTGCCCCTAGAGAGAGAGGAGTTTTCCAGGCCTGGCTAATTACCATTGTTGAGTCCTCTTGCCTCTTTTGCCCATCTAACCTAATTCTTCCTCAAAGGAAGTTGGGTAAAAGACTTCTCAGACAGGACTTCTTGCTATGGCTTGGTCCGTCTAGAGGGTTCTGCTGGCTTCTCTTGCCCACCCAGGGTGGCTGGGTAGAAAATGGGTGTCTCAGGACCAAAGAGGCATCCAAAATAATACCAAGCCAATTGTTGTGACTGAGTCCCTCCTGCTGCTTCCACTCATTGTTTCCAGTATCTCTTGGAGGGGAAGAGAATCTCAATCAAGTGTGAAAGGGGAGTACATCCTGGTTGCTTTAAGTTGATGGGGTTACTAGTTGATTAATCCCCCTTTTATTGGTGTCAGACTTGTCCAGTGTTCTCAGAGGGCCTCTTAATTGATCTCAGAAGGGAAATTAGAATATGTGGGCTGCTTTCTTTTGCTAGCCTGGTCTGCCTTCACTTTCTCCTGATGGGTGGGGTAAATGTAAGACATTCCCCGCTACTCTGTTTTTCCTCCAATCCTGGGATTCCAGACCAGTCTGTTCTCTTGTCACCTTCCAGATTTCTTTGGTTGTTGGTTGCATTATTTCCAGCTAACAGCTGTGCTTAGCAGGGAGGAGCAAGGAGAAGCAGGTCTATACCAGATATATTTGTCTGGACCAGAAGTCCCACACCATTTAATTTTGACAGTGATTTGTTTTTAATAGCTGTGCAAGAACTACAGTTAATGCTTAACATTCATACTTCAAATATTTGAATATTTTATTTATCTTTTTCTCTTATATAAATGTTAAAGCAGTTTTGCAGCCCAATGATAATGTATTATTCCTATAGAGGTAATTCACTAAGATTTATTTTTAGGTTCTAAAATCCTTTGATGACTTGATCTTTGTTATCATAGCTTAAGTGTTAAGTTTTCCGATAGCTCATTCAACCAAGACTTTGTACCATTTATTGTTCACTGGGGCCTTCTATTAGATTAAGATTGAGCAGCTTTGCATAAAATGAGGAGGTAAGAAAGGATAAAAGAATATAAATTGGATTAGTCCTTATATTTAAAACATTTTAGAAGAGAAATATTATCTTTGACAAGAACAATGATGGGAGCATTGAAGTAATTGGAAATACTGTGAATATGTACTTTGACATTTAGATGTAGATTGAGCACAAAGAAAATACCAATTTTATTTGAAAAGATATATTTCTAATTAATAACTTTCCAACAAAGCTTTTCTAAGTTCTATCATGGCAAATAGAATTGTTAATGAAATGTTAATGTTATTTATAAGGAACATAACAGTTTGGGGTTACTTGTTCAGTATAGTCAAACTATATATTTATGAGCTATTATCCAAACTTTAAATTAGAAACCATTGAAGAACATGTGCATATTGAACCTGTGTTCACTTTACAATATTTGCTGGCATAATTTTAGTGGGGAAAATTATTCAGACTTATATAATTCTAATAACTTTGATTTTATGACATTGTTGGGGACATATATGATTTATGTGATGCCAAAATATTGGTTAGGAAGGCAATAGCTAATTATAACTTTCATGGGAAATCACTTTCATTTATATGGCATGTTTTCTACTAGCAAACTGTGAAAAGTGGAAACTACTACTAATAAATGTTTCTGTGCATAAACACATTCACCGAGCAACTGAAACAAATTGCTCAGGATCAAAATTTTATCAAATCATATGACTCTGGAATAATCACTTTATATATTACCAATTTTGAATCATTATCATTACCACTCTTTTTTTCCAGTTTACCAAAGTATTTGGTCCAGAATCTCTTCATCATTGACTCTGATATATTTACTCTGCCAAGCAGATTTTGTCCTTTTTTTCCTTATGGTATCTAGTACTAAAAGAATTTTATTCCATACATTTTCTGAGAAAATCTAATTTGCTTTTCCAATTGCTTAGAATTAGTCTATTGGCAGACATGGAGGCCCTTAAGGAGTCATTTGCTCTCTCAGTTTAGTGTGCAGAACAAATTAGTACTTCCCAAAATAATACCAATTAAGCTAACGTTAAAAAGTTAGTATCTGTGTTAATCTCAGGAGACAAGTTATCATATCCCTCCAAAAGGGCTGCCACTCAAGGGCAATGCTTTTCAGATTGCATAGTATGCTACTTTTATATTATTCTCCGAAGATCCACTTTTGCTAGATGCTATCTACTATTACTATTTCTACTTCTGTTGTTCCTGCTAACACACTCACTATTACACTTGTATACAGACACCATATTTTTTCAATCCACAAATTTTAGCATTTCATTTTGACGGTTGTACTCGGTAGGAGTTCAAAAGACCTGAATTCTTTTTCTAGTTCTTTTAAAACTACTGTGCGACCTTAGACAATCATTTTGTTATTCTATCAGCCATTTCCTCATTTGAAATATTAGCACATTAGACTAGATCAACTGGTGCACTAATGCTCTTGGACTAGTTTTGGTAAATAGTGTTTTATTGCAACATAGCCATGTTTCTTCATGTATGTATGTGTATAACTACTTTCACACCGCAATATCAGAGTTGAATAGTTGCAATACAGACCCTAGGACCTGTAAGCCTAAATATTTACTCTGTGTACCTTTCGGGGAAAGTTTTTCAATCCTGGATCAAATGATCAAAGTTTTTTTCCAGTTGTACACATTTATCACTCAAGAAGATTCTGATGGAAAAAAAATCTTGGCTTGCCTGCCAAGTATGAAAATAGCTTTAAATTATTTAGTTTTCTCTTGTGAAACTTCTCCAAATTACAAAGTCATCCCAGCTCATTTAAATACAGAGTTACCACAAGTGATAATCCTATTGAGTGAAGGCAGTGAAAAACTCAATGGTAGTCATATTTTAGCATTTTGTCCATTTTCTAATACTTCAATATTGTCCTCAAATTATAAGAGATATAGGTTAATCCTAAATCCATCTACATTTATTGGGAGATTTTTATTCAAAGTCCATTTTGAAAAACAGTCACATTTCTCGAATTATCAGAAATCAAATGGAAGAAAAAATATAAAGTGAAAATATAAATGACTAAAATTCCTAAACTCAGAGGAACAAAATGTAGATACATATAGAGATTGGATGTATACATATGTTTAAACTAATTAGTAGAAGATATCAACAGTGAAAGCTCTAGTTTTATTATACATCAGGGAGGATGATTGGCATTCATATTGGACTGATGCTTAATAATGTGTTTTATTTTTCTGTGACTTTCAAAGCACTAAAATGAAAATATGCCAATTATGTGGCCACTGGGAAGTGATGAACTGTCAATTTTCAAATTAGTGAAAGATCTTAAAACTTATGATCAGGAACTTAAATTGCACATTAGAGGCAAATTGGGAATTACTGCAGCATTGTAAGAAGAGAGTGAAAACATCAATTTATTGTGAAACTTTTGGACTGAAGAATGGAAATAAATTACAGAACACAACCAAAGTCACACCTAGGACAGTTATATTAACTAACTAGATTTTCCTTCTCTCTTACTTCTTATAAAATCTTAATCAGCTGAGCTATCATATGTGTTTATCTCATTTGTTTAATTTTAGTTTATATAACAAATTGTGGTAGAGTTTTGGCAAAAGTGGTCACAACTATTCCCTCAATGTATCCACATCCCTTGCAGTGTGGTTTTGGCAGTGCTGCCATTAAAATGTGGAGTCCGTTTCCCTACAACTTAAATCTGGACTGGCCTTATGACCTGGTGTGGCCAACTGAATTCAATAGAATTGTTTATATACTAGTTTTGAACAAACTTCATGAGATGTTTCCTTCCTCTATTCTTTCAAAGGGTGTCCCTGTAACCTTCACATCACAATATTTTAAAAGCCCTATATGGTCTCTGTGGCATTGAAATAGGGTTGGCTTGTGTATTCAGTAGAATGCTGCATCAGAGACAGTTTCTGACGACCTAAACCAGGTGAGAAGTACATATGTCTGGACTTCTGGAGTAGTGGTGTGGGGAAGCCAGCTGCCAGTTATAAGGACACACAAGCAGGCTCATGGAGAGAATTTAACATGGAGAGAAACCTGCTTGTCAGTACCAGCTTGCCAGCCATATGACTGAACCACCTTGGAGAGTATCCTTAAGCCCCAGTCAGGCCTAAAGAGATTGGAGTTCCAGATGACATCTGACTACAGCCTCACAAGAAACCACAAGCCAGTATCATCCAACTGAGCTGCTCCTGAATTCCAGCCCCACAAACTCTTCAATTGCTATCCTTTGACTGGTTTTTCATATATCATACAACAATTTCTAACAATAAAGGGTAACTGAACAGGGTATGTAGGGCTTTAGCTGCATTAGGAACTATGGCCTGTTGGTGGTGGCAGAGGTAGTATGCGCCAGTATGATGCATTTAAATTTCTCTATCTTAATAATTTGTTTCCCTACAATGAGCAAATTCTGATTCAAAATCTTTGTCCTTCTTTTTTTCCATTCATTCCTCAATTTCATGAGATTGTATTACTTTTATTTGTGTGTGTGTATATATATATAAAATATATGTGCATATACAAAAATTATATATATACATTCTTATTGTTTGATGTATCAGCTTATCTTATATCTGGCGTGTTAAAGAGGAGGAGTTTGGCATAACTACATTACCACAAAAATTATTATCATTTTTGAGTTCTTGAATCTTGCTAGTTATACAAATGCTACATTAGATAGATGGATGGATGGATGGATGGATGGATGGATGGATGGATGGATAGATAGATAGATAGATAGATAGATAGATAGATAGATAGATAGATAGAGGTTGAGAGAGAGAGAGACAGACAGAAAAAGACAATGTCTCACTCTGTTGCCCAAACTGGGCTGCAGTGATGTGATGATAGCTCACTGCAACTTTGAACTCTTGGGCTCAACCAATTCTCCTGCCTCAGCCTCCAAATAGTCCCTGTAGGACTACAGGGACATACTACCATGCCTGCCCATTTAAAAAAAATTTTTTTTTTTTGTAGAGATAAGGGCTTTGCTAGGTTTCCCAGGCTGGTCTCAAACTCCTGGCCTCAAGTGATCCTCCTGCCCTTGACTCCACTGGGATTACAGGCATAAGCCACTGCACCCAGCCCATCATCACTATTTTAATTGTAGTGTTAACTATATGCCTTACACTTATATTGGTTGTCGAGTTTTCCTTTCTGCTAGTTTTGTCCATTCATCTCTTAGTTGGCAGAAGTTTGTTCCTTAGGAGACAGTTTCTTCAAGAAGACTCATGGAAACTGAGTTGCATGGCCACAACAATTTATTCTTGTCTTTATACTTGAATGACTGGAAACACAATCATTAAGTCAGATTTTCTTTATGGATTTTAAAGACATTGCTGTAATACTTTTAGTATACANCTAGGTTTCCCAGGCTGGTCTCAAACTCCTGGCCTCAAGTGATCCTCCTGCCCTTGACTCCACTGGGATTACAGGCATAAGCCACTGCACCCAGCCCATCATCACTATTTTTAATTGTAGTGTTAACTATATGCCTTACACTTATATTGGTTGTCGAGTTTTTCCTTTCTGCTAGTTTTTGTCCATTCATCTCTTAGTTGGCAGAAGTTTGTTCCTTAGGAGACAGTTTCTTCAAGAAGACTCATGGAAACTGAGTTGCATGGCCACAACAATTTATTCTTGTCTTTATACTTGAATGACTGGAAACACAATCATTAAGTCAGATTTTCTTTATGGATTTTAAAGACATTGCTGTAATACTTTTTAGTATACAATGTGTATTTGGAAAATCTGAGGTCATCCTGATTTTTTTTATAATGAGACTGAATTTAATATTTTTGATGAACTGCCAAAGGGTTAACTTTATTTTTTTTTTAAATCTAACATTTACTAAGCAATTACCACATGTTACGAAATAACTATACAAGAGGTTTAATCCTTATCCCCATTTTATAGATAGAAAATTGAAGCACAGAAAGTTAAGTAAGTTTCCCAGTGCCATATGGGAACTAAATGACTCAAATTTTTCCAAAACAGTGGCAAGGGTCCCAGAAAGACTGATTCTCCAACTCTGGGAATATTGAACTTGGGTTTTCTTTCTATGTTGTCAAATTCTGAACAACATGCGTGTTGTATCTGCCTTCTCAGCATTCTTTGCTCCTTTGCGTAGATTCAAGTTCTTAACAGTTTTTTTTTTTTTTTTTTTTTTTTTCTGCTGAAGCACTCCCTTTAACACTTCTCATAGTACAGATCTGCTGGTGAGAAATTCTCTGAGTTGATTTTGTCTAAAAGTCTACGTTTTCCTTTGATTTTTGAAAGCTATTACTGCTGGGTATAGAATGCTAGTTGATTATTAGCACTCTAAAGATATCACTTCATTGTCTTCTGTTATGGAGTCATTCATATCTTGGTTCTTTCTGTGCATAATGTTCTTTTAATCTCTTGTTGCCTTTAAAATTCTTTATCACTGGTATCAGCACATTTGGTTAAAGTTTAGCTTGGTGTGGTTTTCTATGTGTTTATCTTGCTTAGAGTTCCTTAGATCCCTTTAGAGCTTTCCTTAAATGACGAAAAATCCTAACCATTATTTTTTTAAGTCTACCTCTGTGTTTACCACTAGAGCTACCATTCTATATGTGTTAGACCACTCCAAATTATTGATTATTTATCCATTTCTTTTCAATCTTTGTTCCCTGTTTGAGTCACTTAAAATGATTTTCTGCCCTATGTTTAAATTGTCTAATTTTTCCCTTCAGGATCTAAGTTGCAGTTAATTCTATCCATAAGACATTCATTTATTTTTCATCATTACAAGTTCCATCTGGCATTTATTTTTTATCTCAAATTTCTTTTCTTATAATATTTTCCCTTTCATCCATGAGCATATTGAGTGCATTTATAATAGTTTAACATCCTAGTTTGTTATTGATAGTTACACCATCTCTGTCATTTCTGGATATGTTTCTACTGACAGAGCTTTCTCCTGGTTATGGATCAATTCTACATCTGTCCTGATGAAGAAAGAGCTGTTTATAATTAGCCTTCACTGCTCAGAAATAAAGATTATATGCTGGGCTGAGAAAATACATTATCAAGGTGAAAAAAATACACTCTATCAAAGCTCTTCAATCCTGTTTCCCATTTCCAGTTATAAAGAAATCACATAAAATCAAACATTTGAGAAAATTCAACAAATTAAAGGTGAAATCAAAATACAAACAAAATTAACATCCAAAGGAAAGTAACTAAACAGTAAAAGAAAACTAAAATTTTAAACACATGAAATATCTGTACAAAGTTTCTTTAGAATAATTCAACTGATGAAAACAGACTAAAAGACAACCACTTTTGATAAGAAACAATCCCCTTTTGAAAGTTAAAAGCAGCTGCATGAAGAACAATCTCTCAATAGATAGTAAAATACCAGGGGGTGGGGGATACATGACAGATGATTAAACAACTAACTTAAAAGATAGAACTCTAGCATTTCTTCTAGAATATGAACTAAAAGGACAAAATGATGAAAAGCATGGAAAGATGAAGAACAGAGCCAGGAGTTCCAACATTTGTCTAAGATTTCCAACAGTTGTCTACTTGGAAAATACATACAGAATATAAGGAATACAATAAAAAATAATAGAGGGAATAAATATCTGAGCTGTAAAAACAACTAAACAAAATTGTTTCAGATTGAGAGACCAGCAGAAATGCAAGAAAAGGCAAATATCTTAAATAGCCTAATAAATTATAAATCCAAGGAAAAGAAAATTCTAAATACATCTTAGAATAAAATAAAACAAAAGAAATAGATTTGCTAACAACTATTCCAAAGCTCTGTATTGATCTCTCCAGGAATATTTAAGAAATCTTAAGACTCCCCACTTATTACTATTTTAGTGTAAACAGGAATTAATCTAGGGATAAAATAGGTAAACAAAATTTTAATTGTGGGATTCTACTCTCCTTTTACCTTATTTTACCTTATTTTTTCCATGGCACTTGGTAGCTTTTTACATACTGTATAATTTACATATTTATGAAGCTTAATGGTTATATTTCCTTTAATGAGAATATAAGCTCCATGAAGGTAGGTGTTTTTGTTTACTGATTGCTCCCAAAACTTAGAATAGTGACTGAAACAAAATAGTTTCTCAATATTATTTGCAACATAAATTATTTATAATATAAAACATTGGAAACTACTTTAATGTTCATCAATAAGAAAATGGTTATATGATATATAGTACATATCCTGATCATGTACCGGTTAAATAAAGTGACAAAATTCTATATTATTGAATGCAAAGTCACAAGCCCATCTGTAAGCATGTAAATGTCTAAAATAAGTAGTAAAGTATATTCTGAAATACGAAGTATAATTATTACCACTTGGAATTGAGAAATGGACGGTCAGTCAATAGTCAATAAGTATTTTACAAAAACTTATGTGCCAGGTAATATTCTAGGAATTGGGGTATACCAGTGAACAGGTTCTTACAGCAAAGGTGATTACATTTTAGTGAGTGGAAACTAATTTACAAGCATAACTAAGATAATTTCAGAAACTGAGAAGTACTACAGAGAAGATAAAACAGGGTTATATTGTGGAAATTAACATGGGAGGTGTTGACTGTCTTTTATGGGTTGGTTGACTTATAGTTTGGTCTGGATGGTATCTCTGAATGACGAATGTTTAAGCTGAAACCTGGATATGAGAAGGAGGGCAGTATAAAGATCATGAAGATTTAGGGAATAAGCACTGGAAGCAGAAAAAGAAAAGAACAATCAGCAAGTGCAAAAGACCTGGGATGGGAATGTACCCAGCATAAGTGAAGGGCAAAGAAAGACCAAAACATGTGGAGCATGGCAAGTGAGGACATGGCTTGAGGGGACAAAATGAAAGAGGTAGGCCAGGGCCTCATTTCAGGCATGTGACTTCAACATTGGAGTGCATGTTTAATGGGGGGAGCATCAGTGGTGATATGGCTTAGCTGTATCCCCACCCAAATCTCATCTTGTAGTTCCTAAAATGCCCATGTGTCACGGGAAGGACAAGGTAGAAATAATTGAATCATGGGGTGATCTCCTCCATCCTTTTCTCCTGGTTGTAAGTTTCATAAGGGGCTTCCCCCTTTGCTGGGCACTCATTTCTCTCTCCTGCCACCATGTGATGAAAGACATGTTTGTTTTCCTTTCCACCGTGATTGTTAAGTATCCTGAGGCCTCCCTAGACCT
The DNA here is from genome assembly GCF_001698545.2 of Rhinopithecus bieti. NCBI lineage: Eukaryota > Metazoa > Chordata > Mammalia > Primates > Cercopithecidae > Rhinopithecus > Rhinopithecus bieti. The sequence goes on along the minus strand of NW_016806329.1, from coordinate 3,443,339 downwards.
GCAGAACTGTGAGTCAATTAAATGTCTTTCCTTTATAAATTACCCAGTCTTGGTCAGTTCTTTATAGCAGCGTGAGAACGGACTAATACAAATGAGATTTCAGAAAGTCTGAGTTGTGGTCTGATTCACACTTAGAACTGGTATCATGGTCAGGAGGATCAAGAGTGAGTCCAGACAGAAATTTGTTAGAAGCTGATACAGTAATCCAGGTGAAAGGTTGTGGTAACTCTGAGCAGTGTGGTGAGCAGAAGGACTTTCACTTAACACCTATTCTTTTGTGTGTCCTTTCTTCCTGTCTTTCTCTCTACTCTTCCCCTTTTCTCTTTGTCTCCCTGTCTTTCTCTCTTCAAGCACATAAATTTTGTGCTCCTGGCTACAAAGAAATCTCTCCAAAATTCATATTATTCTAGATAAGGCTTTAGAGATAATTGTAGTAGTGACACTGATTAGTAGCAGTACTAACTGTGGCAGACGGTTTGAGAATAGAGACTTATTTCATCCCACTTATACAGCTTTGGGGTATATTTAGTTTCAAGGGGGAGGTGCCATCTTTGCAATATTCATTTTCAATCCATCACATGTACTGCAGTGGGAAGGGGCATCCACATTTGTTGTGTTTTCATGGCTTGTCAAAAAGAGCTGACCTAAGAGACATTCAGAGTATTTGGAGAAATACTTGTTATGCTCTAAAGTGTTTTCAAATAACAGTTTTCAGACTCAGGGTAGAATTGGAAATGTACTGAAACGTTTAGAAATCTCTCTCCACTATAGGGATTTTGCTATTTGTATCTGGTAGGAAATAGCTTTCTATAGGCATGAATTTGACAGTAATTATTTCAATCTGATTTGCTAACATCTATGAAGGAAGAAGTTCAGGTTACTAAATTAGAAATGTCTATGTTGGATCTGAAAATAATTTCTTATATCCCATAGGAGAAAAGATGTGGCTGACCCAGTCTCTGCAAATAGTTAAAGGAAGAGGTATGATTTCACTCCTAATTGACTAAGTCAAACACTTTAACGCTTGGTATGCATGACGTTTTGGAGAATATAGAAACTTTGTCAGTTCATATTTGACCCACTTATATGGGACTATACAGTGTGTAGTCATTCTGCTTCCAGTGTGCCAATAAGGGCAAAGCTGAGGCAGGCTGGTACCCATCATAACACTGCTGTTTATAATGCCAGCAACTTAGAATTTAAGTTTGGCTTGTTTTGTTAATTTCTCACTGAACTGCATTTCTCTCGTAGAGTAGAAAGGATCACTATATGGATTAAGTTACTGCACAGTAGAAATAACTATGCTTATTGGCATAGTAATATTAACATAGAAAACAGAAAATGAAAATAAAATATCCATGTGAGAAACATAAATATACTGCAGTCCTGCAAATATCAGGTGAATATACTGCTTTGTGGTCTAATAAACTAGAAATGAATAGAAAATACTTGTGAGAATTTTAATCTCCAATTCCTATTTATTAATTTTGAGTATGTATAGCATCTGAATATTAGAGGCATTGTGTCTTAATTACTAAACCAGCTATGATTATGCTTTCCCTAGCAGAAAATGTTGATGTTCAACTCAGTTGAACCACTGGATAATTAACTTCAGTTCATGTCTGCTATAATGGCATTCTGTATGCTTTAGCATTTGTCACTTTCAAAAGTATCCCGGTTTTGATGACAAACAACATGGGCACCATAGCATTTAGGACCCTCTTGCTAATTTTGTTCAGGTATCCACCATATCCCCCAATCAGACCAAATGACTCAAAGGAAGGTGACTATCTCCATCTGCCAGAGTGTGTCCTGATATGTCTAATCCAGAGATTGATTTAGAAACTCATGTTATGCTTTATATAATCAGTAGTGGGCATTCTCCCAGGAACAGTTTAAACTCTTAATCTTTATGGTATACACATGACCTAAGTTATCTGACCCAAAATAAAAGGAAATTTTTCATAGCTGAGGAAGAGGGAAAGTTGTCTCTCCTTTAGAAATAAACAGAAGCATATGGTCTTTATGTTTGAAGGCAATTATTTTGCATCCATGAGGGCAGGTAACTTAAAGATGAAGCTGAATCAGACAGGCAAATTAAGGAAATCGCTGGAGTCCTACTCATAGCCCACTGGAAGGCAATCTTCCTTCATATATTCTGTCCTTTAAGATAATGAATTCCTTTATTGTTTATACCAGTTTGAGGCAGTACTTTAAAAAATAAAATATCCTTATAAATACACTCTTATGAGGTTTTCTAAAATAAGATTTTCAAATAAAATGTTTTACACAGTGTTTGGAATAGTAAACACAGTAATTTACTTTTAACATATCTGGGAGAATGCTGTTACAGTAAATCTAAGTGCAAATACTCCAATGTACAGAATTTTGGACCTTAGATATGCAACATTCTTTTTTTTAAACTCAAATAGAGCACTTTCTAGAGATATGAGATATTTTCTCATATCAGCAACCAAGATCTAGACAAATTAGGTTAGAAGCTAGTAAGTACTTAGATATTCTTTCTCTGGTTATAACTTCTCTTCAACCGCATCACTGTTTCTTGAGTGGAAACAATTTGGGGTTAAACACCAGCCTGACTGAAGGTACTATCATGGACATCTGGATGAGTATATAAACGTGTACATGTTTCTGGACCTCCAGTGTGTAGTCATTCTGCTTCCAGTAATAACATTTCAAAAATTGGGAAGAGAGAATCTACTCCTTTCCTTTGTTAACCTATGTGGTTTGAGGAGGGTTCTATCCACTCTTCTAAGGCAAAGCATGTGTTCAAAGTCAAGTTGGAATCAGGGCCTAATTTTCTCCCTGGCCAGGAATAAATATGTGCCATGGCAGTGTACCTGAACAGCAGGTTAGTTACTTACTGCATGCAGAGTTCAATTAACAAGATCAAGGTCTGGTGTAAAGAGGTTTATTCTGATGCTAGCTTAGAGGAAGAGGCCCAAGCATCCTGTCTTTAATGTAGTGCTTCACTTTTGGAGCAGAAAGCAAGGTACTTTTATGAGGCAGGGAAGGAAGCAAGAAAGGGTGGTGGATCCACATGCTAGCTTGGTACCAGGGAGTTGAGCTGGCACCTTCATGGGCAGAAAAAAGTTGTAAAAGTAGCCAAGTGGGCATGCTTTTGACATGGCTTCCTGATGATGAGAGTTCCAAGTTACTCCCTGGAGGGTGAGAGTTCCGAGGCAGGTATCCTTTGCTCTGTAACTTGATCAATTAACTCTCAAGGAGAGTTCCATCTTAGAGCACATGGTTAGATGTAGCTGCCCTGTAGGGATTGCCTGGTGAAGGGGAGGTAAAGGGTTATATTTACATTTTCAAAGTACTGAGTAGGAAGCAGGGAACAGGGGAAAGGAGAAAATAGAAAATTAAAAAAAATAATAATAATAGTAACTCAGCCGGATGCCGTGGCGCACACCTATAATCCCAACACTTTGGGAGGCTGAGGCAGCCAGATCGCTTGAACCCAGAAGTTCAAGACCAACCTGGCCAATATAGTGAGACCCTGTCTCCACTAAGAGAAAAACACAAAAATTAGCCAGGCATGGTTGTACATGCTTGTAGTCCCAGCTGCTCACAAGGCTAAGGTGGGAAGATCATTTCAGCCTGGGAGGCAGAGGCAGCAGTGAGCCAAGATTGCACCACTGCACCACTGCACTCCAGCCTGGGTAGCAGAGCAAGACATTGTCTCAAAAAAAAAAAAAAAAAAAAAAGAAAAGAAAAAAAAAAAAGGTAACTCATTCCCTTTTTCCTAGAAAGAATGGGCGTGCATGGTTACATTATAACAAACCAACCAGAGTTAGAATCATAAGGCCTCTGACAACACAACTAAATAAGTGTGTTCTCATTCTGCACTTGAATTTTTGAGAGCTTCTGTGACTGCTACTACTATGATGAAGTTCATGTTTCATACCACTTATGTAGCTGTCTCAGTCCAGAACTGCTACAGCTGGTTTCCTCCTCTCTACTTTGCTACAAACCCATTTTCCAAAGCTTTGTAAACTTACAATGTAATTACTTCATGCAAAAAGTAAATTTTGTGTTGGTTGTCATATATACTAGTACCAGTCCTGGGATATATAAGTAGATAAGAGACACAGACCCCATCCTTGAGGAGTCCTGATGAAAAGTTTGCAAAGCATGTTGCCCAGGTTGCAAGGCAATTTAAAATAGCTTGGCTCCTGAATATCTTCGTTTCAAAAATTTCAAGTACTAGTCATTGTATCAATAGCCCCTTCTGCAATGCATTCAAAGAGAGCTACACGCCTATTTACTATAAAAAAGTTATAAATTTGATAATTAAATTATCAAACCATCTTACAAGCCAGTATTAAATTCAGAGCCTCTCTTCTACTTTTCCACACAGCACAACTAGTAGTACAGAGGTAAATAGGAGTTTTTAGATTTCTGAGTCTGATACAAATCATGCTAGCCAGCTTCAAGCAACTGGGGAATGTATTATCGTCAGGAGGGAGGAGGCCTCCAGGCATTTTCTCAATGTCAGTACCCGAGAAGACCTAAATCTAGAAGGAAGCCAGCAGACTTTGAACTTATAAAGATATCAGCAATTTATCCAAAGATAGAATTGCTGAATTACCATATCTTTTGAGACTCTGGTAAAAATAAAATAACAAGAAAAGAAAAAAGAATAAGCAACCCAAATTCAATCCCCTCTGTCACTCACTTAATTTTCCATTTATTAGAGAAGAAAAATCAGAGTGCCATGAGCAGAAGAGAAAGTATGAATTAGTTCTGTGAAATCATAACAGGATGCCTAACAACCCTAGAGGGAGATGGTAATAACATGTTAAAGAGGTAGGCCAAGAAAGTTTGCCCGCCATGCCCAACCCCTTAGAAATGTTAATTTTCATAAGAAGAATGGCAGGATTGTTTTATTTTTAGGAAGAGGGTGATGGGTAGTCTATTTTGATTTTAAACATATAAAGTAAGGTGTCATGTGTCCCTGAACGCTCAATGGAAATGAGCTCTTGATTGGACTGTGACTGCCTTGCCTACAGTAGGAAAAACTGCTGAAAGATGAGAAAACGGCATGAATTAATGTTGGAAATTTCGCCAGAGGGGAGGCAGAGAGAGAAAAAGATGATCTGATTATACATTCAGGGATGACAGGTGAACCTCCAAAAGTTCAGAGGTTTAGTTCAGATATCCATCTCAACATTTAGCTGCTCATTTGAAGCTTTGCCAAGCACAAGGGAATATAATCTGTTTCAGGAACTGTTGACAATCTCTCAAGATCAGTGGGGCTTACTATAAAGGCCTCTTGTTCCTGCAGTTTTCCTCACTCTATCTCTTAATAAAGAGCTACCAAATTGTATATATTAGTTAGAATTTCCATTTACTGCATATTTTGCTATTGCTGCTACCCTTGCAGGTTCTAAAATATAATACATAAATAATATTACTCTTCCTAAAACTTATTATCAGCCCCAAACCCATCAAATCATAAAAGAAAGCAAAGGTAAAAGTTAAAATACCAATATCCTAATTTTGTTAACTTTGTAGAAGTTTTCTATTGACTTTACTTGGTCAATTGGGAAATAATTAATTTATTCTCTTTTAACTAGTTTGGCTCTTGTGCCTAATTATAGATTAAGATACACTTGTTGTTGTTAACCATACACATTTTAATAGCACAGGCTACATAATTTTTACCACTGCCCAGAATTCAGTTATAGTCACTATCTAATTTATTTGTCATAGGGTTTAGGAGATTAAAAAAAAAAAACAACAAAGCAACATAAAACTCACACGAACACTCTACACAAAAAAATCTGACAAAAACAGGCCTAATTCTTTCTGCTGCCAAAATAAATAATCTCCTTATGCTTGCTATACAAAGTGCAGTGCAGACCAGCAGCATCAGTATCACATGGAAGCCTGTTAGAAATACCAAACTCAGAATTCGTCTCAAATTTACACTATAAGAGTCTGTATTTTAGCAAGTTCCCAGGTGATTCCTGTGTACATAAAATTTTGGGAAGAAATTATATACTACATTGTCATTTTTCCTTGATAATAAAATTTTATTGACACATCTCAGTTTTGAGGTAAAAGCCTTTTCTAATTCAAAATAAATATATTTTATTTTTCTCATTACAACAATATATGTCTATTTAAAATAAAAGTAAAGCATTCATGAATTTATAAAGAATAAAGTAAAATATCTCATAATTTTATTCCCTAAAATGATCCCTGTTAACACTATAAAAGTAATCAAAGGAATAACTACTTTGTAAAGCAAAAAGTATCTGAGAAAAGTCTCAATTTAAAAAGTGTATTTTGCCAAAGTTAAGATGCACCTGTGACAGAGCCGCAGGAGGTCCTGACGACACTTGCCCAAGGTGGTCAGGGTACACCCTGCTTTTATACATTTTAGGGAGATATAATACATCACTGAGTACATGTTAGATTTACATTGGTTCCATCTAGAAGGGCGAGACAACTCAAAGTGGGAAGGCAGGGGTGGGTGCTTCCAGGTCATAGGTAGACTTAAAAATGTTCTGATTAGCAATTCATTTAAAAAGTTATCAGTAGAAAAGAATGTCTGGGTTACCATAAGAGGTTGTAGAGACCAAGGTTTTATCCTGCAGGTAAAGCCTCCAAGTATTAGACTTCAGAGAGAAAAGATTGTAAATGTTCCTTATGAGACTTAAGGCCTGTGTTGATGTTAATGCTGGAGGGGTATACTGAGGCATGTCCAACCCACTCTTGCATGGTGGCCTAAACTAGATTTTCAGGTTAACTCTAGAATGTCCTTGGCCAAGGGGATGGGTCCATCCAGATAATTGGAGGGCCTTACAATCTTATTTTTGGTTTACAGCTTTCATCATTAAAATTACACAACTCAATTATTTACTTAATATATCCATCTTAGGAAATCATTACTTCATTCATAACAATTAGGTTATGGTTTAATTTTTAAAAACAATTCTAAGAATATCTGGGCATTATCTTCAGTAAGATTTCAATAAAGAAGACTTCGAAAGCTCAGAGACAGGGGAAAATATGTAATCCATATTTGTTCTTGAGCAGTTTGCATACATACCTTCCCTTCACCATGTTGCTCTTTACGTCTCCTTCTTTTCTAATAAATTAACTCTGCTTGCTTCCCCCTTACAGAAACTATTTGATACTTAACACAGGCAGAAGCCAAGAAATGAACAGCCAGATAAAACTGATACATGAAGCTTTAACATAGCAAAAGCAAATATCAAATGACAAAATACAATGTTTATGAGAAAAAAAGTGCTGTTTATATATGAATACAAAGAAACACCAATGATTATTCCAATAGGCAAAATATATGAATATTTAAAAAATTATAAATGGCCAGTAAGCATAGAAAAATTATTTTACCTTAAAAGAATAAGACAAATGAAGTACCATTTTTTCCATGTGTTAGCTGGCGAAGGTATAGAGACAAAATGGAAAGAATCTGAGGAAATATAGCTTTCATATACTTATGAGTTATAAATTGGTATATTTCTGAAGTATAATTGGATGATATGCATTAAATTTGTTATAAAAGGCATACACTTTTACTCATAAATTCCTTTTCTCAATGTTTTAAGAAAATGATTATTGTGATATTTTTTTTTTTTTTTTTTTTTTTTTTTTTGAGATGGAGATCTCGCTGCAACACCCAGGCTAGAGTGCAATGACGTGTTCTCAGCTCACTGCAACCTCTGCCTCCCGGGTTCAGGCAATTCTCCTGCCTCAGCCTCCCAAGTAGCTGGGACTACAGGTGCGTGCCACCATGCCTGGCTGATTTTTGTCTTTTTAGTAGAGATGGGATTTCACCATATTGGCCAGGCTGGTCTTGAACTCCTGACCTCAAGTGATCCACCTGCCTCAGCCTCCCAAAGTGCTGGGATTACAGGCATGGGCCAAGTGTGTGAAAATTTGGTAAAGATGTTCATTAAAACAGCTTTTAAAATAAAAACTTGTGAAAAAAAAAGGTCATAATATCTGTAGAGGAAAAGGGATCACTTTATTTTCTATTACAAAAAAGTAAACTAATATGCAGATTGAAGAGGCACAGCCTTTAGTACAACTGAAAGCGTGCTGCTCTCCAAAGAACAAAAAAAAAGTTAGCAATTTTATTAAAAGGGTAACTGTTATGTACTCCTCTTTGAGAAATTTCATTGGTACTAGTAAGACTTTGAAGATCTGGCCAGCTCTAACTGGTAAGTGACTGTGGTGGGCAGAACTAGTCTGAGAGTTGTATCAGGTTTTTTATGTAATCATTAGAGAAAACTGGTCTCAGGTTACTGCAGGCAGTTTTAGCTGCCAGGCTTGCAGAGAATTACATTTTACGTTTCATGTCCTGAGTGCTTTCTCCCCCTGGCTTCTCAACTCTGTTTTAGTTGAGTGTGACAAGAACAATCCAATTCATATGACCAATTTCTACAAATTAAAAGATAAACTAGATGTCCAACAATGTAAGATTTGTTAAGTAGATTATAATAGGGTCATACAATAGAATGTTGAGACATTATTAAAATTATACTTTATTTTATAATCTCATAAAATGGAAGAAAATGATAGCTTCTTGAATGAAAATGTATATGATTATTTTGTACCAATTTCTATTTTGCAATTTTGAAATTAGACAATTTTGTAGCAAGTTTTTCCAACCATTTTTTCCCCCCATGAATAAAAATGATTTCACTCAGAATGAAGTATCTACTGGGGATGGTTTTATTCATTTCACACTATCAAGATAGCAGTGTAAGTATAGTGTCTTAAAAATATTGGAAGGGAGAGGACAAGCAAATCCCCAACATCCACTTCATCATGATGTTGGAGATTTGTTTATTCACATTCGAGTAAACATGTCTGAGGTCGGGGTCTGGTATTAAGTCAGCTGTTACCATTTCTTTCAAAGCCTAGGAAAACTGGCGTACTCATAGCCAAAACCTCACAATCTGCCAAATATGCTACTGCAGGGAAGGTTCTGCCTGTCCCTTAACCTATTATTGTCCTTTCGCTTTGCTCATATGCACAGGAAATCACCAACAACATTGAGTAAACAAATAGTTTTGTCTGCAATAATCTATCCATCCATCCATCTATCCAGTGTAACTGATGGCTTTAACTTTTGGTTCATCATTCGTTACTTCCTTGTCTCCAGGCTAGGTCACAAAGCTGAGAAATGAGAGATAAATGTGTACATAGTCTTAACTGGTATCCCAGACATACCGATGCAATATGGAAAGCATTGTCCATCTTACCTCATACAAGCAGACACTGGGGTTTATTAGGGAGTAGAGTTCTTTAATGGGAATTTGTGAGAGTAATTTTTCACCAGTTCAACTTCCAAGACAGTCTGTGATGATGAGAAGACTGGGGATGGAGATGTGGGTGCAAGAGAATCTCTTGAAGAATGACGAAGGGAAGTGGCATTTCACAGCTACAGTTAATGCTTTCTGAGCTGCAAGAATTTTTAGTCCTATACTCTGTTGTTAATAGAAAGATATGTAATGTAGAAGAGTGAGAACTTGTTACGTGTTAAGGGGTGAACTGAGGCAGACAGCAAAAAAAACAAAACAAAAACAAAAACAAAAAAAAACAGCTTGAGGAAGGAGGGCAGTGAACGGAGAAGGCTATGTATCATTCAGCTGGACAAGGGTGAGTGAGAGCCAATAGGCTACAAAGGTGGACAGTTGCGAATTACCTGAAAGACCTTGCACAAGAGGCCCACTTGCCTGCCTAGGTTAGGGGACCTGGGCAGAAACAGGCACTGTCTATCTGGTAAGTCCTGGGAACTAATCAGACTGTCTCCTGCAACAGGGAGCTAACTGAAAAACGAGAGCCTCCTCCCTGACCCATGAGGTCACGTATAACACTCTAGAGAACTTTCCACCACAGAAGATGTTTTGTAATGGAGAATCACTACAAAAATCTCACCAGCTAAGTAAACAAGCCTCTAGCTTTTCCCTCCCTAGTCTCTCCTCTCCTTCCTTGGCACAAAGAAAAGGACCGAAGAGATGCAGAGTGAAATATAGATGAAGTACCCCCTTCTATATTGAGCTATTCCCTATTTCAAATCTGAAGGGCAGGAAAAAACATACGTTTTTGTCTATTTTTTGTAGACAGTCTCACCCAGGCTGGAGTGCAGTGGTGCAATCACCACTCACTGTAGCCCCCACCTCTTGGGTTCAAGCGATTCTCATGCCTCAGCCTCTCAAATAGCTAGGATTACAGGCACGCGCCACCATGCCCGGCTAATTTTTGTACTTGTAGTAGAGACAGAGTTTCACCATGCTGTCCAGGCCGATCTTGAACTCCTGACATCAAGTGATCTGCCTGCTTTGGCTTCTCAAAGTTCTGGGATTACAGGCGTGAACCACTGTGCCCAGCCAAGAGGGAAAAATCTTTAACTTGACTGTGAGATTAAAGTTTTTACTTAGGTTAGGTTAAATTTATGAACACCCTGAAAATGAAACTGTTCTAGGACTTAAAGATGTTAAAATCACTACAAGTCTATGGAATCAGCTGGAACTTTGCCTATAGAAAGAAAAGGAGATCTAATACATCATGTTTGAAGACATTGGTAAGAGAACAAAAAAATGCTCTTTCTTGACTACACCCTAATGAGTTCGGCTGACTCAAAAAACTGCCTTATGCATACATTAAAATGTGGGGTTATTCACTTGCAAATATGCTTTATATAAATTACTTTGTTTTTAAAGTAAAGTATGCCAAAAACCCCCATATATATCATATACAACAGAATGCAAAATAAGGTATTTCCTGTCAAATATAACTTTCAGGAACTTCAAACACATTAATCTATCAACAAATAGGTATTGCACATTTATTTATTCGTTCAAATATATATTGAGTATTGCAAATAAGCATTAGAACTATAAATATAGGCCTGGAAGTCTTATATATTATGTTTCATCTAAGCCTTAATATAAAAAAAGAACACGTTCATGCGTTTTCCATTTGTTAAACATTGTATTTGTGATTTAGAAAGGTAAAGATTAAAATGTTCTTGCCAACCTCACCATTAGAGTAAGATCAGAAACTGGACTTAACAATAAAAAGGGATTTACTAAGAGAAATAAAAATAAAATGCCATAGATTGCAAAAGAAAAATCATACAACAGAAGGCATTTCGGACACAGGAAATTAAGATGTTAGATTATGATCACAATAATGAACTGGGAATCTGTGTTTAACAATCAAATTTCCAGACTCACTCAGCCTTAAGTCTCCTATACTCTAACAAGAATGGCAGCTCCATGCCTAAGGTCTTTCCGAGGATTCTGCCCTGCCCTGCAGTATCATTACATCTTCACAACTGTGCCCATGTTAGGACATACTGTCCCCTTAAAAGAGAGGAGGAAATTAAGACTTTGTCCCTTTTTCTCCACTCGGCAGTAGCTTTGATCACACATTCTCTCTACTCCCACTCCCTTCAATCTGGGGTATCCTTCTTTCCACATTAGGTTCCAGTGTCATTGTAGTGGGAAAGATAGAGGATCTAAAGTTAGAAATCTGAGATTTGTGTCCTGGGTCTACTACTTACTTATCATGTTAGTGATTCATTTAACATCTGAGCTTCATTTTACTTTTCATAGGAACTTCTCTAACACTTGTGAATGTAATGTGAAGTACCATTTTTGAAAATATCTGCGGGCTAGAATGTGCAAGTGATACAGGTATAAACATTCTAAAATAATAAGAATTGGTCACTTCTCTTTTTCCAATACCACATTGCATCAATGTATGTTTTAGCACTTGTCACTATTGTTTTATAGTTTTAATCTTTTTCTCCCCCACTCGATAATGGATTAATAAAGAGGAAGGATTGTTCTTATTCATCTTTGTAGCCCAGTCCATAGCATGGCCCATAGTAGATACAAGGGAGTTAGTCAAAGAGTAAAGTTAGTGGTGAGAGGGAAAAAGCTCAGATTATTTCAACCACAGCCATATTAATCAGAGGTACAAACATAAACATGAATATAAAATTTAACAATAATTTACAAGTAGGAGCAATGTCGAAATAACAATGAACCTGTTTACAGGGATGTTTAAGCAGCTTAGGAAAAATGGGTAAGCCTTTAGTCAATATAGTTTATGGTATCATTTGATCTTTTAAATAAATGAAATTAAAGCTCTATCTAAAAAAAAGAAAACATTCTTATGCTTTTCCCCATATATCAGGAGACTAGATTTCTAATAGGGTACTAAACGACCTTGGCAGTTTAATTAACTCTTCTATGATGCTCTCCTTATCTAAAGTGGTGGTAAAACCCCCTTACATCTATGTCATAGGATGAAGATAAAGTTATGCATATGAAAAGCTTGGAGTTGTTTTTTTTTTTTTTTTTTCAGACAGGTCTTTTAGTTTTCGGTTCCATGTCCTTTCCACATCCATGACATTTGAGTTATTGTTCTAATTTGTGTTTCCTTGAGGGCACTGGCTCGTGGATAATCCTGACAGAGGAAATTTGTTTTCTGCATGGGTTCTTCTTGGTTTTGGTAAAGCTGCTGACCTGGGTGCCTTTCCTATGCTGCTAGGCATCTGTCACAGTGTAGGAAGACCTGTGCTTCTCTTGGGGATGAATTTTGCTGGCAGACTTTTCAGTGAAGAATGGTCCTCACTGAAACACCCTCTCCAAAATACTGCTGCTCCCATTCCCTCTCTCATTGCCGGGGAAGCTGTCACTGCCTGTGTCTAGCGTGAGAGCTACTTCCAGTGGTTCTCCTACACTAATTACCCCAGACAAGACCTACTCACCTCATTGTGGACAGGTTTACCCTCCTGCCACATTACTCCCAGCTCCTGACCAAGTCTGCTCCTCCAAGTTGACTGAGGCCTTAGTCCTTACCTTTTCTGTAATCCTGGGATGAAGAACAGTGGAAACTCCCTGTAAGAGGCTGCTTCCTGAGCTGGCTTATTTTCTGCTTATTTCAGCTGCTTGTTAATACTGCTTTAGAGTCCTGTCTAATTATATGTCACCAAAGGAACTTCAAATGGCTCTCCTTCTGTCGGTCTTATTGACCTTATTTTTCTTGTTCTGTCAATGTCTGGCTCTTGATCTTCCAAACTCAGTGGTGTTCCTGTGGTCCAGAGTCATCCCCAGTATTCCTGGTGAGGACTGGCTATTCCACAGGAAGGTGACATACGATACTTCAGTCTGGGTGTAGTTCTATATTTGTGTTGAAACCAGTAGCTATCTCATAAGATTTCTGGCACTTTGATGGCTCTCTGAACTTGTTTCCCAGACAGATTCAAATGTTCTATCATTTTACAGAATTGCTGAGGGGTATGTGGCAGAGTATTATGAGGGTGTCAAGCTTCCATCTCTTCCCTATAGGTAAGTCTTGACATTTGAAAAACTGAATACACTTGCTGGCACTATAATTTTTTTCAGTATGTTGGGAAAGATTGCCTTTAACAGCATCTATTACCTTTGCACACTAACTACATCATAATGGCTGTCCAATGGTTTTAGGACTCCTTGTTGCTTCACATGTCCATTAATAAGTAAATTGAAACTTAACTTGTGTATTCTGTACTGTAAACTCCCCTGGAACCTCCCATCCCTAGACTTACAATAAATATCATCAACTTCTTTCATGCAGTTTGTTCTCTTGCACAGTAGCCTGACTAAGCCCTTCAAGTCTGTGTCAAATGTACTTTTTTCAATTTTTTGTTACTTCAAAAAATAGCTCAGAAAGGATTTCTTTTCTTTTAAGTTGTTGTTACAAATAAAAGTAAGCTTAAAGAACATCTTTGGAGGAATCTCTGGGTGCTTAACAATAGAAGCTATCATCAGTTATACAGAGTCTCTGTACATGGATGAAAGATATTTTAACTATGGAAGGGACTTTTTTTTTTTTTTTAGGTAGAAAAAGCCTTTTCTAATTTCTTTTGGCTTTGTCTCCTGAGAGTGATTTTAGAAAAATTAATGAGATATGGTCTAGAAATCACTTGTGCTCCTTAGAGACGTGCTATGCAAATTTAAGGTAACAGCAGAAGGAGTCATCACATTAAGAGTCAGGTAATTATTTGAAAGACTAGGAAACTTAATTTTAAACTATACTGATTGAAGTATTTGTTGAAATTTTGAAATGATTGATGTCCAGCTCCAAATGAGAATCATCACTGTTGTCAATACCCTTGGAAAACATCATCAAACAGTATTCCTTCTGCTGTGTTAAGCATCTTATAAACCTAATCAAAGTCATTTCCCCACAGGAGAAAATATAAAATAGTTTGCTTTAGATAGTTTTGAAGCATTTCCAGGGAGAGCTTTTATTTTTCTTTACAATTCACAGAGGTGTTTTACTACAGTGCACAGTCCACAGTCCACTTAACTAGCTTTTCAGTGTCATAAACCTAAGGTTACCTTGTGTTAATTTTCCTCTGCGTCCACCTGATCTGCCAGCGTTTTTCCCCCCATCCTTAAAACTGACAGCAAGATGACTGATTACAGGCAACTGCAAGGCCACTTTTTGAATGCATGACCTTTTCTGGAATCAAGTTAGAAATTCAGAGGATGTACAGAAATCACTGTAAATTAATAAAGGAAAAGAATCTAACACCCACTGACCAGTTGAGCAAATCATCATGTTCACTTGCTCCTAGAAATCATTTGCAATAGATATTCTTTCAATTACAGAGAAAATTAACTACCTCACAAGAACTGAATTAAGAAGTCCAGTGCAATGAGCTGGGAAGGTCTTTAAGAATGATGGGGCCACCTGATGAGCGACAATTTCACATTTAATTACAATGGTGTATAATTTATAACTCTCCTTTCTTTCAAATTACACCACATTGGCAGAATTTCCAGCTGAGGAAACTCTATGCTGTGAGGAATCATATGCCCTATGAGGAATCATATGCTGTGAGAAGGCTCTGCATAGGACCACTTGATGACATCTATGTGATACAGACAAAGGCATCATAATAAATAGTACTGATTTTCATTTTGCTCCAAGAAGACAACATGTATCTTTAGCAGAATTTTTCACACAGAGCTCCAAGCTTTTGTTTCGATTACATGACCTTCTTCTGGACAGCCTTTGTGTCTGGCAAGTAAGATAGAGGGAACTTAATAGAGAGTATTACTTACTTTGCCCTCTACTTACACTGGACAATAAAGTACCTTTAAGTCAAATAATGATCACTGGTACACATTCTGAAACTTGGTGAGGGAGGGAAGCCAGGAAACAATGCAGGAGAAGAGATAATAGCTATTAGCTTTAAAGGGTATGATTTGTGATATTAGATAGGACCTGTGGAATTCCCAGTGGAAAAGACAATGTGGTGATAGGCACATGTCTATCTTGCACTCTAGATTGTTCTCACAACAGTGTGGAACTTAGAAAATCAAATTTAGCTTATCATCTAGAAAAGTTTGAGGACTTCTTTCATGTATTTTTAAACTGTCCTTTAATAGCAATACCATAAAAGAGGCATGTAGATATTTGTTGAAATCATCATAAAGTCACTACCTCCATTCATCATACTCCATTATGATCTTACCATCTTCAACCCCATCAGATTTTTTATTTTTAATTCCTAAAGTAGAGAATAGTCTTATAATTTATAGTTTTAAATATTGAAGGAAGATAGTTTTAAATATTGAACATGCATTTCTGTTTTAAATTATAATATTTAAAAGGCTGCAATTCAATAAATACATTTTAATATGATTTTTACAAGTGTTTTAAGGAAAAGGATAGCATAATATTTAAGGAAGAGACATTAGACACATTAAAAGTCAGGAAAAATATAAGTATGTCCAGTATCGGCACAATTATTTAATATTTTAAGAAACTACTGAAACTATAAAACATTGCAATTAGAAAAGAACAAGAAACATACAAAACATAATAGAAGGATTCACAGATCCTTCTCAGAAGGGAGAAGAATTTTTCACAGATTATATAATTGCAAAGATTTTCCATTACAACAGAACCATCCTTCAAGGGGTCCAAGTCTTGCCCTGCCTGTTCTGAGAGGTTTCATAGTATCTACACTAGAAGGGTCAAGTGTTAATGAGTGGCTGGTTAGGCATAGTCTTGGAACATTAAAGAGTTGACTCTAAATCATACACTCAGTTGGGTTAATGGACTGAGAATTCTTCCCTGTGTTGCAGGACTTTTGCTTAGTTTGCCTAAAGATGGGTCTTTGTACCTCTCAGAGACACGAAAATTCAGCTTGCAGGTGGTTTGAAGAATGAGTAAAGCAGGGTTTTATTGGGTGAAAAAGAAAAAAGGGAGAACAGGGACTGTCTGTGAGGCCAAGAGTTCCTACCCATGAGCTTCCTGCCTTGCCAATTGAATCCCAGGGTCCACACAGGAAGGGGAGGGGTCAGGCTCCTCCCTGTTGCAAACAGTGAGAACCTCTGTGGCTCCTAGTGCCCAGGCCAGTTGGAGTTTTGCCAGGGACTCCCTCCCACCTGGTTGTCTTTGCCTGGAGGGAAGCAAGGCGGCTTTCTGTGTATGGGGTCACTGTGTCAGCTTTCACCCAGCTCCTTGGCAGTCACCACTAAATACCTTTTCTCTAATCCATGTTGGGCACCATGTGCTCCATCTGCCTCACCTTTCTTGCCACACTTATCTTCTTTGTTCCCCAAACTGAGCATTCTCTTTCCTGCCCAGAGCCTTTACACATACTGCCTGGTAACTTATCACTCTGTCCACCCTTCCTTTAGTCAAAATTTGTTCTCATTAAACTTGAAACCCTGATACCACTTCTTCAGATAATACTTCCTTAATCCCTGAGATCCCTGTTAAAATATTCATAGTGTTATGCTGTCCTCCTTCATAACAATTATTTAAGTCGTAATCCAATTATTATGAAATCAGTTGTACAGCATCTGTCTACCCTCCTACTTTCTCCATTATGAGTTCAAGATTAAATTGGTCACCACTGAAAACCCCAACCTTGCCCATTACCTGTATTATCAGAGGCATATTTGGCAAATGAATGATTTCTACTACTAGAGACCTCATATTTTTAGAAAGCTATCCTCTCCCAGAGAAAACACACACACACTTGTATATATATGTATACATATGTGCGTGTTCTATATCTTGGGCTCTAGACTATTCTCACTGTAGTGCAGAACTTAGGCAATCAAATTTAGCTCATCTTCTGGAAGAGTTATAATGCTTCTTCCATGTATTTTTAAACTGCCCTTTAAGAAATAGCAACGATATTCATGTGTATATATATATCACATATTATGGGTGTATTGATACATGATATATGTGATATATAATATGTGATATATATAAATATACATGATATATGTGATATGTTAGGATATATATGTGATATGTAGATCACAAAGATTGTTCTTTCATCTCTTTCTTTTCAATCTAAGAGTAACTCTTTGAGTTATTCAAAGTCTGCTTTTATTTCATAAAACAAATGTCTAAATTCTCAAAGACAGTTCTCATGACCTCTATTTTCTTTTCTTACTGAACATCATGCACTCATTTACTGGAAAAGCATTTATTGAATATCTCACTGGACTGGATATAAAAGTTCAGAGCTTTTCCTCACTCCTCATGTGACACTAGATTTTCCAGGCTTTTTATCTCAATGCCAGTATGGAGAACTCTTCAGAACACTGTGTTTCTATTTATTTCCCTCCAGGCCATTTTCCACCACCCCTGGTTCTTTTCTTCAGTCTGTACTTTATCTAGTTTCTGCAATCTGAGAAATGGTCTGCGATGTACCTCTTGATCTTTCTGTTTCAGTATTCCCAAAATAATGATTGTTTCCCCAGTGGATATCTGATGTTTATGAGTGGGTAGATGGTGGTGACAGTAAAGAGGTTCACTGGGTTCAGTTGCAAGAATTATGTAAGTTATAGATGTAGGATAGAGTATAGAACAAAATTTAATACTTAGAAAGATTTTCACACAAATGTTATGCCCAAGGAAAACGAAAAAAACCAATAGAAGCTATAATACAATATAAAATTCAAGAAGATGCCTTCTTTCACAATGAATACCCTGAAGGAACTATCTTTTCTGTATAAAGAGGCAAAAACTTGAAACAGAAATTATTCTGTATAAGATGTGAACAAAATAAATAGCTTGAAAAACCAACAAGAAAGGATATACTTCTACTGCTTGTAATAGTAAGGTTGGGAGATGAAACTTATGCATTTTTTGTTGTTGTTTTTGTTGTTCTTGGGACATCCTGGGGGAATCTTGATGAGAAACAAACAGGAAATACTTAACTCAGGGTATGCCAACTTAACTATCACAGTGAAGCAGGCTACATGATTTAGTTCTAATTCTAACACTAATTACAGGACAAAATGAGGGGCCTTTGTCAAGGGCAAGTTTCTTGAAAATATCTCTATCAGCAGTGAGAGGTGAGGCTGTCCAGTAAGGGATTTTAAAAGTGAAAGAAACAATAACAAAGTCACAACTTGCTTAAGAGCCTACTTACATTAATCAATTTCTGTATTTCTAAAAGTGATCTGGATACAACAGGATGTCATCTGCTTTATTTTTCTTCATTGTCCTTTCAGTTTACATAGTCTTATTTTTCCCTGTTCCAGAATAAAACTTTGGATGTGTCCCATAGCTTTTTCGATCTATTTTAGTTAGAAGGCCTCCCTCAGTTAAGTATATAAATTACAATTTCATAGTGAAATTTTTCTCTCTCTTTATACTGCAACCACCATTCTGGGATCACCACGGATTAGAAATGAGAAATCACTACTGCTTGTATCGCCTGTCCCAGCTGGATAGTTTACCACTTTCCTTTGTGATTTGAGTGTCCTAGTTCCTGTTTTATTGTTTTAGTTTCTGAGTCCTGAGCATGAATTGACACAGAACATCATGATACTTTCTTCATCTATGAAGATGTACGAGCAATTAAGAGAAACTTACTATCTGTTTGAAGGAAAATCAGGATTGGAGCAAATGGCTTCCTTTGAAACACAGTAAATGCAGAAGAATTTAAGGTTTCAGCATTTTCAATGAAATTTGATTATTGATAATGAAAGGATACATTAATAAAACACTGAGGAAATTAACTATTGAATATTCACCTGTTCCCCCAAAATACCTCAAAATATGATTTCGGAAATGAAAACAATTTCAAGAGAAACAGAATAGAAAACGATGGTCAGAGTTGAGCACAATATTTTAAATTAAATGAGGAAATTGGTTTTTTTTGAGAATGAAGTGGAAAATATAAAACATAAATAACATGATATACATGAGATCAAATACTTTTAAAATAAAAGGTACAAATAGAAAACAAATGATAGGAGGTTGTTTTTCCGTCATGAAAAAAACAAAGTAAGAAATTATACAACTTTACCATTCTGAACTTGGGTTCCCATATTCCAAAAACTTTCACCTTTCAAACATTATTCTATTTGCATGTTCGTTTACATATTATTTCACTCCACTCATTCATATGCTAATTTATTTAACCAGCATTTACTAGGAAATCATGCTTAAGAGCACTAGGCAACAAATTTTTTAAGATGCTGTTCTTGCTTTCAAGAGGTTCATATTGGGAGGATACAATGCAATAATACATATGAATCTTTGCAGCTCAGAGGCAGACACCTGGCAAAATAAATGACAATTTCCTTCCTTATTTCCCCACCATATCCCATACACTCTCTCCTTCATAATGAAAATAACCATAAGAACTAGTTTTGTGATGGGAACTAGCTTTTATGTGATAGAGGTTTATCTGCAAGTATTCATAACATTATCATACCTTATTTTGCAGTAAACTGTTTTATTCCATTTTCCTTCAACATATGAACATATTTCTGTATGCAATAAATTTACACTGAAAGAAATATTTTTAATGAAAGAGAAAACCTATTTATCCCCACTGATCATGCTATTTTAAAACATATTAAAAAGAATTTAAGTTATATTGGAGCTGACAATGCACCAATAGCAGCTCAGGGATCTATACTGTATATGTACATGTTGTCCTATTACTTCTTCATGAAATTGATTCATGTGCATCTATTTTCTCAACAATTGAAACATTTCAAGAATGGGGTGATGCTGTTTTTCCTTTAATTAGGTTTCTAATGTTTAGTAATTACTGTAGGCAGATCTCAACTATGAATGGTGACTGCCTGACTTTACAATATGCCTGTATGTCCAACCTGTGCTAATCTACATTGTGCAGCAGATAATTCATTTAGAGGTCAACATTTTCATATGCCATTATCAACATCCTTCAAGAGTGAAGTCTTCTCTGGGAAGTTTCAGTTGAAGCCTTGTTAGTGTTTAGTTAGCTTTTCGGAAATTTGTACGAGATGCCAATGATGAAGCAGAAACAAATAACTAAGCAATCTCCACAAAGGCAGTATCTCCAGCTGCCACAAGTTTATTTTTTAAATTTATATTGTATAAACTTCTAAATATACATTTAAAAATTTTTACACTTATAAAGAATAAAGTTAAAATATTTCTAGAATTCCCTGAAAATTGATACACATATTTTATTGCCAATCGCATATTTTAATTGTCAAAAGTGTTGTCATTTCATTTTGATATTTTTAAAAGTCCATGGACACAAGTTTTCCCCATGACAATATTCATGTTCCTTATTAAAGATGTGGTTATCCCAGTTTGGGGTAGAATTGTAAGTAACACAATATAAATGTGAAGTACTGCATATTTTTAGTAGTATAACTGAAAGAAATATTTGGATTTCCATGTTCTGGTGACAGCTGTCAATGGAACTAACATGTATCAGTAATGTCATTTCTGAGAAGAGGACAAGATGATTAAGGGTGAAGTGGTGGTGGGGCGATGGTGCAGGGTAGGGATTATCGATTGGAACAGAAATAGAACTTCTTAGCTGATCTTAAGCACTAACTATACAATGCAATGAAATAAATTTTAATAATTTTTATTTTATGGATAAATAGATCAGCCATGATTAAAATAACTCAGAATTTTTATATACTAACAGCCACGAGGAAATAAATTGAAATGAATGGTTGAATTTATAAGTAGGGAAAATATTACCATATCATTAATCTGTCAAAATACAACTTCAACATGGCAAGTATACCAAAGACGATAACATAATATTGAGGTTAAGTGTATGAACTTCAAAGTAAACTGCCTAGAGCTCAAAATGGCTCTCCCCACACAATTGTTGTCTTTGGAATATTATTTACTTTATAAAATCTCTAATTTTCAATAGGTAGAACGGAAACACTGATAGGATCAAAGAATTACAAGGATTAAAAATTAGTGTTTTGATGTATTTCAATCTGTGCTTGGCACTTGCAGTCTATACAAAATTTTCTGTGGAGAAAATGTCTAGAAAGGAAAATATGTAGATATTACCCAGAACCAAACCATTCTAAGAAGAGTGAATAAGACAAAAAGTATAATATGAACCACAATATATAACTTCATACTAGTAATTTCCTAAATTCAAGATGCTTGGAGAGGCTGCGGAAAGTAATGCTAAAACATATCTCTGGAACCAAACTAATCTGTGATTGAATTCAGCCTTCAATTTTTTATCATTTGTACAATCATGGAAGATTACATATATATTTTACTCTTTCATTTTTCATTTGTAAATTAGGTATAAAACTCTTTTAAGGCTGTTATATAAGGTGATTCTTTATGTTATATACTTAGTTCAATGCTTGGCATATGCTCTTATGCCCTCAAATAGTATTACTCTTCCCAGGAGTTTGAGGCTGCAGTGAGCTATGATTGTGCCACTGTACTCCAGCCTGGATACTTAGGTTATTTTGAACTTCTACCTCACATTCAATAATTTTTAAAGAATTGACAGAATACATTTTTAGAAATCTATTTGAACATATTGAAAAGCTACTAACTAGTGTTAAAGATAATTCTGACTCCTCAAAAATGTTAAAGATGACTTTACTTAAGATTCTTGCAATAAAGGGCAAGACCATTGCAATAGCAGAGAGATATTGAGCTCAACTCCAAGTACAACGAGGCAAGTGAGGATTTATAGCTGATGAGCAGACTCGGGGGAATTACTAAGGGAAGTTACTAGGAGGAGACATCAAGGGTAAGAGAATTGTTGCTAAACTGACCTACAGATGCTTATTAATCCTGGCCAAGAACTTACACATCAAAGATAGGGGATGAAGAATTTGGTCAGATATCAAATTTGATCAGATATCAAGAGTGGGGTATTGACTTAGCAGGATTATTTGTTAAGACTGGCATAGGCAGGTTTAATATAGGGCACAAACATAAGACCTAGTCAAAAGAGGGCTCGGGGAGCCTGTCTAAATGTTTGGTCAAGGAGAGAGTCTTCATCACCAGGCAATAAGAATAAAATG
The DNA here is from genome assembly GCF_001698545.2 of Rhinopithecus bieti. Lineage (NCBI taxonomy): Eukaryota > Metazoa > Chordata > Mammalia > Primates > Cercopithecidae > Rhinopithecus > Rhinopithecus bieti. The sequence goes on along the minus strand of NW_016806329.1, from coordinate 3,420,975 downwards.
GGCAAAGATTCAGAAGACGTGAAAAGCCAAGAGAAACAGGCCTACCATATGGTTTCAGGTTTCTTCGTGATTACCAATAAAGTAGAAGTTGAAGGGATGTGGTGAACACTTGAGCAGTTTCCAGCAGATTGCTCCAATTTCAATGTTATGGATGAGGAAACCTTGATTGGGACCTCTTAGAATGCTGCATCTCTCCAATGCTACAGGCTTGCTTGGAACCTCTTGGAATGCTACCATCTGAGGAACAGATGTGAACTGGAAGAGATGGTTCTTAATGAGGATTGATGTCTATTCTTTAAATACAGTCTGTCAATTTCTGGTTATAATTGGTGATATGCGTTATTTAAAGCATAAATAAGTCCTTTTTTTGAAATGTAGACTCATAGACTTCCAGTTTCAGATGTGACATGTGAAGAGCTTGGAAGTTGTCACTTGTCTTTATAACAAGAAGAAAAAGCTGAACAATCTAAAAATCAATTACTTTTCTTAGACTCATTGGTGAACTGAGGTAGCAGGCCAACCACCATACTAAAATATTCAGACAGGAAAATAGAAAGAATTACTATATGGGATTCAGGGTCTCAACCATGTGTTATCCAAGTCAAAGTCTTTGTAACATCTGGAAGAGAAGCCACTGGAGCCATAAACTGATAGAAACACTTAAATGGTAATTGTGAAAAGTTACTGGTGCTGGAGAGTGGATAAGCATGTGAATGGGAAACTACCTGTGAGGTCTGGGGACAAGGGTGCCCAGTTATTCATAGGTTTTACCTCTAGTAACTCCATAACGTTCTCATGGTGAAGAGTCAAACAGAAAAACATCAATCCTTTAGTGACTCTAGCAGGAGGAAGGAAATGTAACCAATTTGAAAGACAGCCATAGTAGCCTCCATAGCAAAGGTCTATTATGGAGGGGAAATGACTTTTCCAAGACTTATGCAATCTATGTTGAAGAGCATTTATCAAATTTCAGCTCTTTCTAACCTTCTTGTATCACATAAATGAAGATGGTGATGGAGCTAAGAAACATACTACATTCCAGAAACTCAGATATACTGAAAGACTGGTATTTAATCATAAGATTAGAAAGTGATCCTCTTCTACTACTTCTACCATCATCTCAAAGGGGTTCCAGTATAATAGCAGTGAATTCTAGCTGAAAGAGCTGCAAAGTACAGGCTCTACTTAAGGAATAGGAAAACACAATTACAAAAAGAAAAAATAATGACCCTCAGATATTAGAAGAATTTTAAAGCCTTGGGTATCTACAGGTACAGAAAACATCAAGCAAAACCCAGCTCATAACCAGATTATTATAAAGTCTCACACTAGAAGACTTTTACCTAAATTCCAATTGCCTGATACATCACATCCAGCTGGTAGTAGAAAAGTGTAAGTCCTTTCACAAAACAAGAAAAAATGTAGTAAGAAGATGGAAAGAAAGCAGTAGAACCAGACTCAGATTTTTATACAGATTTTGGAATTTTCAGAGGGGAATGGCTATGAATAATAGCTATGAATAATATGTAAAGGACTTCAATGGAAAATAGACAATATATAAGAAAATGTGTAACGTAAACAGAAAGATGGAAACGCTAAGAAAGAATCAAAAGAAAATGTTAGAAATGAGAAAAAATAGTTTAACAAAAATGAAGAATACCTTTATAAAAGGAAAATATCTTGGGCCCCCAAGATCACTAAACTAAAGGGAAAAGTCAAGCTAGGAACTGCTTAGGGAAAACCTGCCCCCCATTCTATTCAAATTCACCCTACTTCTTACTGAAATAAATACACATTTGATGGCTTCCTTTGGAGAGGCTAATCAGAAACTCAAAAGAATGAAACCATTTGTCTCTTATCTACCTATAACCTGGAAGCCTCCTCCCTGCTTCGAGTTGTCCCACCTTTCCAGACTGAACCAATGTTCATCTTACCTATGTTGACTGATGTCTCGTGTATCTCCAAAATGTGTAAAACCAAACTGTGCTCTGACCACCTTGGGCAAATGAAATCAAGACCTCCTGAGGCTGTGTCACAGGGCACATCCTCAACCTTGGCAAAATAAACTTTCTAAATTAACTGATACCTGTCTCAGATTTTGGGGGTTCACATTTTGGTAACCATGAAGGGATTCTGAGTGGAGGTGCCCCGACCTTTGGCAAATCTCCTTTTGGTGCTTGGTACCAGCTTGAGCTACCTTTATGGGCAATAGCACAATTTGCTGAGGCCTGGAAGCACCCCCACCAGAGAATCCTTGATCTCCCCAAATTTGGTCAAGATCTAAAGTTTGTTTTGTTCTGCAACCCTTTTTTTGCAGGGTCAGTGGGGGGCAGTTTTGCTTTCTTCCAACACAAGACAATGGAAACTCCTTTATGGAGTTTAAGCTTGCTTCCTACAGGCAAGATGAGTTTTTTTTTTTTTTTTTTGCCTGCTTCTAGGATAGCAGAAAGCAATCTTCAGCCTGAGACCCATCCCTTGGTAAGTAACTGAACTGGGGTTTGTCTTGGCTCAAGTTAAGATTAACCATCTGCTGGTCTTAATTTCCCCTTACCATTAGAGTGCTCAGTAATCATGTAAGTTGTATGAACATGTGTTTTGCTTAACTGATTTTTTTTTCTTTTAAATTTTTTATTTTAAGTTTTTGTTGCAGGAAGTCAGGGACCCCGAATGGAGGGACTAGCTGGAGCCATGGCAGAGGAACATAAATTGTGAAGGTTTCATGGACATTTATCAGTTCCCAAATAATACTTTTATAATTTCTTATGACTGTCTTTAATCTCTTAATCCTGTTATCTTTGTAAGCTGAAGATGTACATCACCTCAGGACCACCATGATAATTGTGTTAACTGTACAAATTGATTGTAAAACATGCTCAGTAATCATGTAAGTTGTATGAACATGTGTTTTGCTTAACTGATTTTTTTTTCTTTTAAATTTTTTATTTTAAGTTTTTGTTGCAGGAAGTCAGGGACCCCGAATGGAGGGACTAGCTGGAGCCATGGCAGAGGAACATAAATTGTGAAGGTTTCATGGACATTTATCAGTTCCCAAATAATACTTTATAATTTCTTATGCCTGTCTTTAATCTCTTAATCCTGTTATCTTTGTAAGCTGAAGATGTACATCACCTCAGGACCACCATGATAATTGTGTTAACTGTACAAATTGATTGTAAAACATGTGTGTTTGAACAATATGAAATCAGTGCACCTTGACAAAGAACATAATAACAGTGATTTTTAGGGAACAAGGGAAGATCACCATAAGGTCTCACTGCCTGCGGGGTCGGGCAAAAGAGCCATATTTTCTTTTGCAGAGAGCCTATAAATTGACGTGCAACTAGGAGAGATCACTAAATTCTTTTCCTAGCAAGAAATATTAATATTAATACCTTGGGAAAGGAATGCATTCCTGGTGGGAGGTCTATAAACGGCCACTCTGGGAATGTCTGTCCTATGCAGTTGAGATAAGGACTGAGATACTTGCTGGTCTCCTGCAGTACCCTCAGGCTTACTAGGGTGCGGAAAAACTCCACCCTGGTAAATTTGTGGTCAGACCAGTTCACTGCTCTCAACCCTGTTTTGTTAAGATGTTTATCAAGACAATACATGCACTGCTGAATGTAGACCCTTATCAGTGATTCTCCTTTTTGTCTTTGTCCTGTTCCCTCAGAAGCATGTGATCTTTGTTACATCCTTATTAGTTCTGCTTTTTGCCCTTTGAAACATGTGATCTTTGTACCTACTCCCTGTTCTTACATGCTATCCCCTTTTGAAACACTTAATAAAAACTTGCTGGTCTGAGACTCAGGCGGGCATCACGGTCCTACTGATATGTGATGTCACCCCTGGCAGCCCAGCTGTAAAATTCCTTTGTACTCTCTCTTTATTTCTCAGCCAGCTGACACGGAAAAATAGAAAGAACCTACATTGAAATATTGGAGGCAGGTTCCCCCAATAAGTTCTGGGATACATTTACAGAACAGGTAGGTTTGTTATGTAGGTATACATGTGCCATGGTGGTTTACTGCACCTATCAACCCATCATCTAGGTTTTAAGCTCTGCATGCGTTAGGTATTTGTCTTAATGCTCTCCCTCCCCTTGCTCCCCATAGCCTGACAGGCCCCAGTATGTGATATTACCATCCCTGTGTCCATGTGTTCCCATTGGCTTAACTGATTTTTGTCGTTGCTCTTTGTTTCTGTTTTTGTTGTTGTTTTAGTCTTTTCTCATTGGGTTTGATCAACTCTATCTGACTTTAAAAGCCAAAGGAAGTTCCAAATTATGGAGGAGGGCTCTGAAGTGGCTAAATTCCCCCAACACACACACAAAGAAGGTGGTGGGGTGGGGGAAAGGAATGGCCAATGGCCAGCAAAAGGAAAAAAAAAATTTTTTTAAAAAAAGGAAGGAAGGAAGGAAGGTAGGTTGATTTTTGATCTTAACTACTAAAGGGATTTACTTACATAACAAGGCCACCTTTTTGCTAGCCAGGCCAAACTGAAAGAGCAATGGCTATACTCCTGAAATAGCACAATTTGTCCTGGCTGAAATATGGCAATGTTATTTAAAAATATTTTTTTAAATGAGCTCAATGGTTAAAAGTCAGCTTAATTAAAAGCTAACCTCCAAGATGTGTGTGTATAAATGTATATGCATGTGTTTGTATTTAAAATGTCTTCATGTTTTGTTTTCTCCTAAGACCTGTCTTTTCTTGAGCAAAAGTTTTCTCTTCTCAGTTGACTGAATTCTGTTTTCTTCATTTACTTCTGCTGTCTCTCCTTTCTCTTGCACCCTCTGCTGCATGGGGGACCTAAAATAGTTTATAATAGCCTGGGTTCCTTAAAGAAAATGGAGAAGGTGCCAGACTCTCTTCAGAGAAAAAAAACTGTTTTTCCTTATGGGACCCCAAAATGTAAACAGAGAAGTTTGTCTCAGATCTTAAACTGCCTACTTTTGTATTGTGTTACCTGTTTTGTTTTGTTTTTTGACTAAAATAGTTACTGCAACAAAGGTTACTCTTGGGTTTTTAAGGAAGAGTATGGTTTAGACACTTAGAAATGTATTTGCTTAAAAACAATTTTTTAAGTGCACTGTAGCAGCATCACAGTCTAACCTCATAATAATTCTCCTTTTTCAAAGACTCGGGATTCAGTGTGGACTCTGACCAGAGCTCAGAGATCCAGTCACAAGATAAGTAGTCCCTATATAAATAAAATTGGTCTTCTTATACAATCCTATGATAGATTTCTGTAATTTTATGTTTGATTTTTCATCCATCTTTAATCTCCCTGTAGTAGCACCAGACTTTTTTTTCTTTGTACCTGATGATGTAAGTTTTTCTATTTGATTTTCACTCACCTGAGTTGTTCATCTAATATGTAAATTTAAGGCTATTTAGCTGACAACTGCCCAGGGTTGTGAAACAAGTAATCAAGAACTGAAAGTCTAAGATAGGAAAAAAAAAAAAAAGATATTTATAAGTCTATAAGATGTACTTCCATCAGCATGTCTAATACATGTATATATTTATGTGTTGTGTACACAATGTTTCACTACTGAAAATATATGAAAGAGCTCTAATTAATTGGCTTTGTAAAAGCACTTGAATCAAATACTTCAAGAAAAAAAGGCTACTCAAATTCTTGCTCGAGTTTATGCAACTTAAGTAAAATATTTAATAAGTTAGCTTTAAAATTATTGGTAAAATAATATTAGAAATGTCTTAAAATTTCCAGCATACATTTTGTTTACATTTATTAATCAAACAATTTCATACTTAACACTGTCAAATACTTTAAGGTGTCAAAATTTGGCATATGGGGTACAAAACTATAGACCCAGCTGAAGACAGAATGATCTCTGCTTGTGTAATCTTTAATAAATAAGACATTGATATTGGTTTAATAAAAATAGCTACATTTGAAATTTAGTAAGATGGCGATAGCTTTTAATCTTGTGGCTCTAAGTCGTCAGTCGACAAACAGTAAAATTTGTTTTGGGAAAGGATCCTTATCGTCTTTTCTTCAAAGCTAAACTATAAACTAAGTTTCTCCCAAAGTTAGTTCAGCCTATGCCCAGGAATGAACAAGGACAACTTGGAGGTTAAAAGATGGAGTCAGTTAGGTCAAATATTTTTCACAGTCTCAGTTATAATTTTGCAATGGCAGTTTCATACTTTAAATAATGACAGTCACAGTGGTTTTTGAAAATAATCTAGGTAAGCAATTAAAATAATTAGGTGAATAGGATAAATATTTGTAGACAAACTTGTCATAATTTAGACTCTAAAGTTATATTAAATTAAATAATAAATATTTCATCATTTGGGTATTTTCCAATAAAGATATATTTGAAGGAAAACATTCTTTCCTTACGGAAAAAAGGTGTGTCCTTTTAAAAAAGTAAGCAATTTTATCTAATTCAAAGCTTATTTAAAGGTCATGTATAAAACAAGGTAAAAGAACCAGGAAATAAAAGAGACGTAAAAAAAAGTTACAAAAGAGGTTTTCTGTGGTAAAGAGCTTAAAGAGAAATAATTTCATGTAAGAAAGACTATTGTGTGGTAAATTTAGTCCTAGAATAAAATGACTGGTTGTTTAAGAAGGAGGGATGGATGTTCAGGACAAACCAGAAAGTCCAAGCATGTCATAAACAGTCTATAAAAGTCACAATAAAAGGATTTATTTTAAAAAACCAAAAACTCTTTTATTTTATTTTATTTTATTTTATTTTATTTTATTTTATTTTATTGAGATGGAGTCTTGCTCTGTCGCCCAGGCTGGAGTGCAGTGGCCGGATCTCAGCTCACTGCAAGCTCCGCCTCCCGGGTTTACGCCATTCTCCTGCCTCAGCCTCCCGAGTAGCTGGGACTACAGGCACCCACCACCTCGCCCAGCTAGTTTTTTTGTATTTTTTTAGTAGAGATGGGGTTTCACCGTGTTAGCCATGACGGTCTCGATCTCCTGACCTCATGATCCGCCCGTCTCAGCCTCCCAAAGTGCTGGGATTACAGGCTTGAGCCACCGTGCCCGGCCAAAAAACCAAAAACTCTTATATGATCAAGTTGCCTATGATTAAAGGGAAATTATAATTGTCTTTCTGGAGATTTGGTTTAATGTTTAAAAAACACACACGCTAAAGAATTAGAACAATGCAATTTTCTTAAGGGGTTTAATTCACTCTTAATAGATTATAAGAGATTTTACTTTTTAAATTTTTCTTAATCCAAAGTTCAACTTTTATTACATTTTGTTGATTTTGGTTTTCTCTCCCCTTTTAAAAGGTGTGAAACAGTAACACTCCCCTTCAACTTATTTTTAGTTCATATGAGTTTTTTCCTTTTTCCTCCTTGAGTTCTGTTATTTGTGGCCTGATGCTAACAATGTTTACTTAAAAGTCTAAAGGAAATGTTTTCTCACAACATAATATTCTGTGCACCTCAGAATTTTTTTTATTTTGCCTTTCGGTAACTGGCCTAACAGATTTTACCTTTATCAAAATAATTCCTATGCCATTATTATTAAGTTTGGTTTGCTTAGGAAAAACCAATATGTAAATTTTTTAAATTAAAGTTATTACATTCTTGTAACTTCCTGTATATACTTTTAAAGTCTTTGTTACATTGAGTTAAAGGGCTTTATTTAACTTTTGGGTCTAAAAAGAACAATAAGTCCTGCTAAATCTTAAACACTGAAAACAAGGTTCATCTTCAGATCCAGTAGAGGATGTCAATCAAAATAAACTGCATTTCTGAGTTACAGGTTCAGAAATTAAAGCTATTCAACTCTTCAAGGCCCAGGGACTATTGCAGAAGAGGTAGGTGTGTGAAATTGTAAGGGCTGATTCTGAGAGATAAAATAAGTTGTTTCTCTATAAATTAATCATTAATGTCAAAGACACACTGATACAACAGCAGCATATGGGCCCCTGCGTCAGATTAACAAGGTTTTCTGGAGGCATTAACCGACTCCTTATTAAAGGTTATAAAGGCTTATGGAAGTTGTATCTGACGATCAAGATAAAAATTTCATGTTGTTCATAAAATTTTAGAAAACAAATTTAATTGGCTTCTTGCTGTTTTTATTAAGGCTTATTGTTTAGAAAATTAAGTGTCCTCTCTCAGATAATGAAGGTTTTTTCCTTTTTTTGAAATTGTGTTGTCACTTTGGTTAAATGAATGACATTATACAATGACCTGTGATCCTTTTTGTAATCTTTAATATTTTGTAACCTTTAATGTTTAATATTTGACAAACTTTCCAAAGTCAAATTATAAAGTATGCATTTTCTGACCTAATCCTTTAAGATATTAATAGTTTCCCTATACTCCAAAATGACATATTTGGCTATTTTGTATAAAATTATACAAGAAGAATTATAAAATATAAGATGGTGTTTGGTTTTTCTTTGGGCTGTTTTTGTATAAATGTTATTGATACATGTTCCAGAATTATGGGAAATGCCTATAATTATTATATGACTTCATGTACATTATTAGTAATTATTGTAGTTATGTTAAAGTATTATGTGCCACAGAGGTAATAAATTTCATTGTCACTTGTGTCTTTGACTGCCCTGAAACTTTTTTTCATCCACGGACAATTGTGATCGTGTTTTAGACCTCTTTAAAAGGTGGTTTTATAATTAGCTATAAAACTCTAAAAGGTGCTGTTGAATGCAAATTTCTGATAACTTTGGAGATTGTGACATCAGAATAGTGGAAAAACCTTAGGACACATGGATAGCTGAAATATTCATGAATATCAAGCAGAACAGAAATTAACTGCATAGATTAAACTAATAAGAGTCTGAAGTAATTTTGTAACTTTTGATTAAAATGTTGCTGATCCTTTGTTTTGTTTTCAGAGTCAAGAAAACCTTTTAAAAGCTATTTACACATTTTAAAATTGAGTATACTCCTGTGAACAAAATTTGGAGCATTTATTTGTTTCTTTCTACCTGATTTTTATAGGATTTGGAAACTGTATTCTGTTATGACAATACAGTTATTTGCATCAGTGCAATAAGAATCTGTTTTCATTTATAACAGAATACAATTGGAGAAAATGGTTATTTCACCAAGACTTTAACTGGAATGGTGTGCTTTCCTTTTAGGCATCAAACTTGACTTATGGAGCCAATAAAAGCCCCTTGGAAAAACTGGCTTCATACCTTTGTCTACACAGTCCCTGTACTGAGTTCCTGTCCTGTGGTAAGTAAAGAATGTCACTTTCTGACAGGCCCAGGAGCCCCAAATTTATCTAAGAACCTCAAAAGGAGAGAAATTCACCCAACTCATAGGTATTTGATGGTACAAACTCAGGGCTGGGCTGGGTTTAACAAAGTCTTACCTGAGATTTGTGATATGGAACAAAGTTTCATCAAAGCCAATTTAAAAGCCTATGTAAAAAATAATTATTCTTGCTGCACTGTATATACATAATTAGGCCAAGTATGATAAAGCAAATCAGTTCTGTCATGGTTTGTCTTTAGTGAAAATGGGAAACTGGAGAGAGAAAATTATGTTTCAAAAACTATAGTACACCTTTTGCTAGATTCAGTCTAACCTAACGTGTTTAAATTTTATTTTCTACAGTTTGGATAAGATCCTAAATTTTTACCTACAAGTCTTCAAAATAGTGTTTTCAATTATTTTTTTTCCAGTTTTTAAAATTTGGAGTCAATGAAAAATAAGCTGCGCTTTCATAATGCCCTGTTAACTGAAGCTAGACAAATTTAGAAGAAAATAACCTATTTACGTACATAAGTCACTTTCATACGTACCTACTGATGTATGAACTTCATAGTAATGTGGCCTATATCAGTTTTCCAGGATTGTTCTTTTGTTTGTTGTTTTCCTCCCTTGCTCCCCCTATTTTCTCTTCATAGGACATGAGACTTCACAACCTTTTAAAAATGAACTTTCCTAATAACTCAAGATCTACCTGTTTAGGAATAAACCATCCTAGCCATGAGAGATCAGACACAACCTGAAACCAGAGACTCATTTTCTTCTGAAAAACTTTCTCCAAAAGATTTTACAAAAGGTGGTGGGGGTTGAGGGAGCAATGTGAAGGGAATATATCTTGGGTCCCCAACATGACTAAGCTAAAGGGAAAAGTCAGCCTGGAAGTTACTTAGGATAAACTTGCTTCCCATTCTATTCAAAGTCACCACTCTGTTCATTGAGATAAATGCATATCTGATTTCCTCCTTTGGAGAGGCTAATCAGAAAATCAAAAGAATTCAACCATTTGTCTCTTGCAGACCTATGACTTGGAAGCCTCCTCCCATTTTGAGTTGTCCTGCCTTTCCATTCCAAGTCAATGTTCATCTACATATGTTAATATCTCATGTCTCGCTAAAATGTATAACACCAAAATGTGCTCTGACTACCTTGAGTACATGTTATCGGGACCTCCTGAGACTGTGTCATGGGCGCATGTCCTCAACCTTGGCAAAATAAACTTTCAAAATTAACTGAGACCTGTCTTGGATTTTCAGGGTTCACACCTTCAATGTATCTACTGGTAGACTGGGTATGATGAAAATGGGGATGGGAAGAAAATTAATGAGCTTGTAGACATGTCACCAGAAACTTTTCAAACTAAAAGGCACAGGAAAAAAGGAATAAGATTTTTTAAAAAGAAAAAAAGGATTAGGACTTTAACAAATTTGGGGCAGAAATTTGAGTTGAATTCCATATTTTGACTCAAAGTACCTTGTAATAAAGTACTAGGTATAAAGTACCTTCATTACACATGAAGGGATACATTGCTATTTAAGAGTGGATCCAGATTAGTTGTGATTATACTTCAAAATTTTAAGGCAACAACTCAAATCTTAAAGGTATAATTGAATAGCAAGAGAGGAGAGAGATTGAAATAATAAAATATTCATTTAAAAGTAGAAAAGAAGGGGAAGAATAAAGGAAAAAGAAAAGCAACAAATAGAAAATAGTTACAAATATAATATGTCTTAGTCCTTTTGAGTTGCTACAACAATAACACAGACTGGTTAACTTATAGAGAGCTGTAATTTATTGACTCATGGTTCTTGAGGCTGGGAAGCCCAAGACTGAGGGGCCAGCATCTTCTGAGGGCCTTCTTGCTGCATCATCCCATGGCGGGAGGGCAAACAGAACAAAAGGGGACTGAGCTCATTATTTATGTAAGAGACTTACTCCTGCTATAACAAATCTACTCTTGTAATAAAAGCATTAATTCACTCATAAGAGAGGTGCTCACAGCATCCAAACATCTCTCATTAGGCTTCATCTCCCAACAGGCCCTACCTCCCAACACCGATAGATTGGGAATCGAGTTTTCAACATATTAACTTTAAGGGACATTTTAAATAATAGCAATATATTAATTCAACTGTATCAATAATCACTTCATATGTGAGTCACTTAAATAAATCAATTAAAAAATAGATTGTCAGAATGGGGGGGGAAACCAAGAAGACCCAAACATATTATCTATAAGAACCTACTTTAAATGTAAACAATTAGGTTAAAAGATATATCATGTTAATACTAATCAAAAGAAAGCTGGAGTAATTATAAAAATTTCAGACAAGGCAGAGTTCAAGCAAGGAAACTGTTGGTTATAAATAGGGTATTATATAATGATAATGTGGTTAATTACCCAAGAAGAGATAAAAAATCTTAAGTTTTTGTATAAATCCACTATTATAGAGACTTCAGCCCTCCTTTATCAGTAACTACTAAATTAAAGAGGCAAAAAGTCAGTAAGAATATAGATTCAACATATTTCTAAATACCACTTTGGTCAAAGAAGCATCAAAAGAAATTAAAAAGTGTTTTGAATTAAATGAAAATACAACTTATCAAAAATTGTGAAATGCAGCAAGCAATGAATAAAGGGAAATATATAATATACATATTAGAAGAAAGACCTAAAGTTAATAATATAAGTTCCATATTAGGAAAATAGAGAACAGAAAACAATTTAAACATAAAGCAAGCAGAAGAAATAAAAAATAGAGCAGAAATTAACGTAATTAAAATCAGTAAAATAGAGAAAATACAAAATTAAAGCTTCTTTCTTGAAGAGATTGATACAATTGATAAACCTGTAGGTACTTCAATCAAGAAAAAAAAAGAGAAGATAAAAATTACCAATGTCAGAAATAAAAGAAGGGTCATCTCATGGGTATTAGAAGGCTAATCAAGGAACATTACAAACAACTGTATGCCAACAAATTTGATAACTTTGACAAAATTAATCAACACCTTGAAACATAAAAACTACAAAATCCTCACAAGAAGAAACAGATAATCTGAATAGGTATATATTGATTAAAGAATTTGAATAATTAATATCTTCCAAAAAAGAAAGCTATAGTCCCAGACTTCACTGGTGATTTCCACAAAACATTTAAGAAATTATAGTTTTCCACAATACCGTTCAAAAAAATACGTATGTAGGGAACACACCCTGATATAGTCAGGCTTTTCCCACCCAAATCTAATCTTGAATTGCAATCCCCGTTATCCCCGTAATCCCTACATGTGAGCAGAGAAACCAAGTGGGAGGTAACTGTATCATGGGGCAGTTTTTCCCATGCTTTTCTTGTGATAGTGAATGAGTTTTCACAAGATCTGGTCATTTTTTAGGGGCTCTTCCTTTTCCCTTGGCACTTCTTCCTGCCAGCTTGTGAAGAACAGATACAAAAATTCTTAACACATCAGCAAATTAAATCTAACAAAGCATAAAAAGAATTATACACCATGACCAAATGAGATTTATTCCAGGTATGCAGGGCTAGTTCAACATTTGAAAATAAAATAACATAATCCATCATATCAACAAGCTAAAAAGAAAAACTGTGCAATTACAATCATTTGACACATAAAAAAAAAAAAACGCTTGACAAATTCAAACACCTGTTCATGATAAACAGTCTTAGCCAACTAGGAAAAGGGGGAAACTTCTTCAAATAGAGAACATGTACAAAAAATATACAGTTAACTTAATACTTGTCTATATAGAAAGCCTCAAATAATTGACAAAAATGCTTGTCTATATAGAAAACCTCAAATAACTGACAAATAATACTTCTGGAATAAGAGATTATAGCAAAGTTTCAGCATGTAAGGCCAATAGACAAATGTCGATTACTTTCCTACATACAAACAATTGTTACAAAAAATTGGAATTTGAAGTTTAAAAACAATACCAATATTGTTAGCGTAAAACCAATTGAAACACTGTGAAAACCTAACAAAGCATGTACAGCATCTATATGTGACACATTCAATGCAAGCCCAATAAAAATCCCAGCAACTATTTTGTAGGTACTGACAAACGGAGCTGAAGTCTGTAATAGCTAACAACACCAAAGAACAACAAAACTTGGGGACATAACCTACTTCAACTTTACTGCATAGCCAACTGTAAACTAGACATCATGGTACTGGAGAAAGGATAAACATAGATAAACGGAACAGAACAAGGAGTCCAGAAAAGGACACCCACAGTTATAATTTATTAATCCTTGATAAAGCAGCCAAGACAATTCAATTCAGAAAGGATAGCTTTTAAGCAAATGAAGCTGGAACAATTGGAAATCCATATGCAAAATGTAATCCTACACACAAGCCTTACCACCTCTGCAAAGATGAACTCAAATTGGACCATAAACCTAAATGCTAAAACTTGGAAACCTAAAAGACTTCTAGAAGGAAACATAAGAAAATATCTAGGTAACTTTGAATTTGAGCATCAGTTTTTAGACACAATATCAAAAGAACAGTCCATGAAAGAAAAAAATTGATGTGTTAATATTTAAAACCCCTTTTTGGTGAAAGATACTTTTAAGTGAATGAAAAGACAAGCCATGGACCGGAAAAAAAAGTATTTATAAATCCTACAGCTGATAAAGAATTTGTATTCAAAATATACAAAAAACCTTTAAAACTTACCATTAAGAAGACAACCTGATTAAAAAAATGGGCAAAAGATCTGAACAAAATCTCTAGAAGATATATAGATGGTAGAAAATTATGAAAGTTTCTAATATTTGTCATGAAGGAATTACAAATTAAAGTAACAATGAGGTACCACTATATTAGCCTACTAGGACTGAACGCTTTTTTTTTTTTTTTTTTTTTTTTTTTTTTTTTTTGAGACGGAGTCTCGCTCTGTCGCCCAGGCTGGAGTGCAGTGGCGCGATCTCGGCTCACTGCAAGCTCCGCCTCCCGGGTTCACGCCATTCTCCTGCCTCAGCCTCCTGAGTAGCTGGGACTACAGGCACCCGCCACCGCGCCGGGCTAATTTTTTGTATTTTTAGTAGAGACGCGGTTTCACCATGGTCTCGATCTCCTGACCTTGTGATCCGCCCGTCTCGGCCTCCCAAAGTGCTGGGATTACAGGCGTGAGCCACCGCGCCCGGCCCTGAACACTTTATTAAACTGACAAAAGCAAATGCTTAGGTAGAGGAGAAAAAGAACTTTTCACTCATTTAGAGTGGGAACTATCTTCTAATGGCACAGTCACCTTAGAAAACAGTTTGGCAGTTTATTTTTAATATAAGATCTCACTTTTGTGCTTATATATATTTACCCAACTGATTTGAAACTTGTACACATAAAAACTGTACATAAATGTTTATAGAGGCTTTATTCATAATTGGAAACTGGAAGCAATCAAGTTGTCCTCCAATAGGTGAACAGAAACAAAATGTCATGGTACATCCATGTAATCAAAAAGCATTCAGTGATTAAAACAAAAGAGCTATGAAGCCACGGAAAAATATGAATAAACCTTAAATGCAAGTTGGTAAGTGAAAAAAAGTCAGTCTGAAAGGGCTACATACTTTATGGTTTAAACTACATGATATTCTGAAAGAGGCAAATCAATAGAAACAAAAAGATCAGTAGCAGACAAGGGTTCTGGGGTAGGGGGTAGTGCTGAATAGGTGAAACACAGGAGTCTTTTTAGGGAAGCGGAACTATTCTGTAAAATCCTGTAATGGTGTATAAATGGCATTATGCATTTATCAGACACATAGATTTTACAACATAAAAAGTTAAACTTTTAAAAATCATTTAGGAGATTGAAATGGGGATCCCAGGAAGGAATTCAAACTCTGACAAACCTATCTAATTGTGTAACAAATGTAGCATACTGAAACATTAAGGAGAATGTATAGAATTAAATGCATATATTTGAAGAAAATAAAGATCGTATCAGTGATGTTACATATCTCAAAAAAGGAAAAAATAGCAAAACAGACAAATAAAAAAGAAATAAGAAAATAATTTAAATGGAACTAATAAACACTTGGTGCTGTTATCTGAGGAGGTCGGGGAGGGAAGAGAGGAAACATAAATAAATGCCCTTATAGAAGGGATGAAAAGGCTGGGCGCAGTGGCTCACGCCCGTAATCCCAGTATTTTGGGAAGCCGAGGTGGGTGAATCATGAGGTCAGGAATTTGAGACCAGCCTGGCCAACATGGTGAAATCCCATCTCTACTAAAAATACAAAAATTAGCTGGGTGTTGTGGCGAACACCTGTAATCCCAGCTACTTGAGAGGCTAAGCCAGGAGAATTGCTTTAACCTGGGAGGCGGAGGTTGCGGTGAGCCGACATCGCACCAGTGCACTCAAGCCTGGGCAACAAGAGTGAAACACTGTCTCAAAAAAAAAAAAAAAAAAAAAAAAAAGAAAAGAAAGAAATTAAAACTTATTAAAAAATATTACCAACACTTCTAATCAGTATTTTTGCTAGAGGTCTCAGCCAGTACAAAAAGTCATGATAAATTAATAGATGGTAAAGGAATAAAGTGTCATTTTGCACAGATAATTTTGAACATAGAATCAACAACTGAAAATCAATCCATCTAGAATGCTCATTGAATTCAAGGTTATTATACAAAATCAATTGTATTTCTATTTACTAGCCACAGTGAATAAATATGAAAATGATAAGAAAATGAAGAAAAATATAACATTCATATTAGCTTCTGGGTCAAAGGCACTATATTTAGGGGGAAATGGCATATAAACTGTCTCTTCTCTCAAATAATAGGATTTGAAATATTGTAGAATTTTTTCATAAGTTAGAACTTTCCAGTCTTAGAATTTTCAATCTAGGTTTTAATCAAAGTGACTTTCTTCCATATTGAAAAGCTTTGTATTTCCATTTTCCATTTGAGCCTTGTGTTTCTGGCATCTCAGTATTTAAATACGGAGATAAATCACAGGCATTTTTTAGCCTGTGACCAATCACTGCCGCCAATGCCTCTTGCTGTGGATTGCTTGAGCCCTTGTTCATCCATTCTGGCTGTGATTTAGAATCACTGGGGGAAGCTGTGCAAAAATATTGGTATCCAGGCCTCACCCTCTGGCTTTGGGCACAAGCTTGGATTTATTTTAGCAGTTTTCTATGAGAGTCTGACACACCTCCAGGGTTGAGAGTCATTTGCTGATGCTTATACAACAGTAGTTCTTAACTATGGCTGCACATTAGACTCACCTGGAGAGCTTTTAAAAGTACTAATGACTAGGCTCTACCCCAAATTAATTAAGTCAGAATCTCTGAAGTATGTCTGTGAATGCAGTTTTAAAAGGCTCTCCAGGTGATTCCAGTATGCTGTCAGGATTGCGACTCACTCGTATGCAACCTGCTTCTTAGGGAAGTATTCTCACTCATCACCACATTTGTTTCAGCTAGAGAATAACCTTCTCCACATTAATCAACTGAGGTTGTTGTTGCTCTTAGAAACTAGTGAAGATCTATGCCACTGGAGTTTGTTTTTCAAGACAATGGCTTTCTATAATTTTTGAACACACTAGATATGGATTAGCATTTATTTCGACTTATTTCCTAAAGTGATATGATGGCCCATTTACCTCTACTATTTCTATACTACATTATTTTTATAAATTTAGGGGGCACAAATGCAGTTCTATTTCATGGATATATTGTATAATGGTGAAATCTGGGCTTTTAGTGTACCCATCACCTGAATAGTGTACTTTGTACACAGTAGGTAGTATTTTATGTTTCACCCCTTCACCTGCCTATACCACTTTCAAGAAGACTCAGTAGTTTCTTGTAACCTAACCTGCTTCTTAAATTGATGTTTATCTCTCTCTTTCCTTGATTACGTGTAGGGCCAGTATAATTTGCTGGCTAGTCCATTTCTACTACAATAACAGAATACCTGAGATGGGATAATTAATTAAAAAAAAAATCATTTCTCACAGTTCTGGAGGGAACTCCAAGATCAAGACACCAGCATCTCACGAGAGCCTTCTTGCTGCATCCTCACACAGCAGAAGGCGGAAGAGCAGGCCCTTATATAAAGGCACCTAATCCCAGTGAGCTAGAACCCTCGTGACCTAATCACCTCTTAAAGCCCTGCCCTTTTACATTACCACATTGGCAACACCTGAATTTGAAAGAGACCCTTTCAAACCATAACACTAGCATTCTGTGCATTCATGCTTTGTTTTTTTTTATTTTGCTCTATGGCCCAGATATGTGATTTTCTAATATCATCCTCTAAATTTTGTTTTGCATTCTCTTTTAGTGAGAAAAAGGATATTCAGAAGTTTGGGGTCTGACAAAAGCATTCACAGTTTGACAAAATCCTGTGCTTTTTTTTTTTTTTTTTTTTTTAAAAAAAAGCTATTATTACTCCTTTTAGTAATGGGTATCTCACTATGCTGTCCAGGCTGAAGTGCAGTGGCTATTCACACATGCAATAATAGCACACAACAGCATAGAACTCTTGGCCTCAAGTGATCCTCCTGCCTCAGCCTCGTGAGAAGCAGGGACTACAGGCACATGCCAACACGCTTAGCTCTTCTTTTATTTGAATTGGATAATCCCACACAGGAAATACACTGCCCTGAGAAACATTCAGCCCAGGCCTGAATGTAATCTGTGATTGTCCTGCCTACTCTCTTGTTCTATATTTCACCTTTCCTATGTTGACCTTAAGGTCTTAATCTAAGGCACAGTAAATATTCATATGCTCATTTTATTATGGTTCTATCACTTTGAAACTCCCTTATGCTTTGCTGATGGTGTTGATTTTTCTTTTTGTTTTCCACTGATCTCTTTGGTCTTCCCATTTCCAATATTGCAACCACTTTGTAAAGCCATATTCACTTCTACAGGGTAGCTCCCCAGTTGCTATTACTCTAAATTATCTCTTCATGTCTTTGAGAAGCTACCATGAATCCTTTCTTAGACTCTGGTCACTACTGGAGATTATTTCAGATTTGGCTTTTCTTTTGAGAAGCCAATTAATAAATTTTTCTAGTTCCCTACAACTTTTACTCATTAAATGACAACCAAATTTCCCCCTTTCCCAGACATATTTTAAGAGAAGCTAGAAGTGAGTATATTGTTTTCTTTTTCTATTTGCATATCATGATCTCTGAGATAGAAACTAATCTTCATGTCTACCTGGTTTTCTCTTAATATGTGCACCTTTCTCCTAGGGAAATCTCTGTTTTAACCCTGAACTTAATAATTTTTTCTTTCTTTCTTTGGTTTCCACCCTTTACCACTCTTGGTATAAAAGCAAAGCTGATCTATACTTTCACACCTTTGTTAATGCCTTCCACTTTTTTTATTTTATGTGCAAATATGACTTCTCAGTGTTTTATGAACAAGCTTTTTGAATTGCTGTTTTAGTCTTTGTGTCTGTAATAAACTGAGTTTGTTTTCTTGCTCCAAGCAGAGAAAATGGCACATTCTATTTCTGATGTGGGCTCCCTTTACTTTTTGTTGATTCATAAAATCTCTTATTATGAGTGAATTAGCTAAAATCCATAGTTAGAACATGTATAAATATACTGAGCCAAGTTGGAAACATGCAGGGAAAGCAACCTTTAAGAGCTCATAAAAGTCACCTGAGTTGAAGAATTTAGCCCTTTCTCAGATTACTCCTTTGGAAGTGAATGCAGTTTAAAAAAACATGAAAACAACATAAATGGAGTGGCTTATGTGTTTGCAGATTAGTTATTTTAGGAGAAATGGATCTTAGTTGTTAGAAGACCAGCCTAAAAAAATCTGAAAAAAAAAAATTTATGTTCTGCCTCCTAATCTCTATTTATTTATTTATTTTTGTTTGTTGTTGTTGTTGTTGAGATGGAGGCTTGCTCTGTCGCCCAGGCTGGAGTGCAGTGGCTCACTGCAAGCTCTGCCTCCCAGGTTCAGGCCATTCTCCTGCCTCAGCCCCCCGAGTAGCTGGGACTGCAGGCACCTGCCACCACACCCGGCTAATTTTTTTGCATTTTTAGGAGAGATGGGGTTTCACCGTGTTAGCCACTCGATCTCCTGACCTTGTGATCCACTCACTTCGATCTCCCAAAGTGCTGGGATTACAGGTGTGAGCCACCGCGCCTGGCCCTGCCTCCTAATTTCTAAGACGGCTGCAAAATGAAAGACTCCTTTTTAAAAATGCAGTCCTTGCCCTAAACCAGCTCAGCAAATATTGGACCAACATAGACCAAGGCAAAGCTACAGAAGCCTGTTCTTTAGAACGTACATCATCTGAAGTTTGAGCTTTTGCTGATTCTGATTGATCTGTCTTTGTAAGGCTGGTAAGACCCTACTATGGCTGAATTTTTCCTGTTGAGACTCCTAAGACCTCCTAGAATTTGCAAAGGGTCAGCATAGTTGTGTAAGGCCAGCTAATCATTCAAACCATCCAGTAATCAGTAGGCAAAGTCGGTTTTAACATGGAAACGGATCCCAGAACTCCTAGTACTGAAAGTGATATTTTTAGAACACATTAGTTAACACTACATTACAACACTCCAGGAAAGGGGTTTTTCCATGAAAATATCACAGGTGACCTAGAACTTAAAATCTTCTTGGGTATGGAGTTACTAGTTAACTTCAAAAACCATCCACATAGAACCATCTAAACTGTTGCAAACCACCAAGTTTCAACCAGACTTTTAGCGGTATTGCATTTCCCAATTTCCACTTCTTTACCAAATCTGTTTTTAACCCAATGTTTCATTTTTCTGAAGTAAAATTACCTCTATGTACCAAACCACTATGCTTTGCAGGGACAGGCCTAAACCTTTAGAACATGAGGCACAAAGGAAGAACGCACAATGTAAGCTGTTTTATCTCTGTTGCTTGCTTGCTTCTTTTCTTTCCTTTTCTTTTCTTTTTTTTTTTTTTTTTTTTGAGATGGAGTCTTGCTCTGCCAACAGACTGGAGTGCAGTGGTGTGATCTCAGTTCACTGAAACCTCCATCTCCTGGATTCAAGTGATTCCCCTGCCTCAGCCTCCCAAGTAGCTGGGACTACAGGCCACATGCCACCACGCCCAGCTAATTTTTTTATATTTTAGCAGAGACAGGTTTTCATCATGTTGGCCAGGATGGTCTCGATCTCCTGATCTCATGATCTGCCCACCTCAGCCTCCCGAAATGCTGGGATTACAGGTGTAAGCCAACGTTTCCGGCCATCTCTTTTGCTTTCTAAGAGGAGAAAGCAGAAGCAACTGAGATAGACATGCCCATTGTCCTCTCCTAAACTCACCTCTTCCCCTTGAAAGGAGCGAGAAAGTAAGGATTGACCACACGTTTAACCATATAATGGATCTTCCTCCACAAGGAAGGGCCCATTAGAAGTAGGGAAAAAGTTTGCTCTCAGCATTATGATTCCTTCCCCTCCAAAAAAATGTATGATAACAAGCTGAAGGACAACTTAGAAGTTTCTTGGGGATTTTGCTTCAAATGATTACTGATTTAATTCCCAGGTTGAATTATGTTTTTGCCTAAAGGTTTTATCTAAAAAGGAAAAAAAAATAAGTTAATAAATCTGATACCAGATCACATCTAGAACATGGTTCTCTGAAAATTATAGGCCTGCTTTTGTACCAAGATGAAAGATGCTTCTCCAGGGACTGGGAATCTCAGTTTAGATGTGGCTAGAAGTAGGCTGAACAAGAAGAAATAGAATTCCCAGGCTATGTTTTATAGATGAGGAAATAAGAGTATGGAATCTCTAGAAAAACTTACATGATTTTTTAAACATATGGTAATCAGAGAGTTTGTCTACAGTCAGCCTTCATTTACATACTTCAGAGAAGTGGGATGGTTTTTAACCCAGTTGCCTCCCACTTCTTCCTGGTCCACCAAGTTTGAGAGATCTTACTGTCTATCCTTTTTAGGTGCCAAGGAGCACACAGTTTTCTATGTTTTCTTTTAAATTTATCTCTTGTATCAATATAAGCCTGAATTTTGTTGGAGTTTTATTTTTTAATCCATTTGAATAGGAAAAGGAAAATGATTAATCTAAGAGGACTCAAAAAACTGAGAAGGAAAGATTAGGCATAAAGTTTAGATTATGAACTTCCATTAAGTAGAACTGATGGAAAAGAAAGTTTGAATACAAAGATATGGGCAAAGATATTTCAGGCATATATAAACAAAATGAAAGCAAAAGTGGCCCTATCAATATAAGACAGAACAGACTCCAAGGACAATCTCATTAAACAGGACAAAGATTTTTACTATAAAATAATAAAAGGTGAAAGCAGAGAATAATCTATAGCCATAAAACTTTATGCACCAAACAATGTACCAGACAAATCTATAAATGCCTAAGAATGCAGAGAAGCATGTATAAAAAATTTAATTTATAGTAGTTGATAACAAAATACCTCTTATTAATGTTCTTGCAGAATTTGACATATCAAGTTGACAAGGAGAGTTAGGTAAATAATATACTTGATAATTTTATTTTAATAGATATACATAGATACATATAGATTTCAGAAAGAATTTTCTTGTGTCCTTGGAATACTTAAAAATTGATTAACATGTATTTGCAAGAAAAAAACTTATGCATCATAAGAGACTATTTTGAGAAAATTTATGGAGCACATTTGAAATAAAATGGGTATTTTTTGGTAGAATAAACAAAATTGCTGCAAGTAATGGAAGAAACGGTGAGAGAATAATAACCACAACAGGGCTGAAAAATAAAGATAAACATAGTCTTAAAGGTAAATTATGTTCAAATTTTAAAAACAATATTCCCTATGTTGTTTAGTCTAAGTTGTAGAAAAATATGGAAAATGCCATAATTCTAATTAGGATTCCTAGATAACCTTAATGCCACAGTCAGATAGATATTGTGGAAATCTCTTAATAGAGATAGAGCAAATAGGCTTTATAAAATAATAGCAAAGCAAATCCAGAAGTGTATTAAAAATACTAATTCACAATGACCAAGTATGAAACTGCATATGGTTACCACTACAGCGAATACTAGAATAATTGATGACATAAATGTGACAAAGAAGTAAACAATATGTTTGCATCAATAGACGCTGAGATAACATTGATGAAATTCAACAACCATTTCCAGTTGAAGCTCTACTTTAAACATGAATAGAAGAAAACTACTTTAAATAATCTTTCTCAAACAAAAATTAAGAGCAAATATATAAATTGTGAAATGTTAAAACTACTATTAAAATTAGGGCTATAACAGTAACACTTTTATGACTAATATTATTCACTGTTGTAGAAGTTATATTTAATAAACAATGTGAAAATTTAATACATGGTATAAATATTGGAAAAGTATANGCAATCTCGGCTCACTGCAACCTCTTCCCCGCCAGGTTCCAGCATTTCTCCTGCCTCAGCCTTCTTTGTTGCTGGGATTATAGGCCCACGCCACGACACTCAGGTAACTTTTGTATTTTTAGTAGAGATAGGATTTCGCCATTTTGGCCAGCCTGGTCTTGAACTCCTAACCTCAGGTGATACGCCCACCTCGGCCTCCCTAAATTAATCACTTAGAGAAGATATCCATTCATAATAGTTTTTAAAAATATTTGGGTCAAATTAACTAAAACAGTACAGACATTATAAATTTCTGTAGCAGAAAATAAAATTTCCACAATAGAGAGATATAACCTATTTCTAGAATGGCAATTTCTTAAAATTGTCAAGCCTTTATAAATTGATATATAGTTAATACAATTCCAATGGGTATCCTCATGATGTGTTTTAGATTTGAACTTCTAAGTTGCTGTAAAAACCAATAATAATTTGAAAAAGTAGAGTGAGGATGATTTACAAAATATTATAACTTACTATACAACTACAGACATACCTTAGAGATACTGGGCTTTCAGTTCCAGACCACCAGAATAAAGTGAATATTGCAATAAAATTAATTCACAAAAATTTTTTGGTGTCTCATGCATATAAAAGTTATATTTATACCATACTATAGTATGCTAAGTGCAATAGCACTATGTCTAAAACATTATATATGCCTTAATTGAAAATACTTTATTGCTGAAAAGTGCTAGTGGTCATCTGAGCCTTCAGCAAGTTATACTGTTTTTCTGATGGAGGGCTTTTCTGCATATTGATGGCTGCTGACTGATCAGGATGGTGGTTGCTGAAGATTGAAGTAGTTTTGGTAATTTCTTAACATGAAACAGCAATAAAGTTTGCTATATCAATTGACTCTTCCTTTCATGAAAGATGTTTGTGTGGCATTCCGTGCTGTTTGGTAGTATTTTACCTACAGTAGGATTTTTTCCAAATTAGAGATAATCTTCTCAAAGCCTACCACTGTTTTATAAACTAAGTTTTCATAATATTCCAAATGCTTTGTTGTCATTTCAATGATGTAAACAGCATCTTCACCAGGAGTAAATTCCATCTCAAGAAACTGCTCTCTTTGCTCATTCATAAGAAGCATTTCCTCATCCCTTCAGGATTGATCATGATATTACAGCAACTCAATCCCATTTCAGACTTCACTTCTAATTCTAGTTCTTTTGCTATTTCCACCACATCTGCAGTTACTTTCTCTACTGAAGCCTTGACTTTCTCAAAGTCATCCAAGCAGTTTGGAATCAACTTCTTTCAAACTCTTATTAATGTTGATATTTTGACATCCTCCCATGAATGACAGACGTTCTTACTGGCATCTAGAAGAATGAATCCTTTTCAGAAGGTTTTTAATTTACTCTGCCCATATCCATCAGAGGAATCACTATTTGGGGCAAGTAAAGCCTTACAAAATGTAATTCAAAGGTTTTAATTTACTTTGCCCATATCCATCAGAGGAATCACCATTTGGGGCAAGTAAAGCCTTACAAAATGTAATTCTTAAATAATAAGACTTGAAATTTGAAATTGCTCTTTGATCCATGGGCTGCAGAATATCCATTTCAATTTTCAAGTATTATGAAGAATTACATTTTGTAAGGCTGCACTTGGCATAGGATACAGTCCATGAAAACAGTAGTATTCTCCTTGTACTTCTTCATCAAAGTTCTTGGCTGACAAGGTGTATTGTCAATGACCAGTAATATTTTGAAAGAAATCTGTCTTTCTAATCTAATTGAGTAGGTCTCAACAGTGGGCTTAAAATATTCAGTAAACCATGCTGTAAACAGATACAGTATCATCTAGGCTTTGTTGTTTCATTTACAGAGCACAGACGCAGTAGATTTAGCATGATTCTTAAGGTCCCTAGGATTTTTTAAATGATAAATGAGCATTGACTTAAACTTAAAGTCACCAGGTGCATGACTCCCTGACAAGACTGTCAGCATGTCCCTTGAATCTTTGAAGGAATTTACTTCTCCTCCCTAGCTATGAAAGCCCTAGATGATGTCTTCTTCTAATAGAAGGCCGTTTTGTCTACACTGAAAACTGCTGTTTAGTGTAGTCACCTTCATCAGTAATCTTAGCTAGATCTTCTGGATAAATCGCTGCAGCTTCTTAATCAGCACTTGCTGCTTCACCTTGCATTTTTATGTTACGGAAAAGGCTTCTTTCCCTAAACTTCATGAACCAACTTCTGCTAGTTCCCAACTTTTCTTCTGCAGCCTCCTCACCTCTCTTAGCTTTCAGACAATTTAAGAGAGTTAAGGCCTTGGTCTGGATTAGGTTTTGGCTTAAGGGAAGGTTGTAGCTGGTTTGATCTCGTCAGACCACTAAAACTTTCTCCATATTAGTCATAAGACTCTTTCACTTTCTTATTAGTCCTGTGTTCACTAGAGTAGCACATTTAATTTCTTTCCAGAACTTTTCCTTTGCATTCACAGCTTGGCTGTTTGGCACAAGAGGCCTAGCTTTCACACTGTCTTGGCACTTGACACGCCTTCCTCATTAAGTTTGATCATGTTTGGTTTTTGACTTAAAGTGAGAGACATGTGACTCTTCCTTTCACTTAAACACTTAAAGGATATTGTATGGTTATTAACTGGCCTAATTTGAATGTTGTGTCTCAGACAATAGACATAGGGAAGCTTGAAGACCGGGAGAGACGGGGGAATGGCCAGTCAGTGGAGCAGTCAGAACACACAACATTTATTGATTAAGTTCACTGTCTTAATCAGGGCACAGTTTGTGGTACCCCAAAACAATTACAATAGTAATATTAAAGGTCACTAACCATGGATTACCATAACAAATACATAAATTATTAAAAAGTGTGAAATATTGGGAGTTTATCAAAATGTGACAAAGAGACATGAAGTGAGCACAAGCTGTGGGAAAACGGTACAGTGCCAATGGACTTGCAGAGCACAGGATTGCCACAAACTTTCAATTTGTAACAATTGCAATATCTGCTATGTGCAATAAAGTGAGGACTAATAAAGTGAATATGCCTGTACTTTATTCCAAATATCCTGTTAGAACAAAATAACTTCTATCAGTAGACCCAACACTTAAGGAACTTTGGGAGTCATTTTGATTTGGCTGTAGTAAATAATTTCTAGTTAAGACAGTGTCAGATTTTGTGTCCACAACAAAGACAAAGCAATAATGCATAAAATATAAGTAGGGAAAACTAAGAGGACATGTTTAGGCTTAAAACTAAACAAATATCTCTATTAGAAATTAAAGAGAAAATAGTGTGGAAATAGGATGAAACTGTAGGACGCTTTGGCTGGGTCAGAAGCAAGCAAAGGTGGCTGAGCCTTCTACTCCTGCACAGTGATGGAGGCAAAATGCCCCCCTAAGCAAGAGGCTGGAGTTAGGATCCCTGCTTGAGCATATACCTGAAATACAGCATATACCTGAAAAAACTGGAGCTAGACTTTGTGTGAACTTACATGCTAGAAGAAACACACATACACATCTCATAGTGTAGATGGAGTGTGATGCAAGCTGAGATAATGAGTGGATCTCTGGTCTCTCCAATGTTAATACAGGAAGAAGCTCATGAATTGGGGGCCCCTGGGGACTGGGGCTAAACCAACTTAGCCAAATAAACTTCTGTTGACTAAATAAAATTAAGCTTTAAAAAAAATTAAGATTAGTTTTATATAGAAGTGTTTCTGAGGATTACAGACTGAGATCTGTAGCTTGAGAGCAGTTCTGTCAGACTGCTCCAAGACAGTCTTTTAAATCACAGTTTATATACTGGTGGTGAAGATTCAGTATGTGCAAAATCACATGAAAGTTTGGGTATAAGAGTACATCTGGTTATAGATTATAAAAGAACATTCTATTATAGATTGGAGAAGCATAATCACCATCGCTGTCAGACATTATCTTATGCGTAGGAAGAGACCAGGCCAAGGTCATTTATCTTTTAAGGAATGTAGTGACTCAGGTCAGAGATGCAGGGGGCTGAGTGCTCTATTCTGTTTTATCTGCGAAGAGTTATTCAGAAGAACTGCATTTTATCACAGAGTCAGTAGTTCAAGCAGAAATGAACAAATATGCTTATGCCTTTTACTTTTTTCACACTTCCAAAGTATATGAACAAAATAAGAAACATTTTGAAATATGTATTTTTTTAGGTAGTGAAAGAAAATATCACTCATAGAGAAAGAAAAAATATTGCAAAATCAATTGCCAACCAATCAAAAGCCCTACAAAGAAATAATAATTGTTATATATGAAATAATGTATTTTAAGAAGTCCTGAAATTTAAGAGTTTTTGAAGGAAAAAAATCTTTAGTAGATGACGTATGAGTAAGTTTGGACATAGTTGACAAGAAGATTATTTACTGAGAACTACCATATGACCCAGCAATCCCTGTTCTGGGTATATACCCACAGAAAATGTAATAAGTACCTTGAGATATCTACACTCCCATTTTCATTGCAACACTATTCACAATAGCCAAGACATGAAATCAACCTAGGTGTTTATTAACAGATAAATGGACAAAGAAATTGTGAAATAATATTCCATCAATGGAATATTATTCAGTCATACAAAATAATATACTACCATTTGCAAAAATATAGATGCACTGAGAGGACATTATGCTAAATGAAATAAGCAAGACACAGAAAAAATGATCTCACGTATATGTAGAATCTAAAAACAAGAAAGTTGACTACATATAAATGGAGAGTAAAGAGGAATTTACCACAAATCAGGCAGTGGAAATGGAAAGATATGGGTCAAAGGCTACAAATTTACAGTTATGTAAGATAAATAAGTCTAGAGATCTAATGTATAGTAGGAGGACTATAATTGATAATGTATTAAATACTGAGAATTTTCTTAGAGAATAGGTTTTACATGCTGTTACCTAAAATGTATGAATTTCATAGTTACCTTAAGAAAGGTAACTATGAAGGGTAATAGATGTGTTAAATTTTTTACCTATAGTAATTATTTCACTATAATGTTTGTATCAAAACATCAAGTTGTATATCTTAAATTTATACAACAAAAAATCCAAAAAAGGATTAATAAATGCCCTTGTATAATTGGCTTGCTGATGGAATTAAAAGAATACAGACACATTCTTTCTACCATAAAAGAGCATAAATTTCAAATGCATCAAAGTTTGAAAATTTAGATGAAAACATATAAGAAATTATGAAAAATATTTAGAAGAAACACTTTGAGATGCTTTGTATGGTCTTCTGGTATGTTCAGTTTTTTAGCAAGGTTGAAAACACATAGGGTGTAAGTAAATATATATATATACACACATATATACATTAAATGAAATAATACCATACCGAGAGCTACATAAAGTCAAAATGCAAATAAACTATTTGCAATATTCATATCCAAATAGATTCTATAAGCTGATAAATATAAGGCAAAGGAAATAGAAGAGTGGGCAAAAAATATTAACAAATAAGTAAAAACTAGATGGCCATAAATAGTATTTCCTGACTGGCAGTCAGGAAAATGCAAGTTATGACTACAATGAGAACATTTTTTTTCATGTACAAGATTGGTGAATATGATAAAATTGATATTCAATACTGGAGAGTATGATGAATATAAGTAATATCATAGATTACTGGTAAAAACATGAGTGGTTACAACAGAAACAGAACAGGAATACTATATAGTAAATATATACTATATATATATATAATTTAAAATATGCTTTAACCGAAAAATCCCATGTTTTTGTTATCTATTCTATAGAAATAAACATACCAGTACAAAAGGTTTGAACAGTACTTACAGTGAAAACATGAAAATATTTTAGAGTAACTAGGAAAATATGCTGCATTAGTCCATTCTCATGCTGCTGTTAAAGACACAGCTGAGACTGGGAAAGAGGTCTAATTGACTCACAGTTCAGCATGGCTGGGGAGGCCTCAGGAAACTTACAATCATCACAGAAGAGGAAGCAAACATGCTCTTCATTACATGGAGGCAGCAAGGAGAAGGGGGAAAAGCCACTTATAAAACCATCACATCTCATGAGAACTTACTCACTATCACAAGAACAGCATGAAAGTACCTGCCCCCATAATTAAATTACCTCTCACAAGGTCCCTTCCAGGACATGTGTGGTTATGGGAACTATAATTCAAGATGAGATTTGGATGGAGACACAACCAAACCATATCATTCCACCCCCAACCCCTCCCACATCTCCTGTCCTCACATTTCAAAACACAATCATGCCCTTTCAACAGTCCCCAAAGTCTTAACTCATTCCAGCATTAACTCAAAAGTCCAAGTCCAAAGTCCCATCTGAGACAAGGCAAGTCTCTTCCACCTATAAGCCTGTAAAATCAAAAGCAAGTTAGTTACTTCCTAAATATAATGGGGGTAAAGGCATGGCGTAAATACGGCCCTTCCAAATTAAAGAAATTGGCCAACACAAAGGGGCTACAGGCCCCATGCAAGTGCAAAATCCAATAGGCAGTCATTAAACCTTGACGTTCCAAAATGATACTTTTTGACTCCATGTCTCTCATACAGGGTACACTACTACAAGAGGTGGGCTCCCATGGACTTGGGCAGCTCCACTCCTGTGGCTTTGCAGGGTACAGCTCTCTTCATGACTGCTTTCATGGGCTGGCATTGAGTGTCTGAGGCTTTTCCACACACACACAGTACAAGCTGTCAGTGGAACTACCATTCTGTAGTCTGGAGGAAGGTAGCCCTCTTCTCACAGCTATACCAGGCAGTGCCCCAGTCGGGACTCTGTATGGGTGTGCTGATCCCACATTTCCCTTCTGAACTGCCCTAGCAGAGGTTCTCCTTGAGGGCTTCTCCCCTGCAGCAAACTTTTGCCTGGGCATCCTGGCATTTTCATATATCCTCTGAAATCTAGTTGGAAGTTCCCAAACCTCAGTTCTTGACTCATGTGTACCCACAGTCTCAACAACATGTGTAAGCTAACAAGGATTGGGGCTTGCACCCTCTGAAGCAGTGGCCTGAGCTGTATGTTGGCCCCTTTTAGCCACAGTTGGAGCAGAAACAGCTGGGACACAGGGCACCGTCTCTCAAGGCTTCATAGAGCAGGGGTCCTGGGCCTGGCCAACAAAATCATTTTCTTCCTCCTAGGCCTCCAGGCCCTTGATGGGAAGGGCTGCTGTGAATGCCTCTGACATACCCTGGAGACATTTTCTCCATTGTCTTGGTGATTAATATTTGGCTCCTTGTTACTTATGCAAATTTCTGCAGCTGGCTTGAATTTCTCCTGAGAAAATAGGGTTTTCTTTTCTATTGCATTATACATTTGCCAAACTTTTATCCTCTGCTTGCTCTTGACTGCTTTGTCACTTAGAAATTTCTTCCACCAGATACCCTAAATAATCTCTCTCAAATTCAAAGTTCCACAGATCTCTAGGGCAGGGCCAAAATATTGCCAATCTCTTTGCAAAGCAAGAGTGACCTTTACTCCAGTTCCCAACAAGTTCCTCATCTCTACCTGAGACCATGTCAAACTGGACTTTATTGTCCATATCATTATCATTTGGCATTTTGGTCAAAGCCATTCAACAAATCTCTAGGAAGTTCCAAAGTTTTCCTACATCTTCCTGCCTTTTGAGCCCTCAAAGTCTCTAGGAAGTTCCAAACTTTCCCACATTTTCTTGTCTTCTTCTCAGCCCTCCAAATTGTTCCAACCTTTGCTTGTTACCAAGTTCCAAAGTCACTTCCAAAGTTTTGGGTATCTTTACAGCACCCACTCTCAGTACAGATTTACTGTATTAGTCTGTTCTCGTGTTGCTAATAAAGACATACCAGAGACTTGGTAATTTATAAAGAAAAGAGATTTTACAGACTCACAGTTCAGCATGATGGGGCAGGTCTCAGGAAACTTACAATCATGACAGAAGGGGAAGCAAACATATCCTTCTTCACATAGCAGCAGCAAGGAGAAGTGCCAAGCAAAAGGGGGAAAAGCCCCTTATAAATTCATCAGATATCATCAGAACTCACTCACTAACATGAGAACAGCATGAGGGTAACTGCCTTCATGATTAAATTACCTTCCACTGTGTCCCTCCCACGACATATGAGGGTTATGAGAACTGCACTCAAGATGAGATTCGCTTGGGGACACACCCAAACCGTATCATATGCCTACTAAGGCAGCAGAACTGGCTGGTTATTGTTAAGTTGTGCTTATAATGAGAGATGAGAGTTGTTAACAGCCGAGTTTGATAACCACAAAGCCCAAGTTGTGTTTTATAAAGAGGACCTCATCACCTGTAGTAGAAGGACAGACATAATTGGAAAAGTAGCCTGAAGGTCTAATTTTGAGAGTTGCAGAGCTCAATAGATAGTTGAACTCCTAACCAAGGTGCGTTATGCTGAGGTCAGGATGCTGATCAGGAAAACCTGGAATCCTGAAAACCTGAGTGGAGACATCTGGAAGGATGCCTCTGAAGATGTGGATTCTGCATTCCCTCCAATCCCTAGGCCTGCAGAAGTGGTCTTCCTCTTCCTAATAAGAGCTAGTAAGTACACTGCAATGGATGATGCTGCAGAAGCCTCTCCCCTACAAGGCAATAGGGGCTTCCATCAGATACTTCCCACCTCCTCCAACCTAGGTGTCAGGTTGTTAAATAGGACTAAATCTCAGCATAACCCAGCTGGTGGCATGCTGGCATGATAAAGGAGAAAAGATGATACAACTAAGAAATTACAAGAACTAGCTGGCATGTGCCAGCAGGAGCCACAGAAGTTCTCTGAAATTGGATGATGAAGGTGCTTGATCAAGGAACTAGAATGTTAGGCTGAAAAGCAGACATTCATTCGACATGGGAACACTTTCTTGAGAAGAGATTTAACACCCTAGCAAGGATCCTGGGGGATGGGTTAAACCCACTGTCCATTGCTGGGTGGCTCTTAGAAATCTAGAATAAACACTGGCCACATCTCAGTGACATAAAAATGCCTGTTTTCCCTAGCAGAGCTTAAAAAAGGGAACACAAAAACTGAGAAAAGTGATGAGATTTGCTTACTAGGTCAAGCCAGATATATTAGGTGAGACCAGAAAATCCACCAGAGGAGTATGCTCCATGCGAGGGGCCCAGAGACTATACTTTCCAAGGCCATCAGGAAAGTGTTGCTAAGGGGGACACCAACATCAGTAAGAAGTGCAGTGGTGGCTCTTCTGTGCAAGCCAGGCATGCAGGTGGAAGAGACACTCATATAACTGAGCTCATTAACATCCTTTGGGATGAAGAACCCCAAAGTAATAGAGGTCAAACAGCAGTGCTTAATCACCAGAAGCCAGGAGCCCACAGTGTTCATAAAATAGGTAAGGTAGGAGAATCCAAAAGGGCTTGACCAGCAGGGAATTGTAGAGATGGGTAACAGACCACAGTGTCTTTAAAGGAAAAATAAATGGACAACCAATAACAGCTAAATTGCTCCTTTAAATCTGACGTTTTAAGGAGCATTGGAAATAGGGTTTGGGTTGATACTGATATTTAAAGATACAAGACCTCATCATAGTCTCCTTGTTACAGTGGAAATCTATAAGGGCCAAGTAACAAGGGGGTCCTAGTTACAGTCTGACTCCCAGTGGGCTTGTCTGCCACAGACAATGAATGATCGGTTTCCCAATCATTGGGTGCATAAATCGCAGTTAGAATTAACTTCCACATTGAGTTCTTGGTCTATAGAATAAGAGTTAATATACTGGTGAAGGCCAAACAAAAACTTCTGAAACTGCCCTCTCCTCTTTTCCTTCCTCCCAAATATATCCAAATCAATATCATATCACTGGGGGAAAGTACAGATTAGTGTCACCAGGAGAAACATAATGGATTTAAGCATTGTTGTCCCTATCATATCTCTATTTAATTCTGGCTCCTGCTGAAATCAGAGGGATCTTAGAGAATGATGACAGACCATACTGAAGGTGTAGCCAGGCAGCAGCCCCAGGTCATAGTTACGGTGCTAAATGCGGTATCTTTGCTAGAATGTATTAATAAGACATCAGGTACACAGTATAAAGTCATTCCATTGTATTCCAGTTAGAAAGGAGGATCAGAAACAGTTTGCATTCACATGAGCAGCAAAATTATTATTTAAATTTTTGCTGTGGAGTTACGATAAATTGCCCTCTACCATTGTATAGTACACAGAGATCTGGAACACCAGGACACCCCAGAGAACAATACACAATTTGTTACAGTGACAACATCAAGTTGACAAGGCAAGTAAGAGGTACTCAGTATACTGGAAACTTTCCTAGACACATGTGCTCTAGAGATTTGGATATAAATCCTACAGAGATTCAGTGCCTGACCAATTCACTGAAGTTTTTAGGGGTCTAGTGGCTAGGGGCATACTGAAATATTCCATTGAAGGTAACACGTTGCTGAATCTTGCATCTCTCAGCACAAAAAGATCAACATATTGGTTGGCAACTTTGGATTCTTGAGGCAACATTTTCCACATCTTTATGTCAGTGACATGGAGGGCTGCCAGCCTTGGGTCAGGCCTGAAACAGGAAAGGGAACTGCAGTAGATCCAGACTGTGTACAATAAGTCCTGCTACTTAGACCATGTCTTCTGTGGAGTAGACCTGTGGAGTTAGAGGTGTTCATGAGGGTGTAGTGATGCAGTTTGGATTTTATGGCAAGTTCCAGTGAGAAAACCAAGATACAGTCCCCTATAATCTGAAGCAAGGCCATGCCATCAGCAACAGAGGATTCCACACCCTTTGAGAAACAGAAACTTTTCACTGGATTCTGATACTGATGAAATTCTTGATTACAGGACACAAAATTATCACGCACCTAGAACCACCCATTTTAGAATGAATTCTGTCAGCCAAGCCAAGCCATAATTGAATTAGCTCTATTTCCTTCCACACAGGCATTTTCCTAATAAAATGCTTGCACATTTTATCTTATATTGGTATTTGCCTCTCAGAGGACAGGCACTAACATGCCTGCCTTTTATTCATTTATTTGTCCTAATGTTCCTTGAGAAAGTATCAGTTACAAGAAAATGCAGCTCTCTGGAACATAAACACCATGAGGAAAGGAATGTGTGTCTGTTTGTTTACCTGTTCCTGGCACTGTGCCTGACCCACCTCAGCATTCAATAGATAGATGTTCAATGAATAAAGGTGCCCTCTGGGGCAATAAAATAAAAATAAGCATCTGAAACTTAAATACATTCTCTGGCTGAGCAGTAGATGATTGAAATGTGCAACACACTATCTCTGAGTCATATAAGGTAAAAAGTGATTCCTCATGGTAATAAACTACAAGATGATGAAATCCCCACAGTGAATAACAGGAGAACTGATAACACATAGGACACAATTAACCAGCATTTACCGAAAAATCTTACAGCCAAGGTCTGACAAAAGGCACTATATGTGCCTTGGCTCAAACAGTTTAGATAACAAACCTGCACAGGTACCTGCCGAATCTGTAATTTAAAAAACGTTTAGATAAGAAGACAAAACATATGCCTAAGAAATAGTATGAGAATAACTGAAGTGTTTCACAGTCAAACTCAAGATGAAACAACATAGGTTCAAAACTGATGTGCCAGAGTCATCGAATACATGGATGATTAGAGAATTGAATCCCTGAAGACTTGGAAAACAAAACCCTGTGCTGTATGTATTCACAGAAGCTAGAGTCTCAGGGCTATAGGGGTCAATGTTCAAGTTTTAAAACATTATTTTTTATTAAGCTGTGGCAGGCATTAATGAAAAATAGGAATGTTAGAGGCATCTAAAGAATTAAAACATTTATTTTAGCGCCTCTATCGATAAAAATGCTTTAGTTTCACTATCAGAAATTGAGTACCCAATGTCCAGTGGCTTCTCTGCAGGTCAAGTCATAGTAGTTTGGGAACCACTCTATGAAGTAAAAGCTTCTTTTTTGTATTTTTTTGTTTTTGTTTTAGTTTAGTAGAGACGGGGTTTCACCGTGTTCACCAGGATGATCTCGATCTCCTGACCTTGTGATCGACCCGTCTCGGCCTCCCAAAGTGCTGGGATTACAGGCTTGAGCCACCGCGCCTGGCTGTAAAGCTCCTTTAAAAATGCTTATGAATGTCTTGTAAAAGACTTGATGCATAGACAGTGCAATTTGGCCTAAAATTTCCCCTGAAAGTCAGAGATGACTCATTTTCATTGTCCATTTGCTAACAATAACACTTTAAAAAAAAAAATCTTTAAAGGTAGGATGAAGAGATGAAGAGGAAAGTAAAGAATAAGATGAATCTTAAAAAAAAAAAAAAACTCTATAAAGAAATTCACCTGACCATAATATTTGAGCCTTTTTCAATAGTTGAGTTTTGCCTTTCTTATATGAATAACACTCAGGGAGAGAAAAGGAGTGAAAAGAGGCCTGCAAGA
The DNA here is from genome assembly GCF_001698545.2 of Rhinopithecus bieti. NCBI lineage: Eukaryota > Metazoa > Chordata > Mammalia > Primates > Cercopithecidae > Rhinopithecus > Rhinopithecus bieti. The sequence goes on along the minus strand of NW_016806329.1, from coordinate 3,385,916 downwards.
TGTTTCATTCAACTATGAGCGAATACAACAAAAGTCCATTAATATGACTATCAAGAGAGGAACAATACATCTAAAAAGTGCTTACGGACCCAGAAGAGCAAAAGAAGATACCTGTTTCACAAATACCTCCAACATAAGTTATGAAAAATAAAACATCTTTTGTGCTTTAAAAGGTATGACAAATGCTGATTAAATTCACCCCAAGAGCATGTCAATTTGAAAAGGAGATTATAAATGTACATGCCGCCAGGTGCTCTCCTTTCTAAGGGGTACAGTGAGTGTATCCATTTAAATCATTCTAATGTGGTGTTAGCACTGGCACATTTAGAATGAGAGCAAAACTGGATGAAAATTGGAATAACATTGGCCTTCTGGAGGGTGAGGGAGGCTTTCCTGCAGCAGGTTGGCAATTTGTCACATCAGCCCCTTCATGAACTATCAACCTCATTACTGCGGTTCACTGCACAGTTGCCCCTTGGGAATCTAATACTAATAGCATGTAGAGGGTGATGAGGCCTGTGGTCTCAACTACTTCATTATTGATTCACTTAAAAATATTCCACCTACATATTTGAATAAAATAGGTAATACATTAGAAGGGGAAAAACACCAAAAATATCTAAAATCAATTGAAGTAGGGGTGAAAAACAAGAAAGGGATCCAGGCAGTAATAGTGCCACAAAAGCAAGTCTTGGAAAGATGGAGGGTGAATAATTTTGTGTGACAGCTACTATTTGTTTATTCTGTTGTGTGAGACCATGCATCAACCTTTAACAGCTATAACTGTACATTAAGTAGGGCTACTAAGTGAAACAGGTCTTGGATATATTTTTAAGACACTGCAAAGATATACAGAGCCAGGATGTTTGAAGGACATATATTTAACCAACAAAATACACATTGAGAGTCTTTTCAATGCCTTTAGCCAGAAAGGAGGAGAATGGTTCATTTCTAATGCTCCAAGCTGATGAGAAATGTACGCATATATATTAACACACAGTGTTACATATTTTCTCCAATATATATAGACACATATAAATATATAAAACAAACATTTAACAGAGATCCATCTCTGGAGAACCAGAACTCACCTATGAGAAAGTATCTGGTTACTTAAAGATTCTTTCCTCATTTAGCAGCAATGGATTTTTACTATATTGATTGTTTTAAGCATTGAAACAACATATGTGTGCATGTGTGTGTGCGTCTGTCTGTATGAATGCTGTTTCCTTTGTGTTTTGTATTTATTGATCCATTAATAATGCAAAAAATACACAAGCAGCAACACTTACTTGTTGAAAGGTTAATATACACTGAGATATTTCAACTATAAGTACTTGTAGACTATAGATTATATTGTCTGATAAGAGTAGCCACTAGCTTTACTGATTATTTATAAGTTAATTAACATTACATAAAATTTAAAAATCAGTTCATCAGCTACACCGGCCACATTTTAAATGATGAGTATGTGTGACTCATGTCTACTGTATTGAACAGAACAGGTATACTACATTTCCAGCAAGCAGAAATTTCTATGGGATAGTGACGATTTAGAGTTTAACTTCTAGTTGTTTTCCATAAAGCTTCAAATAATGCATCTGAAAAGAAATTTAAAGTCGATTAAAATATGTAGCAAATTTGAATTTTCATAAAGTTACACTTTTTTTCTGGCATCAGTCACTCACTATATTTTGACACTATCATCTAAAATATTTTGCATTTAACACATGTATTTAAATTACTCTGGTGAACATTTGTAAAATGACTAAAATATGGTTCTCAAATTTGATCATGCAAATGTCCTTTTTCACATGGAAATGTGGATTGAGGCAGCTAAAAATTTCAGTAGAAGTATGGAACCTTTAGCTGTAATCATAATTACAAATAGTTTTGTTGCCAGTCATCACACATCTGACTATTTAAATAAGATGGGATGGACTTTCTGACTGAAAAGTGCCAGCTGCTGAAAAAGCATTAGACTTTCAATAATTTAAGGTATACACAAAATGTCTGAAAATGGTTAAAAACAGAACCATCTTGAATTTAGAAAGTCAATTAAAATGTGTTTTAGCATAAAGCTTTATAACACATCCCTGTATCTAAGGTCATTTCTATGGTCGAAGAAACTCATGAGAAAGCGTGAATGAGGCCCCCATAGCAGGATATAAAACTAATCTTTTCTGATATTCTTAAAGATTTCTGTAACTTTTATTTTCATAGTCTTTTGTTGGGTGCAGTGTGTGTGCATGCATGCATGCACGTGCATTTTAAGATAAGGCAAACCCATATTTCAGGCATAAAAGAAATGGAAGGTTTGTAACAGTGTGAAAGTGGTTCAGCATAGCTGTAGGCTACCTGAAATCTTAGGAGGATTTGGATAAAAATATTTCCAGCTCAGTTTGATAGAATTCTGAAGAAAGAAATTGCATTAGAACTTTTGAACCCAAGGCTTTGTTCCCACTGACTGCCCTCTTTGGGGCTGCAATGGGCAAAAGTAAAAGTATTTAGGACATCCAAAGTAGCTCATTTCCATATGTCACATATTTTTCTCAGCCTTCATTATTGCTGCTTATGATTTCTTCAAGTCTCTTTCGCTTGATAATTCTTTAGGATGAAATCTTTTCATTCTCCTTTCTAATGTCACTGTTGAAACATATCTAGAAGGCCCACTGGATGTGGGTTACTATTTCATAGTCTTCTGTCTCCTCTGTTTTCCCCCACTAATTATAAAGTAAAAAAAAAAAAAAAAAAAAAAAAAAAAATGGAATGAAAGTCTTTAGGTTAGCATTCATTATTTTCCTATTCTTTGCCCAACATCATGATTCTTCTTTATAAACCTTCTGCTTCAGTTAGATTGTCTAACTATTGTTTCTCCCAAGTCCTGGCCTCTTCACACCACTATCTTATTAGAGAGAAGCTTTCTAGATTGTTCTCAACTCTCAAAATACCACATCATCTTTAAAAGCTTCATGAAACTGTCATGACCTATTAGCATCTAATTGACACTTCTTTCTAAGTTCTCAGAGAAATGTGTTATATACTGTTTAAGAAGAAGAGTCTAGATCAGGCTGCCTACACTCTAAACCGGGCGAGGCTAGGGATTCAAGTGACCTAAGCAAGAACTTCAAGTTCATTTGGGCCTCTGATTCATCATTTACATAACTGCAAATCCTACCTCAAAGGATAATTGTGAAGATTTAGTATTATAATAATCTATGTAAAAGCTCAGTGACCAGCATATTAAAAGCACTCAATATTAACTCTTATTTTTGCTTGGTATCTTTATCAGTAGTTCCCTGTGACAGCTCTCATTACCTAACCAACTGTAATGAAGACATCAATTCCTGGTCTTAGTGGGTTTAGTTTTTCCTCACCAAAGCATCTAGTACAATATTCACACTCTTTAGCTGCTGATACCTGAATCTTATTTAATGAATGTGATTCAGAATATATATTTAAAACCTCTTTTAAATGTGGAACTCTAAATCAATAAAATACCTGAGGAAAGTATAATTTACTTCCAAATAACGACAGAATACTTCTTGTACATGTGGCAAAAAACCAGTGCCTGACAAATAATTTAAAAACTATAAGAGTAATACAAGTAAACGTGGTGAAAAGTTAATTCCAAGAGTCATTCTCAACTTAGTAAGAAAAGTGTAATGTTTGTTTATGTTCTGGCAAATTGAATATAATTTGAAGAAGAAGCATTGGTATAATTTTTTAAAGATGACAGAATTCCAATTTTTTATAGACAGCATGATTTTCTACTTGGAATCTTCAGAGAATAAAGATAGCTAATAAAATAGTTTAAGAGAGTGCCTATATATAACATAAATATGTTTAACTCAATAGTTTTCCTGTGTACCAGCAATGACCAATTACAAAATACAATGGTAGAAAAAAATAAAATAATGCATGTGTTATGTATCAGTAGTTATTTCACTCTTCGGAAGTTATAGTTTTATTTTCTATGTTTATGTTGACTGTATATTCTGCTTTTTATAAAATATCATGACTGCATTTTATTTTATTAATATAAAATAATGGCGGTTTTAAAAAATGGGAGAGTAAATGTTGATGATTCAATTTGACAGTAATAGTTGATTTTGAAACTTCTGTATTGTCTTCATGCTTAAAAGTGTGTTTCTTTAACAAGCTTAGAGCTATGCAGTACATAGTAGGATACTCAGTTTTGCTTAAACTAATTAAAAATTCAGCTTTTATGCAGTATATCCCTGCATACATCATGAAATCCTCATATTTTCAAATACCATCACATCCTTACACACATTCACTTTCTACAGCTTTTACATTACTAGTAATGAATTTCTTCGCCCCACAGAAACTAAACAAGCTTTTGGGCTGGTCATTCCCCTGTTATGGCCAATTCCAGCTTCCATACCTTTCCTGTGATGCTGAGGCTTCATCTCTACAATTTTCCTGGACTCCCTTCTCAGCTGAGGTCTCGTTAGGTACTGAGAGTGGGAGAAGTAGTCTGTACATTGAGGGCAGGAAGAAGGTAGAAGATACTTTTTTCCTATTCCAGATCCTGCAGCAAAGAACAACTATGTTTCAAATGCCAACTTTTTTGGCATTCCCAGCCACAATCCCTCAGACATACAACATTAGATAGCTGCATCCATCTTGGTGACCTAAGTAACAGTTCTACTACACCCCATCTGTTAAACTTATGTCTCAGAAAAATTACAAGCTGCTTTAGTCCACAGATTTTTGTGATCACTTTGATAATCAAAATAGATCTATTGAAATGCCAAGCATCTTTTGTATTCCAATAGAGAATTATGAGTGCTATGCTTCTTTTCACTTTTATGAAATTAATGAGGGGCTATCTATTCCTAATAGATTCTTATATTGTCAAATAAAAGTAATCCAACTAACAATATGGAATATGTAGCCAGAAATAAATTTCTACCACAGTTTTAAGATGTAAATGCTTTTGAAATACATCTGTAATTCATATCATAATATTTTCTTTTTTTTTTTTTTTTTTTTGAGACCGCGAGTCTACGCTCTGCCGCCCCCGGAGGGCTGCGAGTGCAGGGTGGGCCGGATCTCCACGTCACATGCAACTCCGCCTCCCGGGTTGTACGCTCATTCTCTCGCCTCAGCCTCCGAGTAGCTGGACTACAGGCGCCCGCCACCCGCCGCCGGCTAGTTTTTTGTATTTTTTTTTTTTTAGTAGCAGAACGGGTTTCACCAGTATTAGCCAGGATGGTCTCGAATCTCCGTGACCTCGTGATCCGCCACGTATTTTAGACTTCTAAGAATGAATAGACATATAAATTTCCACCAGGCTTGCTTGTATCATATGTGTCAACTTTGGTTTTCAAGAACTGACTTTATCTCTGTTTTGTGTTTTATATTTTGTCTAAGACTGGAGACCTCATCAATCTTTCTCTCATTTATCTTACTTCTTTTCTAATTTACCTAAAGCCCTTATCCCCTCAACTATGTATTTTTATTCATAGAATTACTGATAATAATAAAAGATTCAAAGTAACTTGAAGGATTTTATGTTTTGCTTCCCTTGTTTATATACAAAAGATGAAATTGTTACTACACCCATGAAAATAACTTTTACTAAAATAAAGCCATTAATGTAAGTAACAGGGGTTAAATATGTAAACTAGCAGATAATATATATTTTGGCCTAAGGGTAAAATTTCTATTCACACTAAAATATAAATTTATTTGCTTTTATGCTGATTGCAATCTCCCCCCCCCCAAAAAAATGTGAAAAACAATTTAGAAGGAACTGAAAAGTTGTCTCTATCCTGCTTAATTTATTACTATCTTTCCACTTCATAATGCAGATGGAGAAATGATGTTGCATTCTTAACCTGGAGACCAACATTAACGTTTGCATTTTTCCTGTATCTCCTTGGGTAGTGGAGAATTTACTGGTGAGCAAAGCAAAATTGTACTCGTAACTATAAGTGTCCTCACTTAGAATAATCCTAATATAAATCTTTAAAGAAAACAAAGATTTTTCTTTATCTTTGAGAGTTTGAGGCTTTGTTTGGAATTCTGCACTAAAAATGGATTGTCTAGTTATATACAATTGAGAAATAACTGTAATTTTAATATCTTTTCCCTTCAGAGTGATCAAAGCCAATTGGTCTAAATATATAATAACAAAAATCAGTTTTGATAGTGATAGATAAGATTGCCCTTACCACATAGAAATGTAGAAGCATAATATGATTTTTGGAGGTCTCCAATATGCATTTTTTATCTGTTTTCAATCTTATGGATGTGCCCAAATGAATAAGTCTATTGTTTAGCTACACAAAGGGGACCATTCCATTCGACCCAGGAGGTGATCAGTCAGAGCCTCGAGTGGGAGCGTTCATTACCTGGAGCTTGGCATGAATAATGATGAATGCCATTAGTCATCATAAAATTTCCAACAGCTTTCAAAATTCTAGCCACAGTATTTGATTCTGTGACCTCTTGTGACAATGAACCCCACAGGCTAGTTGCATACTGTGTAATAAAATATTTTTTCATTTACTCTATATTAATATACCATTAATTTCACACATATCAGAGGACAATATACACATAAAACAAGTGTTAGAACTTCCCAGTGATTTTCTGTATATACGGTCTTGATGGAAAATAAAACATCATTCTTTCCTGAAATACCTTTTAATAGGAAGATTATTCTATTTCCTCTGGGCTAAGATCAGGTTTCCTTAGCTTTTAAAATAGGTCTTACATCTATACTATATTTATGTTACACTAAAACACCATTTTAGGATTTATAGAATGATATAAATAGTTATAAGACAGCGTTTTCACAAAATATGAGCAACATTTTGCAACCATGACGTGATAGTGTGGACCATATTTGGCAAATATTCAGTTCCCTCTTCTCTCACTGTTGAGTGTACTTCCCTGATCCATCATTGAGGTTCAGCTTGGCCATGTGACTTGCTTTAGTCAATGGGATGATTAGCAGAGGTGATACAAGTGGGGTCTTCAAATGTACTTCTCCAGTGTGGCTTGGTTCCTTCCCACCCATAATCTCCCATGTGAAGAGCAGGTCTCGGGAGCCACTGCCCTCTCACATTAGGCCCCAAATCAAGTATATGTGGAACTAAATTGAACTGAACTGTAGTCAAACTGAGCTGACTCTCTGCCTGAACCAGAACTAGCCAACGCACCAAGGCTAGATCAGTCCAGCTGCCATCAAACCTCAGACCCGGAGGCATGAGCATAAATGCTTGTTGTTGTAAATCACTGAGGTTTTGGGTGGTTTGTTAAACGGCATTATTGAAGCAATAAACTGACAGGTAAACCATGGAGAACAAACTATTCTAGATTAACCAGTGATTCTGAAGTTATTCTAAGTTTACTTACCAGCTCTGACATGGAAGAGAAACCTCACTAGGAACAGGGCATTTCCAGTTTTAGTTGCTTACATTAGAATGAATTTCAATCATATTTTCTGGAAACAACAGGTTAGGAAATTACATAGTTAATGCATGAATTGTACTTTAAAAGATTTGACACTATTTGAGGACAGGAAATATGAGATAAATAGGGACAGCAAAATGATATATATCTACCTACTATTAGACATTTTGGTGGTCTAGATTTTCCCAAATTGATTCTGGTTTTTTAAAATATTTCTGATTAAAGTAATACATTTTCCAAGTTCCCTGCACATAAAAAAACCAACTGATTTCTCTCCTTGCTTAGGCAAATCACACTGTAATATGTTAAATTTGTCATTTGTAAAGAAATATGCATATATCCTTAAATTTTTTTTCATGTCTCTTTTCAAGTCACACAAGCAGCATTTATTATGAAAGAAAAAAGGAAGATAAGAATGGCATGAAGGAAGAGCATGATACAAGTGTTGCAATGTTCTTCACCTTATTCAATTTCCACNAATAACAAAAATCAGTTTTGATAGTGATAGATAAGATTGCCCTTACCACATAGAAATGTAGAAGCATAATATGATTTTTGGAGGTCTCCAATATGCATTTTTTATCTGTTTTTCAATCTTATGGATGTGCCCAAATGAATAAGTCTATTGTTTAGCTACACAAAGGGGACCATTCCATTCGACCCAGGAGGTGATCAGTCAGAGCCTCGAGTGGGAGCGTTCATTACCTGGAGCTTGGCATGAATAATGATGAATGCCATTAGTCATCATAAAAATTTCCAACAGCTTTCAAAATTCTAGCCACAGTATTTGATTCTGTGACCTCTTGTGACAATGAACCCCACAGGCTAGTTGCATACTGTGTAATAAAATATTTTTTCATTTACTCTATATTAATATACCATTAATTTCACACATATCAGAGGACAATATACACATAAAACAAGTGTTAGAACTTCCCAGTGATTTTCTGTATATACGGTCTTGATGGAAAATAAAACATCATTCTTTCCTGAAATACCTTTTAATAGGAAGATTATTCTATTTCCTCTGGGCTAAGATCAGGTTTCCTTAGCTTTTAAAATAGGTCTTACATCTATACTATATTTATGTTACACTAAAACACCATTTTAGGATTTATAGAATGATATAAATAGTTATAAGACAGCGTTTTCACAAAATATGAGCAACATTTTTGCAACCATGACGTGATAGTGTGGACCATATTTGGCAAATATTCAGTTCCCTCTTCTCTCACTGTTGAGTGTACTTCCCTGATCCATCATTGAGGTTCAGCTTGGCCATGTGACTTGCTTTAGTCAATGGGATGATTAGCAGAGGTGATACAAGTGGGGTCTTCAAATGTACTTCTCCAGTGTGGCTTGGTTCCTTCCCACCCATAATCTCCCATGTGAAGAGCAGGTCTCGGGAGCCACTGCCCTCTCACATTAGGCCCCAAATCAAGTATATGTGGAACTAAATTGAACTGAACTGTAGTCAAACTGAGCTGACTCTCTGCCTGAACCAGAACTAGCCAACGCACCAAGGCTAGATCAGTCCAGCTGCCATCAAACCTCAGACCCGGAGGCATGAGCATAAATGCTTGTTGTTGTAAATCACTGAGGTTTTGGGTGGTTTGTTAAACGGCATTATTGAAGCAATAAACTGACAGGTAAACCATGGAGAACAAACTATTCTAGATTAACCAGTGATTCTGAAGTTATTCTAAGTTTACTTACCAGCTCTGACATGGAAGAGAAACCTCACTAGGAACAGGGCATTTCCAGTTTTAGTTGCTTACATTAGAATGAATTTCAATCATATTTTCTGGAAACAACAGGTTAGGAAATTACATAGTTAATGCATGAATTGTACTTTAAAAGATTTGACACTATTTGAGGACAGGAAATATGAGATAAATAGGGACAGCAAAATGATATATATCTACCTACTATTAGACATTTTTGGTGGTCTAGATTTTTCCCAAATTGATTCTGGTTTTTTAAAAATATTTCTGATTAAAGTAATACATTTTCCAAGTTCCCTGCACATAAAAAAACCAACTGATTTCTCTCCTTGCTTAGGCAAATCACACTGTAATATGTTAAATTTGTCATTTGTAAAGAAATATGCATATATCCTTAAATTTTTTTTCATGTCTCTTTTCAAGTCACACAAGCAGCATTTATTATGAAAGAAAAAAGGAAGATAAGAATGGCATGAAGGAAGAGCATGATACAAGTGTTGCAATGTTCTTCACCTTATTCAATTTCCACATTTCTGTTGAGAACATTAGAAAAGCTAGTATTTTTAGAAATGGGTAATATTTTAGAATAGATAATATTTTAGAATAGGTAATATATTTAATACTTTTAGAATAGGTAATATTTTGTTGAGAACATTAGAATAGGTAATATAATCACTTTTTTGGTATTAGGTTGGTGCAAAAGTAACAGTGGCTTTTATTATTAAAACTAATGGTGAAACAGAAGAAGGCTTAGAAAATTAGTGAGTCATGGAGTTTTAAAATAATACAGCTGTTACTTGAAATTAGCTCCCCTGATCCTATTGTTTTCAATTCTGAAAACCAGTTTTCATAATAAATAGTAGTATACTTATCTCAATATGTCATAGAATTCCCACCCTATAGGAGTTAAGCAAGGCCTTATTTAAGTCTGGTTCAGACAGAAATTTCACATATATTTCATAAATTTTAAATTAAAAATATCTTCCCATATCCATCACTGCCAATTCCAGTCCTCTTCCAAGATATTGTCAAATATCAAGTAATCCTTTTGTCTCTTGCTGAATTCTTACATTGCAATATTCAGTTCATTACCCTATGCTAGTGTTTCTACACTCCAGACGGCTCTTGAATCTAACAATTTCTCTGCCTTTGTATTGCTCCTGACCTCTTCTGAATAAACATAATGTTTTATCTAAAACTAATTCAATGGCTTTGGCTCTAACATGAAACTCCCACCATCCTGGCTTCTCTCATGTAAGTTGGGACTTTTTTATCTCTCTGATCTCCCTCTGTTCAGTCTGTAGCTCCAGACTGGGATTCTGGATCTAGGAATTAAATAACTTATTTTGTTAGAAATAAGTTAGATTATTTATTAGGTTGTGTTAGAAATAGGGGGAAAAAACAACAAACATTTTTCTCTCTCTCTCTTCTCACTACTCACAACACAACACAGAATTATTCACTTCTGGTCACCAAAATGTGTGGAGATTTATCCCTCCATGCTCAAGAAATTATCCAGTGGATTTCAGCTGGGTGTCCTGGAATTCAATTCAATTTTGACAGTATCTACCTGGAGATAGCATCAGATCCCACAGGTTAAGGGCTGAGACTCACAAGACTGTCCCTACCTCAAATGCCAGTCTCGAGTACAGTTGTGTGTCACTTAATGACTGGGACACGTTCTGAGAAATGTGTTGTTAGGTGATTTCATCATTGTATGAACACCATAGAGTGTTTCATACAAACTTAAGTGATATAACCTACTAAACACTTAAGCTATACTGAGATAGGAATAATACAGGGTGGGCACAGGAGAACAGAAAATTCCAGGGAGCAGTTTTACATGAATAGCAAAAAGAAACTGTTGAAATATCTGCAGAAGCTAGGGGCTGATATGACCCTAAAAAGACAGGGTGGACCAAGCTAGCTAAGATCCACTGGACCCAACTTGTCACTGAATTTGACCTTAAAGGACCTCTTTATGTGCTCATTAACATGCTGAATCACACAGCCATCAGCACTATGACAGTTCCAAGAAATCTTCACTTTTTTTCCAGGAATCTTTATGAATATTCCTTTGATTAAAGAAATTCATAAAGAAGCTCCTAACCCTGTTGTATGACACTTTATTGAGTATATCCACACTCCCTATTCTTGAGTGTGTACTTTTCACTTTGCAATAAATCTCTGTACTTTCACTCTTTTCCAAATTGTCCTTTAATTCCTTCTTGCGATGATGTCAAGAGCCTGGGTACCAGCTGAGGTTGAGGTCCCACTCACGTTTGGGGACCTCCCCTAGCCCACTGGTATCAATATGGTATAGCCTATTATTGCTCCTAGGCTACATATCTATACAGCATGTTACTCTACTGAATATTGTAGGCAATTGTAACACAATGCTAATTATTTATTGAAACATATCTAAACACAAAAAAGATAATGTGTTGTGCTATGACAATATCAGGAAGTCACTAGGTCACTAAGGTGACATTTTTCAGCACCATAATGGGGCCACCATCACATATGCACTCTGTTATTGATGGAGATGAACATATGGGGTGCATGATTGTAGTAGGTTGTCACTGATACTTTTGACTAGCTGGCTATAAATCAGGGGTTCCCACAAACCCCTCTTCGAGTTCTGTTAATTGCTAGAGCAGCTCACAGAACTCAGGAAAGCACTTTACTTAGGTTTACACATTTATTATAAAGCATATTACAAAGGATATAAATAAACAGCAAGATGGGAGAAATGCATGGGACAAGGCATAGGGGAAAGGCATGGAGCGTCTATGCCCTCTCCTTGAGGCCGATCTCCAGGAACTTTCATATGGTCAACTATCTGGAAGCTCCTGGAACCCAGTCCTTTTGGGTTTTTATAGAGGCTTCATTATGTAGGCATGATTTATTAAATGGTTGTTCATCGATGATCATCTCCCCTCCCTGAAGTTTGGGGGTGGGGCTGAAAGTCCCAACCTTCTAATCATACCTTGGACTGATTAGCCTGCAAAAGACTCTTTAATCACTTCAGAGATTCCAATAATTTTTGGAGTTATATGCCAGAAAGTCAAATATATATTTCACAATATCACAGATTGCTATTTCTTATTATGGTCCTCCTTAAATCATTTTTCTGGGTACTTCATGGTTTAGCCCATTTAAATTTCCCCCAGTACTTTTGACATGAAAACTAAAGCAAAACAAATAAACAAACAAAAAAGATAAGAATGAGAAGGCAAAAATGGGAGAAAGAAAGCAACAAAATGCAAAGTAAATCCCTTTATTTATTTACCCAAACAAACTCCTGCAACAGCCATAGAAGTAGTTCCTGTTGCTCTCTGATGTCCAAGTGTGAGCGACCTGAGGAGTCAGTTTTTTAAGTCTTGTTGTTTGTAGCACCTACTGGACTGGATGGTGAAAGTTGAGAACTGCATATCATTGCAGCCTTTCTACTTACTTCCCCAGGACTCAGAAAGTGGAGGAAAATTGGTCTCTTGAAGACATAGGAATCAGTGTGAATACTGAAAGAGCACAGGGAACTTCACCCCAAAACATGGCTCCCTTGTATAATGAGTATTTTGAATTAAAGGCCCTTAGAGATCAACAGATGCTGGAAAAGACTTTTTCTCTCTCTACATAAAGAGACCAGAGGGACCCACTAAGAATAATAATTGTTTTTCCTTCTTCTTTCCCACCTCTCCCAAAGACAGGATTAAGTCATTTGCTGTAGTTCCTTTATCTGCCTAAACTCTGGACCTACCAAAGAAGAAAATAGTCACTTCTCCTCCCTTCCCTGAGTTTTCATTAACTGAACTCATATTCCAGAAAGAAAGAATGAAATTTGTCAACAAACTGGGACAGACTTTTATCACAAAGCATTGCCCACTCTGCAGGCCCAGCAGAATTTGCCCCAGACCATTGTATGTTCCTCAGGCGTATTTAATTATCATAAAATCATTTACTACCCTCCTAAAATCATCCACGCTTTCAGCACCTGTACCCTTTGGGATATTGGGCAACCGTCTGTGATTCTAGCCCATGCACATTAATGAATTTTTATGGCTTTTTTCTAATTAATCTGCCTTTTGTGAGTTGATTTTCTCAGTGAAACTTCTGAACATGAAAGGGAAGTTATTCCTTCACCCCTACAATGATGTACCTAGGGATAAGCACTGTTAACATTACGGTTTCATTTGTATATGCCCAGGTCATTCTGTATATGAACCTGTAGGATTTTTTAAAATATAAATTTTAAATAAACAATAACAACAAAATGATATGGACAGGAGGTAGGGAAATACTGGGTAGAAAAGGACTGTCCCCAGTGAGGGTCACACCCTCAAGCCTGATTGGGACCCACAGCCCAAAGTGAGAACAGGCATTCCTGTTTTCCCACCTGAATATTGCATTTTCCAAAACCACCCTGGTCTGTCCCAACTCCCATCCTGTACCCATAAAATCCCCAGGCCTCTCTGGCAGAGTGGTAGCAAGGAGAGAAGAGAAGCAGCAGCCAGACATCAGACAGAGGCAGCTTGACTTTAGAGGGATGGCTTGATGGTGGAACTTCAGAGAAGAGCTCAGTTGAGTATGGTCAGACTCCAGGGGAAGACTACCTTCCCACTCCATCTCCTTTCCAGCTCCCCTTCCTGCTGAGAACCACTTCCACTGCTCAATAAAATCCTTCACATTTAACACCCTTCAATCCATTCATGTGACCTGATTCTTCCTGGATGCTGGACAAGAACTTGGGTACCAAGAGGGCAGGTGCAAAAATGCTGTCACCCTGACCCTCCACTGAGTTCTGAAACACTTAAGCCATCCTTGGACAGCAAACCTAAAAGAACACACTGTAACACACATGCCCTCTGGGGCTCCTGGGGTCATGGGTACCCTGGGTAGATGGTGCCCCAGGGCTGCACAGAGTTCTACTCCTGCCAGTACCCAGAAGCACTTGTCCCGGCCCCTGCAACTGCTCACCTGCGTGTTCCTGGTCCTGTGAGGGGTTGAGAGCTGTCAGCTGAGTAAACAAACCAGTCCTTTGTGAATCCCATGAAGGGGTCAGGGAAATTATCTTGTTTCATCAACACATCTTATATTTATATGCCAGAAGAGAAACAAAAACACATTGAGATATGCAGAGTCCCAGAAACAGAAAAAGCCAATGGCTTTCTGGAATTTCATTCCTGAAGAACAAAGGGGCTCAGATAACCCCTGTGAGAGACCACATGGCTAGGGATCTGGAACCAGGGTTAGTCCACAAAAGTGGATTTGAGGCAAGACTCCTCAATGTGCACCAGAGGTGAGAAGAACTGGGATAACTGCCTGGAGTGGTGGCCTTTGAAGAGGCCCTTGACTGGAGAGAACGTGAGAGCAGAAAGGCACATACTGAGAGCCAGGGCTACCATGTAACTGGCTAGGATTTGTATGAGCCAGAAAGTCTGAAATGAACAGCATAAAATGTTATTTGGAATTGAATGACTCCAAAATCTTAAGCTGAAGGAACCATAAAATATTCAGACTTGGGGGTAGGGAAAAGAAAAAGAAAAAGAAATTTCAAAATAAACAAAACCCCAATTTCCACTTAAAACAAATTTACATATGAACATTTCAAAAGCGAGGTACAAAATTAACTTAAAATTATAGCTCACAATACATGTATGAAGAAATTCCCAGAGCAATGAAAAAGAAAGTAAATAATTAAAGTAAGCAAAGCTTAAGATCCTCAGGAGGTTGTGAAACAAAACCTCCTGATTAGTCGAGAATAAGTTGAAATAAAAATTAAACAACTAGAAATATTTAAAATTCAATATTAATATATACATTTAACACATCACAAAGAGATATTAAGTAAACTTGCAGATAGTAATTAATGTAGCAACTAATAGGTCTGAAAATAAAGATTCTATAGAGGTACACAAGATTTGAATAATACAATTAATATTCTTGATTTCCTAAAATTCTGGAGGTGGCTATGATAAAGATAATATATTTTATTGTAGTAAAATGTGAAAACATAAAACTTACCATTTTACCATTTTAAGCGTACAGTTCAATGGCATGAAGTATATTTCCATTGTTGTGCAATCATCACCATCATTGATCTCCAGAACTTTTATATCCTCCCAACTGAAACTCTGTATAATTAGACAATGACTTTCATTCCCCATTCCTTCAACTCCTGGCAACCATCAGGGGTTATCTCTATGAATTTGACTACTCTAGGTACCTCATATAAGTAGAATCATGCAACATTCAGTATGTCTTCAACATTCATCCATGTAATGGAATATTTCAGAATTTTCTTACTTTTTAGGTCTAAAATATTTTATTATACACACACACACACACACACACGTCATCTCATTGTTTTTGCTCATCATTTATCTGTTGATGGACACTTGGGTTATTTCTACCTTTCAGCTGTTGTACATAATGCTGCTATGAACGTTGTGTACAAATACGTGTTTGAGTTCTCCTTTACATTTTTTTTTTTTTTGATTATCTAACCATAAGTGGAATTGCTTGACCATGTGGTAATTCTATGCTTAATTTTTGGAGGAACTGCCGTAAAGTTTTCCACAGTAGCTGAGATATTTTACATTCCCATCAGCAGTGCACAAGGTTTCCAGTTCCTCCATATCCCAGCCAATGCTGTTTTTTGGTTTTGTTTTTATGATGATAGCCCAATAGGTGTGAAGTGCTATCTCATTGTGGTTTTGATTTGTATTGCCCTAATGATTAATGACCATGGGTATCTTTTCATGTGCTTATTGGTCATCTGTATACCTTCTTTGGATAAATGTTTATTCAAGTCCTTGCCATTTTAAAATTTGTGTTTTGTTGTTGTTGTTGTTGTTGAAGTAGGAATAATATTTTAAAATATAAGAAGATTGGGCAGCCGCTTTCCTTAAAATCCTAGAATTGTGTCTTAGTTTGCTTGGGCTGCTATAACAAAATACCATAAACTAGGTAGTTTATAAACAACAGAAATATATATATTTCTCACAGTCTGGAAGCTGGGAAGTTTAAGATCAAGGCAGATTCACTGTCTGCTGAGGGCTTATTTCCTCATAGACAACCATCTACTCACTGTAACCTCAAATGACTGAATGGATAAGGGATATCTGTGGGGTCTCTTTTATAAGGGCACTAATCTCATTCATGAGAGCTATGCCCTCATGACCTAATCACCCCCAAAAGCCCCATATTCAAATATCACTTTGGGGCTTCAGATTTCAATATGTGAATTTTGGGAGGACACAAATATTCAGAGCATGACACGTGGCTTCCCATAGCAGTAAAATAAGTCTTGTATTTGGCTGGGTGTGCTGCATGATGTGGCTCTGCTGGCCTCCAAGCCTCTCTCTCACATTCTATGATCCCCATCCAATGTCTTTTCATAGTCTCAACTCTCAAGCTCCTCCTGCCTCAAGGCATCCACAGCAGCTGCTACCTCTGAGCTTAAAGATCTTCAGCCACCGTCAATTATGGGCTCCTTATCCATCAAGCCTCAGTTTAAATGCCATTTGTCTCCTTTTTTCCTTAAGAGCACTTACAAGTATTTTATATTATGTATTTGTCTATCAGTTTACTTGCTTAAATCCTATCTTGTCTACTAGACCATGTACCAGCTAGGGGATCGCTCTCCTCTCTGTTTCGAGTGAACACTGAGGACCCAAAACGGTACCTGTCATCTCTTGGGCGCTAATTACATATTTGTGAATCCATATGATATAGTGTGGGTTTGTGCTGTGGGCAGGCAGTGGGTGACAGGAGCTGAAGGGTCCTTCCTCAGGTGTGTAGAGGATAGAAGAATCACTCTCTATATTGTAGGAGATCTGATCTTGTTCTCTCATTATCCACACAGGCCATGACTAGACTCCTTTACACTTTGCGACACACCTCAAAAAGCCCCAAGTCAGATTTTCTGTAGCACACATGGAGACAGACATTCTTCATATTTTATAACCTTTCTTACAGACTGTAGCTGTAACTTCCTTCAGCTTCCTTTGAGGCCTGTTTAAACAGAAATATTCTCACACTGTTCACTGAGGATTAAAAGGGACAAGGTTAGCTGATGTATAGATGATGAGCTATATCCAACCAGCCATAGCCACTGCCCTGTGGTGGATGGGAGGATTTGCAACATCTTTTGCTTCCTTCAAATTTACTATTATTTCAGTATTAGTATTATGCCAGAATGTATTACAGCAGGTTGCTTAAGATCTTTCTTCCAATCTAAAATTATAATTCACTTATTCTGTCTATAGACCACTAAGCTAGGCCTTAAAATTATACTATAAATAGTGTCACTTTAGTTTACTGCAACTATTTTCATATTTAAATGAGGAAATAGCATTAGTCTACTTTATATAATTTATTATCAGTATGACTAATGAAACGATTCCAAAATATTTTCAAGAGTTAAAATACATAAAATGGTTTCCTTAGAGGTCTTCTTTGTCATGTAAGAGCTTAAAGAAACTCTAATTTTGTTTTAACTCTCCACTGGAATAAAATATTGCCTATTTTAATTAAAAACCATATGAAATATTAACTATTAAGTACCCAACAAAAGCACTAGGAGCAGATCTTAGTAGATATTACATTAGCATTTTCAGGTTTAAGTCCTTTTGGTAATAGATAGAAATTCTTTTTTGTCAATGTCTTACAACTCCCAGAAAAGTATTTCTGGCTCAGTTTTTTAAATTTCACTTTTTCTATCCCCAGAAATATTTAATGGGGTGATTTCTTATCTTGCATTTGAAGACACTGCTACTGGTGGAGTTAATTATGCTAGCTCTAATATTATCATCTGTTTTCTCTTTAGGTTGGGTTTAAAGTGATGTTAAGAAAAAGAGTAGCTTATTACATTGATTAATCAAAACTTCCAAAAAGATGGTAGAAATATAACAATAGCTGTTTCTGCTTTCCTTGCAGATCTCTTTCATTCCTTCCTACTTTCATGCCCTTTCACTTACAATGCTGGTTTGAAATGACCACTCTCTCCACTCCCTGTGTAATCTATTCCTCTCATCTTCTGTTAAATGGCATTGTCCTCATGGAGCATTAGTAACATGACATTCTCTGTTTTCACTGAATCTCCTTAGACAGTCCCCTAGTTATTTCACAATCTTGCTGATAAAGCATGTGTTTTATGCCCCCACATTGGAATATCAACTCCATTACATTCCATATACCACATAAAATTGTGCCTTGTATATAATACACACTCAATAAATGTCGTAAAATCAAGTAGTATGTTGTTCAGTGCTTAACATGTGTTGCAAATAAACAATGTGATATGAAAATAATTTGGAAGACTAAGAGATGATTTCTTATTGACCTTCTATACTCTTCACACCTATAGGCAGAAAGTTTCTCTTCTACCAATTTTTCCAACTATGACATCCTAATGTAGGTGTAAAGCTCTACACTATACCTATAAGAATTGATGCTTAATTGAAATATAAATGTTCTTACTAAAGAAGAAAACGTGGAGAGGAGAAAATAAAATATTAGGTTGGGTAGTAGCATTGATTTCTCCTTGTAATAGCTGCTTTTAAAAGTAGACATCTGTAGTAAGTAATGTGAGGGTTATTTGTATAGTCATAATTGGCTAAAAATAGTCCTGCATTTTGCCTCTTTCCTCTGTGTTAAAAGGAGATCATACAAACTTTGAAATCCTTCTTTATAATACTGGTTTTGAGAAAGGATTATTTTAAAGTGTCATTTTTACAGCATATTTGCTCTATAATTTAATCAAATAGGAATGAGAGGATAATCCATCAGTGACCATAAAATCTGTGCTACTCTGAAAACCAATGCTGCACTTTAAAGTAAAGGGCTATACAGGATATGGAAGATAAATCCTAAGCAACAAGACACCACTTCCTAGCTTTGTAATCAGACGACAAAACTTTCCTCCCAATATACAGTGGCCACTTTAGAGTCATTTAATCTGTTTGATAATTGTGGTTCTGGGTCATGTTACCTAGGAAGCAGACTCTGAATTGGACACCAGCATGCAGAAGCTTATTGAGGAGTTCTTTTAGGATTAGCACATGTTGGGGAAGTGTAGGAAGCTGAACTGGGCAGAGGGAGAAGTTGAACCCTAGTGCAGCCACAACAAAGGCATGAGAGAGCCATGCCAGCAAGAAACTCTGGAACTGGACTACCACAGCAAAGGTATCATAAGTTGGTGCAAGGAAACAAGCCTTTACATCCCTGTGCTGCTAGTCACTGGATCCAAGCCATCCCTGGGAAGGGAGCATAAATTTGCTCAAAGCGACTCTCTTCAAATAATGGCAGTCCCCCAACAGGGGTGAGAACTGTTAGCTGTCAACTCTCACAGTAGTTGGCAGAATGAGTACTTTAATCCTCAAAGTGAGGAGTTGTTTGGCATATCACAGACCCGCTATGATTGTCTAATAAAAGCAATTTTAAATAAAATATATTAAATAATCTGTTAATATATAAAATATATTTTATGTTTGCATATATTCTTATTTTATGTATATTTTCTTTCAACTATGAGAAAGTTGTTTAAAAGGACTACCCCTGAAATTCACGTGACAAATTATTATTACCCAAGAATTCAATGATGAATCAGTCATTAATATTTCCAACTTTATGAATTTTAACTAAAATAGCACTTATTAAAACTACAAGATTCACATGTGATGTATTTCATACATACATCAATATCTTAAATGTTTACTGTTGATCTTGGATTTAGAACTAATAATTTCTATTCATGAAGAAATACTGTTTATGAAAATTTGCTAGAAAGTTGTGTATAAACTCACTGAGCCCAAGATAATTTATATCCTTAGGACTATAATTATAAACTGAAACTATTACTCTTTTTTTTTTAAGGAGCCAAATGTAGGTGGATGTCTACTGCCTAAAACTCCTTGGAGGACAGGGGATGGGGTGGAGTAGGATATAAAAAGCTATTAAATGGAAAAAAAAATGTATATACACACATACATGTGTATACACACATATATACATATGTTTGAATGTATGTGTTTGGGTAAACATAGAAGAAATTTCATTAAAATGTTTATTATAACAACAAACAAAAAAACCCCCAAAACCTCTGGGTAAAGAGATCACAATTTTTTATTCTCCCTTTTACTTTCCATATTTTGTATTTTCTACAAAATAAACATATATACATATACACATTTGTCTATCCATATACCTACCAATCTAATGATACAGTTCCTGAGGTTGTATTATATGGGAAAGCAAGCAAAGAATCAAGTTATTTTTCTTCTAGCTTGTATCTGCTGGGGCATGAGGTAGAAGGAACTCTGGCTAGTTCTGTCAACTTGAAACAAGAGAAAGGAATCAATTTCTTACACAAGATAAACAAGACCATAATGTTTTCTTTGTAATTGCTTGTCACATTTCCTCTTATCAAAGATGTCTAAATGACAAAGGTGAGTGACTGAACAGCTTTTTAAAATAGCTTTATCTCCTCTCCATCCCACATTTAATAGTCATTTGGCTTTGGGATTTAGTTGTCATTAGTCTTACCAAGAATTGCTTCAATTTTTAGTTTTTCCATTTGAAACATTTTCCTTATTTACATTCTTTGAATCTCAGTTCAGATGTCTCTTTTTTTCTTTCCTCGGTTTATATTTTCAGATGTGGATTTTTATTTAATTTTGCCTTTACTTATTTTATTATGAAAACATTTACTGAAAAAGATTGTTCAAGAATAGACTCTCCAAATATTTCAGAAATTGCTAAATGTTTTTTCACTTTTCATGTCTTTTGTTACTTGTCACCTATGGACATACTAAATGGTGTTTTTGCATCTCCTCTTTTTCCTCCCATTCAGCACTCCTTTGCTTCTTTTACAGATAACACTTTACAGATTGGCTTTTCAGAGAGTGAGATGTAGTCAACACTGATGCTTTTTCTGATCGATCAAACCAGCTTCCTTTGTTGCTCACTGGCGACAGGATTAGTGATTTTGCTCACATCACTGTCAGACACAATATTATTGAAGTTTTAAAAAATGTATTTTCAACTCTTTTTTTTAAAAGGCCAATTTAGAGACTGGAGAAAAGCTATAAATATGCAATCATTTTGCAAAACTTCCTGCCTTAAAGGATTAGACATTGAGGAAAGACTTTCCTATTGCTTCAGGAAGTCACTTGACAAATCTGATACATTCCTTACAGCGAAGTTTGGTGACTGTAAAGCAGAGGAATGTGTTTTGGTGGGTAGAGAAACTCAAGTGCTCGGACTCCAAACTTGGGATTTACCACCATTTGAGTTCTGTTTCTCAGTTTTTTGGGCTTAAGAACTCACTTTGCCTGTATCTTAAACTTGATTATATTCTGGGATTCTTAGATTTGTCAAGTTCATAAGAGATCGATGTCCATCTACATATACATCACGAATATCTGTGTCTTAATTTACAGTGAAAATTTTGTTAGTTGGAAGAACTACTTACATTAGTTCAACATGAATGCTTCTCCCTATAGCATGCCAAATATCAGTAAGATTACTGGATTATCACAGAATTAGAACACTGTAGTACAGATTAAGAGTTTTCAGGTTAAGATAGCATATGAATTCATTTTCCCAAAAGACATTGCTTTACCAATGTAATTCTAGCTTTTGATGTCCCTGGTAAACATTTCTTTTCTCTTGTATAATTCTTGGAAGAATATTATGTCTTTCTTCTATGACTCTCCATTTTATGTTCTTGCAATGATTATCAGCACTTTTCCTAATAGATACATGCTTTCTCTAAAGATATTAATGGCTTCAAGGCTGGGCAACTGAAACACAGAGAGGGTAACTAACTCTCCAAAGTGCCAAAGCCAGTCAATGATGAGTAGGACCCAAGATTCAAATCTTCTTAGTCTAATTCCAGATTATTTCTTTTTTTTTTTTTTTGTGAGACGGAGTCTCGCTCTGTCGCCCAGGCTGGAGTGCAGTGGCCAGACCTCAGCTCACTGCAAGCTCCACCTCCCGGGTTTACGCCATTCTCCTGCCTCAGTCTCCCGAGTAGCTGGGACTACAGGCGTCCGCCACCTCGCCCGGCTAGTTTTTTGTATTTTTTAGTAGAGACGGGGTTTCACCTTGTTAGCCAGGATGGTCTCGATCTCCTGACCTCGTGATCCACCTGTCTCGGCCTCCCAAAGTGCTGGGATTACAGGCTTGAGCCACCGTGCCCGGCTATTTCTTTTTTTTTAGAAAACAAAAATTTCATTCCTTTATCCTTTCAAACAAGATACAACGCAACTCAACAACAATGCACACTACTGTAAAAACACAACTGAAAACTATAATTCAGACATTAAGAGAAATACTAATTACATTATCACATTACAGAAATCAAAATTAATTTACCATACAAAATAATTTAAAACACTACAGCTTACTCTTTTTGGTTCAAACATATGTACAAGTCAAAGTAACCAGTTCAAAGAAAAAGCATTAGATATTTTATAATAAAGATAACAAAACTTTGAACATTTCAGTTAAGTCATGACACTAGGAGGAAGGATTGCTTTTTAGTACAGTGTTTGACTGTATGTATAGGTACATCACTTTATCTTTCAGAAAGCCTGGTAAAATCAGTGGCTAGTGAGAACAATGTCCTGTGTTAGAACATTGATCATTATTCTTTATCGTCTTACCTTTATTGCCATTCAACAGGCATACTATGTAAAACAAAGCAAAACAAAAACAAATGTAAAACAAAACAGAAGGCTTGGTTTCTTCTCTCTTGGCACATATTCTCTACAAAGTACAAGTCAATATATAAGGAAATCCATGATTATATAACAGATTACAGGCACATTCATAGACTCATGCTGAAAAAGTTAGGTGGCAACACTTCTTCAAGGAAGAGTGTACTCATGAATAGCAATAAGAGGAATGTGGTTTTGGCTAAGAGAAATAAAGGAGAGGGTATTTCATTGTAGAAAGAAATGCACAGCAGTAGGCAGGAAGCTGTGAGTTAGTGACTGACAAAAGGGAGCAGAGAAGTCAGCTTGGTTTCTTTGGAGGTTGGTAGGGGATAAATTGTTTGATTGTTTCCTTCTTGCAACTGGTTTACATTCTGATTGAAGAGAAATTTATTTAAGATAGGGTAGGCTCCTTTTTTGACATTCAAACTCTAGTGATAGTATGTATCACAGGTTGGGTGCCCCAGGAAGCTGATTGTGAAAGGGAGAACAGCCTGCAGGAGGTTTATTAGGGACTATTCTCAGCATCAATGCCTGGAAGTGATGGCAGTGGTGGGCTGTCCAGAGAGGCTGCTGCCATCATGCTGCTGCACCGGGGATGCCATGGGAGGAGGCAGGCAGCCTCTGGCAGACTGCTGCCCTGGGGGCCACCAGGATAGGGCTGGGCCATGTCATTCACCAGATGGGGAGCAGTGGGGTAGAGCAGAGAGGGGCCCTGAGGCAGAGCCTGGGGCTGCACTTACGGGGCCTGGGGAAGGAAGTGGGAGCAATGTCCACTTCAGGGACCCAGTTAGGAGTGCAGCCACCGTGTCCAACCCACTGAGGATGTTGGGTTCCTGTGCCTTGGAAGGAGGTTCTGCACAGGACTACCTAGCACTGTATCTCCAGGGTCTGCCTGGCATTGAGGAGACCATGGAGCCTAACACTCCAGATGGCCGAGTCCAGGGCCCATGGCCCACAATCCGCTCCTAGAGGTTCCCCCTGGACAGGACCGTGAGCCAGGCACAGGGGAGCCTCAGTCTGTCCCTGAGCCCTGGGGTCATGGGGGAAGCTCACAGCAACGTAGCTCCTGCCTCAGATGCCAGCTCAGGCCCAGCAAGGACCTGAAGCCCCAGCCCCGGGCTTTGAGGGGGTCGCCGCTGAGGCTACATGCTCCAAGGAGTCAGCGGGATCTGGGAGCAGGAAGCAGCCCTGCCCTATTGGGTGCAGCTGCAGCCACCCAAGTCAGGGCTGTGGACTCGGATCTCTCTGTACTCTTAGGGACTGGGAAAGCTCCCCCGCCACCCACCAACACACCAAGACCTTGCAGGCTTGGAAGTGCCTGCTCCTACTGCCTGGCTTTTCTCTGCTGTCAACACCTGCTCCAAACTTGGAGCAACATGGAGCTGAGCCTGGGTGTTGTCACAGCCCGGCCAGGGATACACATGTTCAGGGCAGTGCTGACACACCAGCCCCCTGCTGCCTCAACCCCTCTGGAATTTGGGCACTAACAAGCATGGGAGGGATGTTGATGGGGTGCTGAGGACAGCCTGGTACTGGCCCGCAGGTGCCCCTTCGTGCAAGCAGCCTGGCAGCAGGAGGCAGACAGGCTCCTAGGTTGGAGGAAATGCGTCCACATTGAGGCCCCACCTTCAGGGCAGGAGGGCCTGAAGACTGGGGGCCAGGCTGCCAGTCCCACAGACTTGAGTGGGAACTTGTGGTGCCTTTTCTGACCCTGCCCATGGCTGCCCAAGGATCAATTGGCATGTACTTCCTTGCCTCTGAGGCCCATAAAAGCCCTGGGCTCAGCCAGAGCTGAATAGATGACAGGATGACTTGTCCTGCAGAGAGGAGCCACCCACTCTAGAGCTTCCTCCCTGCTGAGAGTTGCAGAGACAATGGAGAGATGATGAGGAGATGATGGATGACCAGCTGAAGAGAGGAGTTATCCATCCTCTCTGCTGATAGCTGAATAGTTGTTGGGATGACTTGCCTAGCAGAGAGGAGCTACCCTCTCTGCTAGCAGCTGAACACTCTTGGGACACCCTGGCTGCAGAAAGGAGCAACCCGCTGCAGGTTTCCTCTGAGCTGTTCTATTGCTCCATAAAACTCTTCTTCCTCTTGCTCACACTCTACTTGTCTGTGCATCTCATTCTTCCTGGGTGCAGGACAAGAACTCGGGAACCTCTGAATGGTGAGACTGAAAGAGCTGTAACATAAACAGGGCTGAGACATGCTCCTTGCTCACCATGTTGTAGGCAAAGAGAAGGAAAGAAGAACTGCAACCCTTTGGAGACCCCAGACCTGGGAGCTTCCTGAGCCAGGGCTGTGACTCCGTCTTTGGGGCCCTGCAGTTCCTGGCATCTCCAAGCTTCTGGGAGCCACTGTGTTCCCTGATGCCAGCTGTGGAAAGTTCTTGTGGTGCTCCTGGTTCAGCCATAGCCTCACAGAGAGCCTGTGCCCATGCTGGCACCTGGAGCTGCCTGCCCCACTGTAGTAGCCAGCATGTCTGCCTGAACAGGGCTGGACTCCATGCTCGCTCACACACCCCTTGATGCTCCACATAATCCCCCTTAGGAGGCATGGGACCCAGACTAGTAGTGTGAGCTAAGTGCAGCCTGCCAGGTTGAGTGGGTGGAATGGACACAGTAGGCCGAAGCAAAACTCAGGCAAATGCACCATCAGCCACAGAGATTTCTGGCAAGAAAAGTCAATACCCCAAAGATCCCATAACAGAAGGATCTGGGGTACTGCAGGCCTTAGCCATCTCAGCAGGGAGTTGAAGCTGAAATGACCCTTCACATTTGTCTCCAAGTGGGAGGAAGGGCTGGGCCTTTGTGCTTATGATATGACATGCCTTTGGGTGAAACAGTCCTCTCAGCTTGAACAATTGCTATAAGAGTGGCAGCTTAGGCCTTTTTGCCAGCAGCATTCACAGCAGTTGGTGGAAATAAGTCCTCAGTTTCTGAAGGGGAACTTGGGTCCCTGGGTGGTGTATTACAGTGCTGAAAATTTATTATCTGGGAGAGCAATGGTCCTGAGCATGAGAATTAACCCAGTTAAAAAAAAAAAAAAAAAATCTTGAATTTACTAAATCAGAATCTATCAAGATAGAGCCCAAGTGACGGAAAATTTTAAAAGGTTCCACAAGTAATTCTGTGTATCATTCAGATTTGAGAACCACTGATGTAAAGGGCTAAACTCCTCTCACAGAGCTTCAGAAATAATTCTGCTTTTCTTCCTTGAATATTCAGTAATTTCACAAAGTATACACTACTCCTTAATGGGCAGAGCAGAAGGATGAAGGAAGAAATCACATTATGAATAGCTCTGGATTCAACGAAAGGGCAGACAGGCATTTTAAGTGCATTCCACATTATATGAGAACAAAGGGATTAAGCACAATAGGAAACCCATTAAATTGCAATTGCATTTGGAAAAAATTAAAGGTTATGTTCATACTATTATAGAATAGATGTAGAGATTCATAAAACTATGTTAATCTATAAAATCTTCAGATAGATACATAATGAGCTATCTGGGCAAGCAGATAGAATAAATAAAACAAATTAATGATTTTCGCAATGCAGGAATTCTTTTAGTGTGGAAACAGCATGCTATCTGTAGAATTTTAGTTGTAATAACTGGAGGTAGACATTCAGAAAAAATTTACAAACCAAAGTTAAAAGCATTTGTAACAAGATATTTTGTCTGAATTTGTGGTCTGTTGCTCAGAATCTCTAAGTAAGAGGTCTTGCTGTCACTCTTTGTTCCAATATTTGTCAGTATTAGATAGTTAGTACTGCATGTTTGGGATGGTGCCCTTCCTTCCTAAATACCTATTTGCTTCCAGAAATTTGTGTTTTCTCTTTCATCCACTCTTACCCCATTACCTATTGGGATTCAGTGATGTGGTATGAGTTTGGTTGACTGGAGTAGATCTGCTTGAATCCTGATTGCTGAATAGAACAGTGCCCCTCTTTTTTCAGAAACAATGGGCAGCTTAGAGGTGGGGTGGACCTGACGGAGGCTCAATTGTTAGACAAAGCAACAGGGTCCTGTCTTTTTGCACCTAGCATGCAACAAGTAGGCATTCATATCAGCCCTGAAATCATTGAGCCTGTAAACCAAAAGGTGTCTGAGGCAGATCTCAATCATGTCAGAGGTTTGTTTCACCAAGGTCGAGGAGGTGCATGGGAAACCCAAGTTACAGTAGAATCTGTGGCCTGTGCTTTGCCCACATAGGATTTTGAGGACTTCAATATTTAAAGAGGAAAGAGTGGCAGGAAGGGAAAGAGTGAGTCAATTATGCATTTACCTGGCACTCGCTAAATCTGCATTTTATATAAGATAAAGTTGACACAGAAGAGAGCTAGTAAAATATACATTTGTCATGGGGTAGGTTGAGGGATGATTTTTAGTCCTTTCTTTGTCCTGTACCTGTGAAAGTAAGTTGTTAACTTGCATCATCAGGGTGGGATTCAACTGAACTCTGGTTTATGGTAAAGATTTTGGAGCCAGTAAGAAATTTCCTTATGAGCAATTTGTGAGGGAGGACCCCTGGGAAGATATGTGGCCTTTTATCCTTGGAGCTATCTGTTTAGGAACAAAAGGAAGGTTGTTTTTGCATGACTCAATTCCCAAGCTTAACTTTCCCTTTGGCATAGTGAGTTTAGAGTTCTGAGACTTTATTATTTTCCTTGCACAAGGCTTATACATGGGGCTACTACCTGAATGTTCATCAATTTTAAAAAGCTGGACATTTAAACAACTGTACCAATTGGACCCCAGCCAATTTTCTGTGGAATACCCATGATCAAGTGAGACAGAAGAGTTTCTTTGAACCCCTCGTGGGACTTGCGACAGGGGTGTGGCTTGTTTACTCAATTGCCATGCCCAAACCCCTTGCAGGAGGTGGAGCATGCAGGTGAGTGGAAACAGGAGCTGGGGTGAGTGCCTTTGGGCACTGGCAGGAACAAATCCTGTACTGGCCCGCAGCAGTGTCTAGGGGTTGCCTGAAACCCCTGGAGCCTCAGAAGGCATGTATTACAAACAATGCTCTGTTAGCATTTGCCTTCTGCAGTGTTAACCAGCTCCGTAGAGGGTCAGGGTGATAGCCTTTTATACCCTGCCCTCTTGGTACTTGGGTTCTTGTCACATGGACTTGAAGGATTGCGAATGATGATTGTATTGAGTGATGGAAGTGGCTCTAGGAAGATGGGGTGCTGGAAAGGGAAGATAACCTTCCCCTGGTCTGAGGGAGATTATAGCCAACCGTCTCCAACCTATCTCTTCTCTGACCATAGACTCTGATGTCCGGCTGCCTCTTCTCCTCTCGACATTCAGATGTTTCTTTTCTCCTTCTCTGCCATGCTGCTCTGCTCCTCTGCCAGTGAAGCTTGGGGTTTTTATGGGCACAGGATAGGGGTGTGTTGGGCCAAAAGGCAACATTTGGGTAGGAAAACAGGGATGTGACATTCTCATTTAGGGCCCCAAATCCAGGCTTGAGGGTGGAACCCTTGTCAGGGACCCCAACTTTTTTACCTAGCATTTCCCTGCCTCCTGTACATATCACAAGCATTAGCATAAAGTCAGGAAATAGTTCCTTCTCACCTTGGTAGACCATCTCTTTTCTGAGCCAGATAGGAGTTGGAGAGATTCTAGTAACTACAACAAAATTGGTGTTGGGTTTCTGAGTCTCTAGGTAGTGGAAGCTTCTAATGAACCTGAATTCTTCATTGACAGTTCAGTGCAGTTTTTTTGATGGAACTGAAGCAAGTAGGAGGTGGTTTTGTGGTGAGCAGGAGTGAACCAAATGAAGGGAACTAGTGGGTTCTGAGTTTGACCTTGAGAGGCACCTCTGAGTTCCCATGAGAAGCTAGAGGCAGTGAAAAAGAGAACAGATTCTAAGAAAAACTCACTAGGGAGCTTTGGAGCTATCGAGAGAAGGTAACCTTTTGAAAAGACAGAACTTCTATTCGTTAATTAACCACTGCCATTTAGGATATCGATATCAAAGTGCCTCATTTCTAGGAGCAGAGTGGTGAAGCCTGTCCATTTGATTTATGTGAGGAATCATTCTGCTTAGAAAGGTGCTCAAATGCTCTTTAGAGAAGGTAATTAACACAGGGCTTGCTTTTTGAAATAAAAAATATGCAAATATTCTACATCCACTTGAAAACTATCCTAAGAAATTATTTAAGAGGGTTTTTTAGTGCCATAGTTTAGTGTTAAGCATAAGACAAGTTACAGTAATTGTGGTTTTTGCCATTACTTTTAATGACAAAAACCGCAATTACTTTTGCACCAACCTAATATTTCAGTGGCTAGGAACTTTATATAAATTGGTGACTTTAGGGCACAAGCAAATAAATATAAACATGCAGTTATTCTTTAAACAACTATAGTCAATGTGTTCTTTTCATGAGTTCATATTTCAAGTAAGAAAGTATTACAGTTGTTTCAGGCTATACTTTCTAGTGCAGAGAACGGATGGGATTTTCTAATTGTCTTCAGTGTGCTACTGGCACATTGAAGTCTAGGATTCCCCAGGCATTCCAAAGAACAATGTTCACGCAGTGAGTTATTCCCCTGAGATCCCTCAGATGATCAGAACCTGGGGTAAGACAGCTATTCATGGACAGAAACAAAACCTCTAGGTTCTACAAGCAGCACCTACCTACTGAGAGTTTTGAAAAGAACACTGCACTCTCTGGGAAAACATGGCCCACTGGCTCCAATTCCCAGGTGGCTACAGCTCTTCAGTTCCTCTTTGCCTGCAGTGATTCAAAGAGAGAGGCTTTTTTGCCAAAATAATGTCAGTTTTATTCCTAGTTTCTACCCCTTCCCAGAATATTAGTTTATGCCTACCAGAATTCTTAAGGTATTATCACAAGTATGCATCTTCTTAAAGAAGGGAGATGATTCAGCAATTCACATTTGATGTATGTGTGTATGTGTATGTTAATGAAAGAGAAAGAGAGAGAGCGAGAGAGAGAGAGAGAAAGAGAGAGAGAGAGAGAGAGAGAGAGAGAGAGAGCATGTCTATGCCTTGAAAGTCCTCAGACTCATTATTATTTGACCAAGATCATTCCAATGGGATGACCCTAGATGTGATACCAGTGTAAGCACATTAACCACCCTTCCTGTCTTTGTGCCCAGTAGGGCACATACCTATTGATGCCAGTAAAGATCAGGTGGCCTCCTCTCTCTTTTAGCAAGGAGAGTTCATCAAGGTTACTCAGAGGAAGAATATTTTTCTAGTGTAAAGGCTCCATATCTAGGTACCAGAGAATTCTCTGGGAAGATTTTGGCTTTCATGCCAATGAGAGTTTGAATAATTGGTCCTCACATCTCCAACACCTTGGGGTGGGATGTCATGAATCTTTTCACTGAATTTTTGTTCATTAGCACTTATCAAGCCATACAAAGTGTGAGCTGACATTGAGAATGTGTGATTTAAAGAGGCACTGTGAGGCTTATCTTGTCCAAGAATATTTTTGCCTTAGACTAATATGTTACCTTTCCTTTTGACTTAATCTAAAATTTCCAAGATTGGAGTCAATTCCTCAAATTGGACAACTTCTAGGTTTCTGTACTCAGAATACCATTATTATAATCCACATATATTGTCTGAAGGTGGAGGAAGATCCTAAAGCCATATTTTAGTTTTCGACCAGGTACTAACTAAAATGTACATTTTAAGCTAAGTGCCAATCTAAAAGTTACAGGACTTCTGAGATACTGGACTGCTAAGCCTCTGAATGGGTAAATATGCCTGTGGGGAATTCACATTAATGCATTCATCATTTTAAAGTAGTAATTGCCTGAGTTTCTGATGAATTTCTAGTTCTTATTCTGGTTCCTCTTATGGCTTGATATAGCTTACTGTTCAATAGTCTGAGATACTTCTCTATCTTAGCTATTTATCTTGTATTGATTTGGAACTAGTCTAAATGATTTCATGTTACTTCAAGCCAAAAAAGTCTAGATAAGCGAGTAAGAGGCATCTACATATGTACAGTAATTTAGGAGTGTATTGTATGTAATACAATGCCTAGCATATAGAATATACATAATAAATATTGAAAGAAAATCTGGTTAGGTGGTGGTAATAAGACCAGAAAAGACAGGATGGAAACCAGAGATTTATTATAAAAGAAAACTCCAAAAGATTTGGCAAGTGATGACATATAAAAAACATTGATACGGCATGAATCTTGTGAGGATTCATGCCAGAGAGAACTGAACCAAGAGGTAGACTTCCTTCAGTTTTTTGCAACATAATTCTCTACTAATAACCTTTAAAAAATCTAAGAGCACAATAAGTAGTGAGAAAACACAGACCAAAATAAACAGTAATGTAAGTAATATATGAAGCATCTATGATTTTAAAATATTGGATGCTTTCTATGCATTTGATGGAAAAGCACCTCCCCCCTCACCCCCTTTTTATCCTTTCCTTTGTATGTGCAGGTTAATGTCTCTAGGCATTAGAATGGAAGCTAAAGAGTGCTCTCTTTAAAGAATTTTTTATTTTTAATGCAAAATCAATTTAGCACTACACAATGCAATTCAAAATGGGGTGTTTCTATTTCAGTAAAGGTGTTGGAAAGACAGTGAGTGGAGAGACATGCTTGTAAATAGCCCCAGTCACAGTAAGTCATAGCTGAAGGACAGTGTATGCATTTATGGAGAAAGGAAAGGACCATTAGTCACACATCCATCTTTTCAGTCACTGAGAGAACAATCTCCATTAGTAACATCATTTTTGAATAATAAGAGAAAATGTATGTATGTCCTTGGAAGTTCAATAAATAGTGACCCTTACACCTGAGAAATTTGTAGGCACCTGGGAAAGTTAATTATCTCTTTTATACCCCACAGTTTTATAGAATATTTTTATATTACTACCATGGTGTATTAAGTTATATCTTGGTGACCATAAAACATAAATAAGAAAAAGCTGAGAGAGAAAATATGTCAAAATCACTTAACATGGTGTCTGTACAAGTCAGCTGCTTAAGATAAAAAATTAAGGAATGAAGAAATGTTTTCCCACTGCATTCCTGAGTTGATGTGTCTAGTGCAAGATGTGCTGGAATCCTGCAGTATAATATCTCGGGTTGCCTCTGGTTTTGATCAGCTCCGTGGACCCATGTTCTGGAGGAGCTTAGACTCACCATTTGCTGACAGTGTTCCATTCAATTTCATGCTGCTAAGATTTGTGTTTTGTATCCGGGTCTCCTCCCATGCTGTGGAAGCCCACTGAGCCTGGGTACAAGCACAGCCTGGAAATGTGGGATAATTTACATCTTTAGGGGCAACCCTCAAACGGAAGCAGAAGCCAATGAAAACAGACTTCCATCCTTCGGTGAACAATTCACAGATAGTACTGGAAAATTCACCCCAGGAAGCTTGCTTATGGCTTCTCACACTGGCTTTTCTTCCTCCTTGCCCTTTTTTACTCTTCTTGTTGCCTCACTCTTGATTTTTACAATCACCTTTCAAATAAAACAACTGCACCCAGGTCCTTGTCATTAGCTCTGTTTATAAGGGATCCTAAACTAAGATAGTTGGTCATTGTGTATTAATCTGACTGATGTTTCTCTGAAGGCATATAGTCAAAATCAAAGGCTACAAACCATAATTTGATTTTTAGAAGGTTAAAGGTAAAGATTTGGTAAATACTATACCAAAATACTTAACATACTTCATTTCACCTACAAAAGTGGGTATGTTTTGTTTATCCTCTACCTATGCCTATGCAATCCTATAGTTGAATTAAATTTTGCAAAACAAATCTGACATTAGGAATTTCATGAATTACTAAAAATCAACTCTTATCCGTTCATGATATGAGTTTATGTTCGTATTATTCGTAAGTAGGTGACAATCATGTATATAAATCAACAATATCACTCATTTAATACATTAAAAGGAACATGTTTTTGTAAAGTGAATAAATTGCTTCAAAATAGAAATAATCTTCAGTTTCTCAATTCCAATTTCAATATGACAAATTTCTTAATCTGGGAAGCTATACTTATTCTGAAAGGTACATAATCAAGATTTGAATTTTTCTTTGGAAATAAATGGTTCCTTATTTCTTGAACAATATGTGAACTTAAAAGGACAAAACAGAATTGTCATGAGTTAATTTCACTGCTATTAAAATTCTGTATTTATAAAGCTTATGAAGTCCACCTAGCACACATTTTATAAGCTCCCATTGGTAATATAAATTAGAAGGAAAATAGAAAAATGTGCTTAAATAATAATCTTGCATATATGAAATATATGGAAAATATAAAAAACACTTTAAAGGGTTATTGTTGAAAAATAATTGTTAAACTGTAGTTGTTGAAAATCATTTTCTAAAATAAATGATAACAGTAATTCATAATGAAAGAGAATGCTAGTAATACATTGTGAATTTTTCAATTTTTATAAAAATATTTATAATTTAATTAAAATTCATGTAATTTTATAAAATTAATAATTTTAAAGTGGAAAATTCAGAAGCATTTAGGACAGTCAGTCTTCTGCAATCGCCACCTCTATGCAGTTCCCAAACATTTTCATCACCCCAAAGGTAAACCGGTGCCCAATGAGCAGTTACACAATTTCTCCGTAGCCCCTGACAACCACTAATTCGAGATTTTTGCCCCAGCAATATTTTTTTATTTATGGTAATTTCTCACCATTTCTTTAACATGGTAAAGTTCTTTAAACTGAAAGTTAAATGAAGTATAATGTTCAAGTAGAAGTCCATATTTCTTATCTAAACTCCCTAGGGAGAAATGCATGTTAAGATTTCAGATGTTTTTGGATTTTATAAATGTTATATATGGACACATGTATGTGAATTAATTTCCTAGTGGATTTATTTTCATTTAAAAAATATCTTATTTTTATTGTGGTAAGAACCCAACATGGGTTCTATTCTCTTAACAATTTTTCGGTGTATAATACAGTATTGTTGATTACATGTACAATGGAGTACAGCAGGTCTCTAGAACTCGCTCATCTTTAACTAAAACTTCATGTACATTGATTAGCAATGCCCCATTTCTCTCACCTCAACCCCTGACTATCACTATTTTACTCCGATTCTATGCATTTAGCTATTTTTAGGTACCTCATATAAGTAAAATGATGCAGTATTTATCTTTCTGTGACTGACTTGTTTCAATTAGCATGATGTCCTCAAGGTTCATCAATGTTGCCTCATGTTGCAGAATTTCCTTCTATTGTAAGGATGAATAATTTTACACCATGTGTACCTACTATATTTTCTTTATCCATTCACCTGTCAATAGACATTTAGGTTGTTTCAACATCTTGACTATATTGAATAACACTGCAATGAATATAGGAGTGATGATAATCTCTTTGAGATCCTGATTTCAGTTTTACTTTAAATAAATACCCAGATGTAGAATTGCTGGATCATATGACATTTCTATTTTAATTTTGAGAAAAAAAATTAATTTTTTGAGAAAAAATTAAAAATAGTACCATTTTGTATTTCCTCCAATAGTGTACAACATAGGTGATATCTCATTGTGGTTTTGATTTGAATTTACCCAGTGTTTAGTGATGTTGAGTGTCTTTTAATATACCAATTGCCATTTGTACGTCGTCTTTGGAGAAATGTCTATTCAAGTCCTTAGCCCATTTAAAAAATCAGGCTATCAGCTTTTATTATCCTATTGAGTTGTAGGATGTATTAGTCTGTTCTCACACTGCTAATAAAGACATACTCAGGACTGAGTAATTTACACAGGAAAGAGGTTTAATTGACTCACAGCTCCACAAGGCTGCAGAGGTCTCACAATGATGGCGGAAGGCAAATGAGGAGCAAAGTTACTTACTGCATTGCACAGGCAAGAGAACTTGTGCAGGGGAACTCCCATTTATAAAACCATCAGATCTTGTGAGACTTATTTACTATCATGAGAACATCATGGTAAAGACCTATCCCCATGATCCAAATACCTCCCACTGGGTCCCTCCCATCACACATGGGAATTATGAAAGCTACAATTCAAGATGAGATTTGGGTGGGGACACAGCCAAACCATATCACAGGAGTTCTTCAGACTGTGGAGATTAATCCCTTATTGGATACATAGCTTGCAAATATTTTCTCTCATTCTGTACATTGCCTTTTCACTCTGTTGATTATTTCCTTTGCTTTACAGAAGCTTTTAGTTTGATGTAGTCTCACTTGTTTATTTTTGTTTTGTTGACTTTACTTTTGGTGTCATATCCATGAAATCATTGCCAT
Organism: Rhinopithecus bieti; assembly: GCF_001698545.2. Taxonomy (NCBI): domain Eukaryota; kingdom Metazoa; phylum Chordata; class Mammalia; order Primates; family Cercopithecidae; genus Rhinopithecus; species Rhinopithecus bieti. The sequence continues at coordinate 3,350,751 of NW_016806329.1, read as the reverse complement.
GACCAATGTGATACTAAGCGGGAAGTTTATTGTGATAAACACTTACATTAAAAAAGAATAAGGATCTCAAATAAACAACTGAACATTAGACCCCAAGGACCTAGAAAAAGAAGAAAAGCCCAAAGCTAGAAGAAGGAAAAAAGTTTACAAGATTAGAGCAGAAATAAACAAAATATAAAACAACAGGAAAAAAATCAAAAAGAAGAGCTGATACTTTGAAAGGAAACAAAACTGACAAACTCACAGCTAGACTAAGAGAAAAAGAGAGAAGAAATAAAATCAGAAAAAAGAGGATACATCACAACTGATGCCACAGAAATAAAAAGGATCATATGACACCATTATGAAGAATTATATGCTAACAAATTGGGTAACATAAAAGAAATGGATAAATTCCTGGAAACATGTAACTACCAAGACTAAATTGTGAAAAAATAGGAAGTTTAAACAGACCTATAACTAGCATGGTTATTGAATCATTAATTTAGAACCTCCCAACATTTTTTGATTATATATTCTCTTTTAAATATATTCTCCCTTTGAATAATATCACCGAAAGACAAGTACATTAAATATAAAATTGTCTCTCTATATGGAAATTAAAGGAAAACTTAAGTTGTTAAGAGATATAGGAATCTATTAATTTGGAAATATCTCTTATGTCCGTTGAAAAGTCTTTCATATGGTCTGAAAACTTTATTTCAAATTATTAACAACAGATATATTTATAATGTGCCAATAGAAGGTAAATAGAAAAGTATAATTGCATGCTTATTTGGAAATATATTTATAAATCCAAAGTGGTTGTTAACTAAAAATAAAATAATTATAAATGTCAATTGGAAGTAAGCAGTTACAGATATGAAATGCCAATTTAGAAGCTATTGATATTTTAAGGTGACGTGTATTCTTACTTTATTTTGCTTAAAACATCTGAGCTTTTATACTCAGTCTTCATCGGTCTATGACATAGTTCAAAAACTCAGACTCTTAATTCACAATTTATACATAATTCAATTATATATTTTATTCGGTCAACTTTGGTCAACCACATATGACTTCTGGTTCCATGGTATAGATTTTTCCATATTTCTACACTGACACTAGATACATTCACCTAAATCAACTGTAAAATATTTCATCAAAAGTGGTTGTAAAATAATAGGACATTTGTGTGATGTACAAAGGGAAATAAAATTAGCTGTCCACAAAATATTTTAAATCCTATGAGTTTTGGAATAAATTATAATTTACTATTTACTCTATAATTTTCAATTAAAATATGTTCTATCTATTTTAATTTTCACCCTCTGTTGTTACCTACAACATTATAACATCTTGAAATAATTATTCAGAGAATTTTTTGTTAGTGTAATGGCTAGTATATATATCACCTAACCTCTTTCATCATGGAGTTATGAGATCAAATATATTATATTAATTATGTAATAAGGATCTCCAAGTTTTCAGACAGCAAAGTTATATCTAGAGTCAAACAAGACCAAATTAAAGGTAGGGTGGTAGGTGTGGTTCACCCTTGGTACATGCAGTAAGAGAATGCATTTTTGGGAGGGAATTCAAACAAAATTCTAAAACTTATGAAATAGGTCTGCTTTTTATGAACATAATGTGTCAGCATTTTGGAACAATGTCAGTTAAAAAATACATTCCTCCACCCCATCAAAACCTTTTTTTAACTTCTCAGTTCTAAATAATTGCAGCAATTACTATTGACATCTAACTATCCACCCATATATCTATTTATCTATCTAAACCTATATACTTAAAATGAGCCACATTAGTACAGTGTTTATTTTTTATCATCTAATACACATTGTATTTTACATCAAAATTAATTTTTAAAATTTTCAGTTTTAATGTTGGTCCATGGAACACACAGACTCAGATATACATGTTCATTTCAAGAGAAAGTTGTAATGGTTAGAAACTTTTTGATATTACTTCAGTCATAGTCTAGGTCTTTATCCTTGTGATAGTAGATGTCACATATGACTGTGTTTTAATATTCTATTCAAAATAAGCAACAATATCTCAGTGATTATAAAGACTAAAAACTGAATTTTCATTATTCCAATTCTACTATTCGAAGTAACTGCTTGAAATTTTCATTTGTATTTAAAATTTGATAGGTGAAAATTTTAGCTCATACATAAAATATGTTACTCGGTTTGGATATTTTCAAAAAATAAAATATGTTCTTCATTTTCAGTTGCCAGTTGCTTATTTTAAAACTAAAAAATGGGTCCGGAAAATAATGATTATTAATGATTATTGCATGGTTATTATGAAAATTAGTTTTGTCCTTTAGATGATGGTGGTGGGAAAGAAATGATATAACCCAAGTTCAAATGCACTATGTATGCCACTGTTAACATACTTACTAAACCAGATAGACACGACACTAGATAAGGCTATGAGATGTTCCCCCACTGTTAACATACTTACTAAACCAGATAGACACGACACTAGATAAGGCTATGAGATGTTCCCTCAACCTTTGTACTTATTGCTACATATCCTGAGGTACAACGATGGCATAAAAGTAATTTCAAAAAGGTACATCAAGATTTTTAACAGAAATTTGAACAAATAGAAATTCTAATCATAATTAACAATGGACATTATAACAAGTTTGTCTTTATCTAGTCTTTGGCAGATTATAAATGCTCTTTCATTTACAAAATGACTATGTAAAGAAACAAATGTAGGCAAAGAATAGTAATAGTGTCTCATTTCATTTTTAATACTTGACTACTGCCGGCTTCTAAGCCCTACCATTCCTGCTCCCATTCTGCCCCACAGCTGGGCAAGCTATTAAAAAAAAGCTCAGGTACTCTCTATCTTAAAGCTGGTGAGTTCAAATCATGCAATCCTTGTTCTTTTAAGAGAAACCTTCACTCAGTCCCACTCCTTAACTACCATAAACTCCATGCTAGTTCCTGATTTCTTTAGTCACTTTTGAATCTGCTTGGCAACCTGCCTGCTTTCACAAGAATCATTACGTGAGTCATAACTCTTTCCTACTCCCTTTGATGTATGTGGCATCTTCAGTCTAGACATCCAAACTAAATGTTAAGGGGAGGTTTCATTCCACCTCCGGGAAGAGTACAATGTAGCTATTCTCCCAACTGAGGACATACACTGAAGTGCAGTCTGTATGAGGAACTATGGAAATATGAAAGAACCACTCCCCCGACCCCAACACATTAAATGTTCGATATATTACCCACACAACAAACATTTTATGGCTAGTTGAGCTCAAATCCAAGGTACAGAAACCTAAAAATTATATAAATAAAATATGAAAAATTAAGTAAAATTTGAAGGTTAAATGGCCCACAGGCGTATGTACACAAAATATAAGCAGTAAGAGCTGGTAACTGGAGTTTTTCAACTTGCTAAAAGAAGAGAATCTAACCCTCAATCCTTTATGTCTATGAAGAATAGCAACAAAAACACCTGAATAAAACTGGACATCATAAAATCCTGCATCAGCCATGAAATAGAACTAGGAAAGCTCATATCTCCTAGAACATTGTAGGAGAGCTTAGAGTACATCATGAGCCATGGGTGGATTAGATCGTACACAAATAATTTGTCAAAACACACCCATCTCAAATTATCCTGGAGACCTTAATCTAAATAGGATAAAAATCTCTTTCCTCAAACATACAGAATACTACTTTAGGTATTCTGAGTCTTCTACTTTTTAAATGAAACATAGAAAGGTAAAATATATTTTAAAAAATTCATATATATTTAATAATAATACAAAGCATAGTCTTGTAGTAACAGTTCTACAATTCACGTCATGGAAATTACACTTTTTAAACAAATAGCAATGAAGAGTATATCATAGGAATATCAAGCATACACAAAGGTACTAGGCACAAAGAGAAAGTATCACTTGTTTTAACTAACCAAAAAGCTTGCCTCAGAAAATCGAAAATCTGAAGGACATTTTTAACAAGTCTGCTGAAAATATTCAAAGGGGAGAAAAAAAGAAAAATCAAAGTGTTGTATGAAAATAATGGTCATATTTTTTAAATAATCTAAAAATCAGAGAATAATCAAGTAAATAAAATAAAATAGAGGGGTTATAGAGCTGATAATATCAGCCTGAAGAGTAAAATATTGCCATAGATGCATGTAAGAAATAGTTTAAAATGAAATACAGATATATAAAAAGATAAAAACATCTATCAGATATTTTGTAAGAATTCACGGAAAAAATAATGACAAGAGCACTGTTTGAAAAGTTGAGAATTTTTTAGAATTGAGGAATTAGATAAGTCCTCATGTTGATGAATCAAAACAGATGCATACAAACACTTCATGTGGGATAGCCATCAAGCATCAAAGTAAGAAAGAAATCCTAAATTAAACTGGGCATTAGTAATTACCAACTAAGCAACAACAATTATACAAACAGTCATAATAAAATCAGGTAAAATAGAAATTAGACATAATAGAATCTTATTTTTAAGTAGCGAGAAAGAAGAAATTGTAACATGAAGTTTTATTACTAGCTGAATTATCATTATGAAATGGCCACTGAAAAAAAAAAAGTTGCTAATCATAGATACTCAGTAAAGCATATGCTAACCCATTTTTTTCACCAGGAAAGAAGTTGAACTCACAAGGAAATCGAGGAAATCGTTTGGTATGTTGGAAAGTCTAAATAAGTGCTAAATATAAAGTTAATTTTGGGAATCAAAATATAATGAATTAAAATATGAACAATAACATTGAAATCAGTAGATGGAGAAAATATACGAAGACCATGCAGACCTAAAGAAGGATAATTTATAAACGTTAATGTTAAATTGAATTCAATTTTATTCAAAAGCTTTAATAGATATGAAAGGTAATGCAAAATGATAGTTTTGAAATGAAAATGTTAATTAATTACAAAATAATAAATTTCAGTGAGAATATTTGACAAAAATAAACCCCAATTTTATATATATGTAAAATATATAATATATATGCACATTTAAATATAGATGCATATATATGCACATTTATAGATGCATATACATGCACATTTATTATATATATATGTATATTATATATAACATGGTGGAAAGGAGCAGAGCAAGCTCTGGTTCCTTCATTTCCTTGTAAGGACACCAATCTCTTCATGGGGGCTTTACCCCCATGACCTAATTCAAATCCTATTACCTTCCCAAGGCCTCACCTCCAAATACCACCATGTTACAGCCTCAATGTATAAATTGTGAGTTTAAAGGAAAAATTTTTTAAATTAGTAATCATAATACATATTTATGTTAATTCAGTGCACTTTTTTAGAAGCTAAGTTTTAAGAAAGTTGTTTATTTTCTATTTGTTTGGTGAATGTTACATTGCAAATGAACCAATCACAAACATTGACTAAATGTGAGTATACAAGTCACCACCACCACCATCACTATGAATCACAAAAATATACCAAATTGATATACACAATAGGTTCTCTGACTAGAATGCAGTTGAATTAAAGAGCAACTATAGTCTCCCATGTTTTAGGGAAAATACTCTCAAATAACTTGTGGGTTAGAAAGCAAACTACAAGAAATATTTAAGATTATTATATATAAAATTATAATACTTTTTAATAAATAAATGTGGGATGCAAGTGTTACTTAGAGGAACTCATGACTTTAGAAATCAGAAAATCAATGAGGTAATTATTCAACTCAAAAGCTAGAATGATAAAACTAAGATAATGAGGAATGTTTCACCCACATTCAGTCAACCCCAGGAGCAGTGGCACTGGAAATTTGAAATTAGTGGAGTTGCTTTTTTTTTTTTTTTTTTTTTTTTTTTTTTT
>NW_016806329.1:3332122-3344820 GCF_001698545.2 Rhinopithecus bieti | reverse complement strand
TTTTTTGTGGTGTGCTAGTCTATTGACATTTAGTGTCAATGGGGCAAGGATACAAAATGTCCTACAATGCACTGGATAATTCTCTGTAACAAAGAAAGTTCTAACCCAAAGTGCCAAGAGACTTTCCATTAAAACATATTTTATGATAACCAAAATTTATTTTAAACTCTAAAAATGCCAAATTTGATAACGTTATGCAATGAGAACTCTCATATCCTGCTTGAAAGAATGTAAATGAGTAAAACCATTTGAAGAGCAATTTCACAATTTCTGATAAAGCTGAAGATGTGCACTTCCTGTGACTCACTCCAATCTCCCACTTATGGGTATATTGTCTAGAGCAGCCCTCACACGTGTGCCAGGAAACACCAAGGTGTTCATGACAGCATTGTTTGAAATAGTTAAAATATGGAAATCCTAGGCGTACACTAATAGAATAATAGGTCAATAGAATATGGCAGATTCACATAATGGAATCCTGTAGGCCAGTATAAATAAATGTAATGATTTTATATGTAGATCCCTAATGGAGAAAGCAACTTGCAGAATAATTCAGGGAAAAAGGCCATAAAATCAATACACATATAATTCTATATACAATTCATAGATATATATGTAGTAAGATATGAAATTATGAACAAGAAGTATAACCATTCAATTTATAATAGCGACTATCTCTAGGGAGGAGGGGGAAGGGATATGAAACAAGAACACATATGACTTCAACTCCATTTGTTATTTTATTACTCTTGAAGAAAGCAAATACGACAAATTGTTAATTATCTTAGTTCAGGCTGCTTTAAGAAATATACTGTAGACTCTGGCTTATATAATAAACACTTATTTCTCACAATTCTAGAGGTTGAGAACTCCAAGATCAAGACTCTTGTAGAGTCCATGTCTGGTAAGGGTCTGCTTCCTGGTTTATAGACAGTTTATAGACAGCATTTTGGCCAAAGCCTTTCAACAAGTCTCTAGAAAGTTCCAAAAGTTTCTCCCATCTTCCTGTCTTCTGAACCCTCCAAGTCTCTAGGAAGTTCCAATTTCCCATTTTCCTGTCTTCCTCTGAGCCTTCCAAATGGTTCCAACCTTTGCCTGTTACCCAGTTTCAAAGTCGATTCCACATTTTTGTGTGTTTTTATAGCTGAACCTCACTCTCTGTGGAACCAAATTACTGTATTACTCTGTTCTCATGCTGCTATGAAGAAATACCCAAGACTGGGTAATTTATAAACAAAAGAGCTTATATTTATTCACAGTTCCACATGGTGGAGGAGGCTTCAGGAAACTTTCAATTTTGGCAGAAGACAGCTCTTCACAGGGTTGCAGGAGAGAGAATGAGTGCAAGCAGTATAAATGCCAGACTGTTCTAAAACCATCAGATCTCAGGAGACTCGCTCATTATCATGAGAACAATGCGATACCACCTTACTCCTTCAAGAATGGCCATAATCAAAATATCAATAAATAGTAGATGTTGGCATGGATGCGGTGAACAGGGAACACTTACACAGTGCTGGTAGGAATGTAAATTAGTACAGCCACTATGGAAAACAGTGTGGAGATTCCTCAAAGAACTAAAAGTAGAATTATCATTTGATCTAGCAATACCACTACTGGGTATCTACTGAGAGAAAAAGAAGTCATTATACAAAAAAGATACTTGCACATGCATGTTTACAGCAGCACAATTCACAATTGCAAAAACATGGAACCAACCCAAATGCCCATCAATCAACAAGTGGATAAAGAAACTGTGGTATATTAATATGATGGAATATTACTCAGCCATAAAAAGAAATGAATTATGGAATTCACAACAAACTGAATGAGATTGGAGACTATTATTCTAAGTAAAGTAACTCAGGAATGGAATGCCAGACATTATGTATTCTCACTCATAAGTGGCAGTTAAGCTGTTAGGATTCAAAGGCACAAGAATGACACAATGGACTTTGAGGACTTAGGGGGAAAGGATGGGAAGGAGGTAAGGGATAAAAGACTACAAATAGGGTGCAGTGTATACTGCTTAGGTGATGGGTGCAACAAAATCTCACAAATCACTACTAAAGAACTTACTCATGTAACCAAACACCACCTATTCCCCAGTAACCTATGGAAATAAAAAATTTTAAAAAAGTAAAATGTAAATAAAATAAAATAAAAAATAAATAAATAAAATAAATGTTGGCCTTCTAATTGAATTTTATGTGGATGGCTTATTTTAATAGAAAAGAAAAGAGCAATTTTGAAGCATTGCCTTAATTTTAGAAAACTTCGATTATTAGGAAGGCAGAAAAGGTGTTTTTATTCTGTGTTTTCGAACTATGTGTATTCTTCCCTAGGGGTAGCTTCTCAATATATATTTGAGCAATATATATTTGAGAAAGCAACCAGAAACAAAGTAGTCCCTGGAGATATAAACCCAAGAGGAAACCAGTGACATTTTCAAAATAAGTGTAATGTGACTTTTTTTTTTTTTTTTTTTTTTAAAGATACATAAAAAAGGCTAAAGCATTCTTTTCTGTCTTGGCCCTTTCCTCTGCTTGATTGGTCATAAATGATGATGTAATTCATCATCTTCACTTCAGCTGTTAGGATTAAACCTTTCAGAAATGCTGACAGGACCAGGAGGACATCTTTTCCCCTTTGTCTCATCTAAAACTCAGTCATGGTTAATTTACCTATGGTGAAATGAGTGAACAGAAAATTCTAAAGGGACATTGCTTCATACAAAGTGTACTGTTTACTCCTTCCAGATGCCAAAACTTATTAAAGTAAACCATCATCAACTCACAATGATGAAATCATGAAGCAGCAGTGTACATGTAACTTTAAAATCATGCTTGCTCCAGAAGAGACTGCCTCCTTCAGGAAGGCTGCTTTTGATTACAACCACACTAGAAAAACACATCGTGACTTTGTCATTTGGGAACAGCTCTGATGTTCTTTTCCTTCTTTTTGTTTTTTAAGGGGAGATAATTATATAATATGTGCAATGCTATTAGGACCTAAAATAGTGAATCTCCTATTTTTATTTCAGTTTATTGTCTCATGAGCATGAATTTATATCTTTTATCAGTTTGAAAACAGTTGTCATCCTGAGCAACATCAGCTTTGACCTAAAGCTTCTTATATTAATTTTTCAAGTATATTTGAATTTTAAGCTATTAACTATTCAAAATAGATGGAGCAAGGAGTAACCTAAAGGTAACAGGGATAGCATGTAGAACATTAGATACATTTTCCGAGAGACACAAAGATTAAATAATGAAGTGGGTAGCATGTTCCTACATAGAAAGGCAGATTATCAAGAAATACACACTTTTAGAATGAATTTATTCAGTGAAGCAAATTTTCTTTTACAATTTGACAAAATTATTTTTAAGTACATATTGAATAAGAACAAAATTCTAAAATTGGGAGAAAATTTTAAAAGTAAAAACAATCTAGAACAGTTTCCATTAGGTGTGAAAATGTTGCGATTAGGTTCAGTTTGAAGACTGAACAGGATAAGTGAAAAGTATTAAATGAGAGAAAAACCTAAAACAAACTTAATCACACAAAATTTTAAACATAATAAAAGAAACTCATTAATCGATGGATTTTAATAAAATAGAGTACTTTATTAACTCTGTTTTAAACAAGTAGATTTAGATCCCATATCAGACCATATCAAATTGAGTTTCCGCTGGATTGAAGTGCTCAGTGAATGATATAAACTCTAAAAACTTAGAAGAAATTTTTCTACCCTTTTGGTCACAGGGAGGATTATTCTTAGTGTGAAATTAGCAAGAGAAGACAAAAAAGAAAAACAAATGGAGCACATAATCCCTATGAGAAATTTTAAAAATTATAGTCAGCCACAGCAATAGTTGAGAGGTCAGAAGACAGTGGTGATAAGGGAATCTGAGGAGGGGTGGATATCCAATACAATAGCTCTCCCTTATGTGTTTTAATGTGTTGCAATTTCTTCCATTAAAACACAAATTAAACCCCAGACCAAAACAACAACAACAAATCCAGCGAGCCCTCATTCTTCCTAACTGTCATGCTTTCTCCCTTTTAGGGTAAACATTCTCAAAAGAATTATCCATAATCGCTGTGATGCCCTTAAAATCTCAATTTCCTTCCAGTAGTTACCTAGGACTTATTTTATCATATTTTTTAAAAGTATATTGGGAGCTCTAATCTGTTGGTTCCATGTCTTTCACTGTTTCCCCTTTGGTCCTTGCATTCGTCTTTTCAGCTTGGATTCCATTTTAAAAATCACTTTGGCATCCTTTCTCTGTTCTTTTCTCACAAATGTTTGGCACAGCTAACCACTCCCTCTTTTTTCTTCACCCTCTCTTTTCCTTGCTTCATTGATTATTTCTCTTGGTTTTGCTCCAGCCTCACTGGTTATTTTATCTTTGTCTGATTTTCAGGTTTCCTCTCTTCTGCTGAATGTCTAAATTCTGTCACGCTGCAAGGCTTTGTCCTGACACACAGTCAGGGTTGAAAACTATTTTTCTACGTGAAACAGCTGTATCTCCTGCCTGTCTCCACTGACTGTAGTCTTGTTTTTCACACCAGCCGCATGCTGTTATTTTGGTTTCTCAGAAATGACAATATTTGATCTTTCTCGGGGCTTTTGCACTAGCTGTCCAGGAAATCTTTTATTCCCAGATCCTCAAAAGGATCTTTTTGTTTTTTTTTTCTGTACTTTAGTTCTAAAGTTAAAATATCATCAGGGAGGACTTTGCCAACCATTTATCCATGAGATCCTTCTATTTCAATTACATTTTCCTAGTTGTTTGTCTTCTTGGTATTTGAAAAAGTCTTATCTCCTTATCTGTTGTTCCATTAGACTGGGATCTTTCTCTTTCTATTGGCAGACCAGCTGTTGAGAACAGTGTCTTGTCTGTCTCCCTCACTAGTGTGTATGAAGGAGCCATAACAAGGCCTTACTCTCAGTAGGCATACAATGACTATCTTTTAATGAATAGCACTAAAACAACATTAGAAGACACTTTTACTGGTCAAATAACCTACAATTAAAAAAAAAATGCCAGGAATGTTTTGAGGCTGTGAGTATTGTGGGACAGTCACTCTCATACTTGAAGCTGGATTATGACTTGTTTAAAAAAGCATTTTGGCAATACACAGCACTTAAAACATATATGTGCCCCTTGATCAATGATACATAATAACCAATTACTTAATTAAGTATTGACTTTTCACAGTATAACAATGTGTGCTTATAACAGTTATATTTTACTTATGGCCAAAAAGTTAAGGGATACATTATACAGTTGCACTTAGCTTGCTCTATAATGTCTTTACCTGTGGTTTAATGATGTTTACTTGTTTTAATAAACAATTACATTGATGTTTGTCAATTAAAATGGCAAAATTTTTAAATGAATGGCAAGATTTCAGCTGAAACACACCTTAAATTCCTCACAGTAGATAATTACTGTAATCCTTTCTACAATCTTTCCCCAGAGAAAAAATATAGAACATTATGTGTTAGTATTGTTCCAGCATTATAGGAAAAATGGAAATTGACACTGATCTCAATGGACACACCAGTACCAAGTGTCTTAGCTTGGCATGTAAATATAAAATATACAAATGCAGATATAAATTTGTAGGGCAATACAGATGAGTACGTAACCAATATGTTTACAAATATCTGAAGCCATTAGGTTACCAACTAAGCACAGTATTTAAACTATGCGCATTTTAAATTTCATAGTTCCTTTTCTCTTTTCTCTTTAAATATTTCTATTTAATAGGAAGTGGTAAATATTTTATATATATTTAAACTTAAATATAATAATATATATCTCATTCATAAATAAATGAAATAAATTGGGCTTCAAATAGAAATGAGAAATGACTTTCCTAAACAATAAATTTACACTAACCTACTAAGGAAATAAATCATCTAAGAGTGCCATAAACATACTATATTTGGTAGGAAAAAAGGGACTCAACAAAGGGGTTCATTTTAAGTGATATGTACGGTGATCACCAACACCAATATACTGCGATACCTTAGACAAGTTACATCACTTCTCTTGTGTCTCTGCAGGTGATGTTGCAATAAATAGCAAGTAAAAATGGTTGTTAGGGATTTTAAATATATAAAGTGCTACGTTAAGACTTAACAAGCATGAAGAAAAATGGGAGATGCTCAGTTTGCTTTTAAACATAATCTATCAACACATATTATAGTTCTACTATTTCTTCGTAAACAATTCCTGAATATAGATTTAAAATTAGCAGGCTTTTACATATCTATTTATAGCAATCAAATTTACTGAAGTCATGTAAGTTGAAACCATATTTAAAATTAATATTATATCTTTTTACAATAGAAATACAAATTCAAGACAATATTAATATCAGAACCTGTTGGTGCTCTTTATTAGTTCAGCCATTGAGTCGCTGCAAATTCTTCTGTACGATTTAGACATACTCTTGGTTTATTAAGAGCTTTATCAAGAATAGATATTGATTTTTGAAAATGCATTTTACTTGAATCTTTTAAAGAGTTGCTGTGGTTTTTTCCCTTGAATTTGTTAATATGGTGAAGCATAATGCTAGCTTTTACAAAGACAAATATTCTTGTATTACTGGGATAAACCCAATTTCATCATGTTATTTTATACCTGATACATACATTTAAAATATAGCTAAACTTAATTTGCTAATATTTTATGTAACATTTTAGCATATACATTCATTGCTAAAATTTATCCATGCTTTTCTCTAATGGATAGTTTTGCTTGATTATAGTATTAAGGTTATAATACTATCTTAAAATGTTTGAGGTATGTTCTGAGTATGGTGTGACTTTTTTTCCTCTGGAATAAGTTAAAATTTTGAATGATCTATTCTTGAATACCTTTAAAATAGTCTAAGTTAAGACTTTTTTCTTTGTGGAAAGATTTTAAGCTGATTTATGTGTATGATACCATTTATTGTTTCAGTTTCTTCTTGAACCAGTTTTATTATATTTAATTTTCTATAAATTTAGCTACATTTTGACATTTTAAACTGTATTTACATAGAATTACTTATGATAGTCTCTTATTTTGAAATATCTACAGTGTATTTGGCGTGATTATTACATCTCATATTCCTATGTCAATACTTTTTCGTTTTCTTTTTTTAAAATTTAGCTCTCCAAATTTATAGTTTTTCTCTCATTTTGGAAGTTACACTCAAGTTTTACAGTTTCTTATGCTTATTGCTCATTTTCAGGTATACATTATACAATTGTATTACTTATTATTTCCTCATTTTATTTTTTCACACATTTTTTTTTCACCTTTTTCATATCTTAAGTGGCTTAAGTGGTTAATTCCTTAATTTGCAGGCTTCTTTGTTTTTAATAAAAGCCCTTAAGTCTTCTAAGGACTTTTAGCTGCATGTCACATGTTTTGATATGTAATAATCATTATCACTCTGTTTCAAGTGTTCTCTAATTTCTGCTATGTTGACTCCATTAACACACAAGCTATTAGATACATAGGTTTTTTATAGTTTTGTGTATTTTTAAATTATTAATGCCTCTTTTTATTATATTTTAGTCAGTTAATGTACTCTGTTTAAAGCCAATGCTTTGAAATTTGCTGACACTGGTCCTACAACTATGTTCTATTACATGTCATTTAACATAAATATTTCATGTGTGCTTGAGATGGATTACTGGGTGCAGTGTTTTATGTAAGGCCATTATATTAAGCATATAATTTGTGTTGTTCAAGTATTCTATAACCATACCTCCTTAGAGATTTTGTGTATATTTGGTTATAACAATTAGAGGAAGAGATGTGTGAACGTCTTCTACCATGAGCATGGATTTATCAATGTTCCCTTTAATTATGTCAAAAATTTTAATGTATTTATTAGTTGTATACAGGTTAGAACTGTAATTTGTTTTCCCAGTAGACTGTAAGAAGTTTTACACTAGAAAGTTAGTCTTATGAGGGTAGGGCTTTGCATTTGCTTTTTTATTGTCATATGTCCAGTATTAAGAACTATGCCATGTGTATAATAGCTTTGTATAAATGTGTATAATATTGATTGACTCATGAAAGGACCATCTTGGTGAGGTGAAGGTTTATCATTAGATGGTAACTTAAAAAAATAACAATTATTTTTTCCTTAAAGTCTACTTGTCTGGTTTTAATACAGTGATAAAAGATTTTATTAGTAATGACTGATATTTCTATTTTCATCCTTTTTCTCTCAATTTTAGTGTTAAGTATGTTTATTGTAAGCAGCACATAGTTTTATCCATACAGCTGAAATTCTGCCAACTAAACAGAACATTCATTGTGATGTCACATACATGCATTTTTTTTTACTATTTTATTTATTATATTTTCTCCCCTATTTTTCTGCCTTCTTTAATTAATTTCATTTTGTTGATTTTCCCCCCATACTGCTTATGTCCATATTATTTTGAAAGTTATGCACTCTGTGGGGTTTTATTAGTGATTACCATAGACATTTATGTCCATAGCTATCATAACAAAGACTGAACTTGAATAATATGCTTACTGTTCTTTTGAACTTAAAGAAAATCTGCAGTGTTTAAATTTGGATTATCACCTCACACTCAGATTTCTGCTGGTGCATTTTGTCATTTTGATAATATGGGTTTTTTTAACGTCACTAAAAAGAAAAAAAATCACTGTTGTTATTTTCAGTTAATGTTTCTTCAGACTTATACTAATGTTTACTGTTTTCCCTTGCCATTCCTTCTTTCATTTCACATTCCTCTTCAGATTATTTTTCATTTTCTTAACATATATCTTTTAGGATTTCTCATGGTAAGGGCCTATTTATGCTAAACACTCTCAGTGTTCATTTTTCTTAAACCACCTTTACTTCACCCTCATCTTCCAAAATTATTTTTACTGAGTAAAAAATTTAAGTTATTAGGTTGTTGCACAAGTTATTGTGGTTTTTACCATTAATTTAAATGCAAAGTTAATGCCATTAGATAAGCGGTAAAGTAATTGCAGTTTTTGCCATTACTTTCAAAAGCAAAAACTGCAATTACTTTTGCGACAATCTAATAGCAGCAACTTTCTCTAGTATTTTAACATTATTTCAGTGTATCCTGACTTCCATGTTTCCCGTTGGGAAATTCACCATCATCATAATTATTGTAATTTGTGTTTTTGCTCTGCTATTTGGAACATATTCTTTGTTTTAAGCTTCATATGTTCAATAAATTAGTACTAAATCAACTACCGAAAATCCAAGGTTTCAAGTTGTGTTCTGCATCCCCAAGAAGTAGTTATTCCTGTCCTTAAAGAAAGTAGTAGTAGTTTCTTTTTCTTTTCTTTTTTTTTTTTTTTTTTTTTTTTTTGAGATGGAGTCTCACTCTGTTGCCCAGGGTGGAGTCCAGTGGTACGATCTTGGCTCACTGCAACCTCCGCCTCCTGGGTTCAAGTGATTCTCCTGTCTCAGCCCCCTGAGTAGCTGGGATTACTGGCATGTGCCACCAAGTCCAGCTAATTTTTGTATTTTTACTAGAGATGGGGTTTCACCCTGTTGGCCAGGCTGGTCTTGAACTCCTGGCCTCAAGTGATCCATGCCCCGCCACTGCCCCCTGCTCAGCCTCCTAAAGTGTTGGGATTACAGGCATGAGCCACCATGCTCAGCCTCCTTTTTTTCAATAATGCATGGCTAGGAATTGGACATAAGAATTGCAGCCCCCTGGGATCTCTCGGGCATTCTATCTGGCGGCTGAAGATCGGATGGTCTTCACAGCTTGATATTCATGAATCACCCTAGTGCTAGGCTCACTGGATGTTAGCCCTTGTCTTCTGCCAAAATTGCTCTTCCTAGACCTCTGTAGTGATGTGTTCTAACAATAAATCAATGTCTCTTTCTCTGCTTCTTGTCACAGTATCCTCCTGAAATTCCTCTGGCTTCTTTCAGTCACTTGAACTGCAGTAGTTTTAAACTCTGCTTGATTGCATGTCCCAGTGCATTGAAAAATCCTTAGGATATCTGAGGCCAGCTGTCGGATCTAAGCAGAAGCTATGAACAAATATGAGCAGATCTGAGATTTATCTCTTTTCTCCATCCAAAAAAAGTATAGATAATAACTTGAGTAAAAATAAAACTTCCAAATTTGCAAATTTACATTGAATATTTAATACCATATAAATCATTTTTTTCAGTCTCACTCTCTCCTTAAAGTGCAGTTCTTAATTTAGCATTGGAACCAGGATAGTTCTCCAATCTTTGGTTCAGTACTAAGAGCCACATGACTCATGTCTTAGGAATGTATGTGCTTTAATATCTTTGTCCAACACTTAGGAAGTCATGATAAATATATACCCTAATTCAGTCTTAAACTGATGAGTTTAATCTGTTATGCCCTTCTAATTTGTACCTATGGTACAACTATAATTTCCAACTATAATTTGGAAATCTCTCAAATGTGATTTTAAAATAACCATAGGTTCTATTGTGGTTCAATCTCTGTTCGATGTCACATTCAAAGAATTAACTGTTCAACTCCAGAAACCTATAGTTTTTATTTAAAATGTGCTTCACATAGAATATCTTCCTTAAAGTCTTTAATTTATTCAGGAAAGTACCTTTTGGAAAGAACATCTTTGAAGTATGTAAAATTGATTCTAAGGGGAATAAGTTTTGAATGTCAAACAATGACTGATTAATACATTTTTGGATGAGAGATTATTTCTACTTTAAGAATTATGTGAACCTCCAATTTAAGTAGAATAAGACATGGTGTCTTTTCACAATATTAGAGCTTTGTGAAAGGAAAAACAAAACCAACAGTAATAGTACCTGGTAAGTGGTATTGTATTTATTTTTTTACAATGTTTTACAGAAACTCAAAAAAGAAATTTTAAATGGGCTTGAGATTATATAATTTTTCTTCGAAGAAAAGATGCTTAAACTAAGATTTAAAAGATGATGGAGAATGATTAGGTGGAAGAAGGCAGGGTGCTCTTTTCAGGGAGACAGAGCAGCCTGGAGAGAAGCATAGCCATTTGAAACAGCATGATAGTTTTCAAGTTGTAAACACTATATCATGGCTAGAGTGGTTAATGCTTGCAATGCCCGAGTGGCAAGAGATGGGGTAAAACAATAAACAGGAATCATATCCTAAGAGGCTTCTTCTATTTAGCTAAGAAATTTATTTATTCACTTAATTTATGTTATTTTATTTTTTTTAGGCAGAATCTTGATCTGTTGCCCAGGCTGGAGTGCATGGTACGATTCGGCTCACAGGAACCTCTGCCTCCCAGGTTCAAGGGGTTCTCCTGCTTCAGCCTCCTGAGTAGCTGAGATTACAGGTGCCCGCCACCACGTTCAGCTAATTTTTGTATTTTAAGTAGAGACATGGTTTCACCATGTTGGCCAGGCTGGTCTCAAACTCTTGACCTCAGGTGATCTGCCTACCTCAGCCTCCCAAAGTGCTGGGATTACAGGCGTGAGCCCCCATGTGCATCAGAGCTAAGAAATTTAAACATTACCTTTGACTGCATTAATCACTTTAAATTAAGAGAATGATATACTATTTGCATTTTAGAGCGAAATCAGTTGGTTAACATTATGGGGCATGAAACCTGGTTGTTGGGATGAGAATTATTGAGCCCAGGAGAGAAAAGGCAGAGGAAGGAGGTAAGAATGATTCTAAAGTTTCCGAGCAAATATAAATGGGATCTACCAAAGGAGCTGGGGAATCATCCTTTCAAGTTTGAGGGATCCTGAAATTGTCCCAGAATATCTTTCCAGTAATGTTTTTAACCTAAATTATTGAACTATTTCACAATAAGAAGCTTCCCAGAACACAGAGATACCTTCATTGCATGATGTGAGACAACACACTTCTTCTCTAGCGGCATCTCGAAGTTCAATAGATTACAGTCTTCGGGACCACAGGCACATCAGGTCCCTTGTTAAGTCCTGGAGAAGCTGGTGGTTTCTGGACCTGAATATTTCTTACATAACATTTAGGTAACTCTGAGCAATCGACCCTCCTACCACCATGGGGCCAGGTGGTAAGACAAGGCTGTGACTCACATGCTGTAGCTCCTCTGGTTTTACCAAAATCAAATTGTTTTCCTCACGTGGGTGAAGAGAAACTTGAATAACATTTTAAAATTTCCATAAAGGAAAAATCTATTTGCTATGCAAATATAAAACAATTATCGAGATACATTTAAAGATATAATAATGATTATTTTTACAAATGGAGGCAAATGGTTTGAGTAGTTTGGCTATGAATAATCAATTAGGGAACTATTACTTGCTAATAGATCTGAACTTCAGAAGTAAAGGGGCTGGGGCCAGGTTCTGTGCCTCACAACTGTAATCCCAGCACTTTGAGAGGCTGAGGCAGGAGGATTACTTGAGCCCAGGAGTTCAAGACTAGCCTGAGCAACATAGGGAAACCCCGTCTTTACAAAAATAATTTAAGAAATTAGCCAGGCATGGTGGCACACAACTGTAGTTTCAGCTACTTTGGAGGCTGAGGTGGGGGAACTGCTTAAGCTTGGGAGGTTAAGGCCTCAGTGAGCCGTGATAGTGCCACTGAACTCCAGTCTGGGTGACAGAGCAAGACACTGCTTGGGAAAAAAAGAGAGAGAGAGAAGAGGAAAGAAAAGAAAAGAAGGGAAGGGAAGGGAAGGGAAGGGAAGGGAAGG
>NW_016806329.1:3328087-3331704 GCF_001698545.2 Rhinopithecus bieti | reverse complement strand
AGAAAAGAAAAGAAAAGAAAAGAAAAGAAAAGAAAAGAAAAGAAAAGAAAAGAAAAGAAAAGAAAAGGAAAGAAAAGAAAGGAAGAAAGAAAAGAGTAAGGAAGGAAGGAAAGAAGGAAGGAAGGAAAGAAGGAAGGAAGGGAGGAAGGAAGGAAGGGAGGGAGGGAGGGAGGGTGGACATTGGTTTTGCTTAGCTCTGGCAGAGGATGACTTATTGGTCACCAATGCCATTTTTGTTTCTCTGATGTATAGCCAGATCACATTTTGTAGCCTCCGTTGCAGGTAAGTATGGTCATAAATCTGAGTGTTGACCAACTAAAGATAAAATGAAATGATATACACCATTCTAGGCATCACCATAGCAAGCCGTCACTCATGACCCTGAGTGTTTTCATATCATCACACAATGCAGAGGACTACACTGACCTAGAACATAGCGGAGATACCAGATGAAAGCAGCCTGGGTCCTGGAATGCTTACCCAGTCTCTCACAGATTATAGGCACACTCACTTTGAAATTTAAATGCGCAAAAAATAGTTGTCAATTGTGTAAACCACTGAGAATTTATGGTTTGTGTATTTTGGCAGCTAACATAAAATTATTACCTGAACCCAGAGAATGTAAATTACTTAGTGACCCGAGTGTTTCTGAAACATTAAGATCAATATCAAGGAACGGACAGCCCTACGCAAAACCTGTCTCTCCTCTCATAGGTTTCTGTGATGTGTAATAGTTTGCCAAGATTGTAAAGGGTCTGAGATTCTTGCCTTACTTGCAAGCTGACAAGTTAGCCTGCCACAACTTTATAAAGGCTAGCAGAAGTGACAGGACCCCTGGTGAGAGGAAAGGACTTTTTTATTCATAGCACAGCAGGTAGTACTGCCTCCAGTTGCCTTGCCCCTACTTCCCATAGAGGTGATAGTAGATGTGGGCCCAGATGAATTCTGCCCATGCACACAGTTTTTGTCAAAGCTGAGGAAATCTGAATCTAGGACTGTTCGATCTTCTAAAAGAGGACTGCCAGCAAACTGCCTGACTTTGCCCCAGAGCAGAAGTATTGTCTGTATAATCCTGTTCAGAAATAAATCTGCCTGTGCCCCCAGAGAGTGACACTATTTCTCTCTTCAAAAGCTATTTACTATATAAACATCCTTAAAAAGATAGTCTGGAACAAAATCTGATATCAGGTACACAGAAATGCTATGGAGGACTATCTCTCAATATATGTTAGATTCCAGCTTGGATCACTAAATAGCAAATGATAGAAACATGCAATGTGGGAGCAATTGGTGGATTTTAGAAGCCACTGATTCTGTTCCTTCATTTTAGGGATGTGAAAAATGGATGTGAGAGAACAACTGGCTTGCTCAAGGCCACATAGAGAATCAGTGGGAATCCTGAGGCTATTCTTCATAGCTTGCTCCCAAAAGCATCATATCTAGGTGACACATGTATGTATATGATTGATGTTAATTCATGCATGCACTTCGTTTGCATTTTGTGTTTTAAAAGCGGTACTATGAAAGCAGTGAGTATGTGTTGGGAATTGGGAAATTTGTACTCTTAACCACCGTCCTAACAATAATAGTTTTATGGAACCATTTGGATTTGAACACCTCCAGGGACAATGAACTACCTTCTTCTCTTCTTTCAGAGTACCTTGTTCATATCTCTATTATGCTAAATTTATGTATATGTTAATCTCCCACATTTGATTATGAATTTCTTAAAGGCAAGAACTGTTTCTAAAAAAACTTAACAAACTGAAAAGTATACATGCGAATACAAAAATGAGAATTGCTGGCCAGCTCTGTTGGCTCACTCATGTAATCCCAGGACTTTGGGAGGCCGAGGTGGGCAGATCATCTGAGGTCAGGAGGTCGAGACCAGCCTGACCAACATGGCGAAACCCTGTCTCTACTAAAGATACAAAAATTTAGCCCAGGCGCCTGTAATCTCAGCTACTCAGGAAGCTGAGGCAGGAGAATCACTTGAACCTGGGAGACAGAGGTTGCAGTGAGCTGAGATTGTGCCACATCCATGCTGGGTGACAGAGTGGGACTCTGTCTCAGGAAAAATAAAAAAGAAATTGAGATTTGCTACTATGTAGTTACTGAATTTCCACTCTTATATTCAGTGTTTTCTAATGTCTGGGCTATGATTTATGCCAGATTTCAGTTATCATGTTTAGCTTCCTCGCCAAAAAAACTGAATGCATTATTTCAATTTGTGTTCTGTTACCTTGAATTGTAGGCTCAAGCTCCCAGAGATAATAACTGGTTGCTAGAAAAATGTACCTTGTTTTCTCCATGCTACATTAATGATACAATTGGTCTAATAAATCACAGAACTTCCATTATATTTCTGAAGTTGGTTCATACTCCTTGGAGGGAGCAGATTGCTAACTTACAAAAGAAAAGAAAATTAAAATATATTTTCTTAAATACTGTAAAACATTATTGGCATACGAAATAAGGCTGAATAGTGAAGGTCCTATTAGATTATGCTGTTATGAGGGTCCTTAAACAGTGTGTCCCACCCTGACTTCTCACACATCTACACTCACCTAGAAATTTTGTCTGAACACAGTTGAAGAAGCAAAGAAAGACAAGAGTTTAAAGTTTGGAACATGGGTGCAATAAGTGGCAACCACTGTTTTCTCCAGATTATTCAAAGACTTCCACCTTTTACATCCAGTTTGGCCCTATGTTTGCTTGTTTTTAATTCCTTCCCCTAATCACATCAAGAACAATTCTATCAGTCAATCACATAAGTTAATTAACTGACTGTATATTAGTATGATATTTAAATTAAAATACATAAATATAAATATATATTTTGTATAGAAAGTATATTCTCAAAAATATGAAAAGTAGCTGCCAAATTGATAAGATAATGTTTGTTTCTCATTTTCTTTATTCACAAAAATATTCACTGAGAACTCAAATTATTTATATAATCAGAATAACAATAAATGCTATTTAAAAAAATATAGGCTACAAGGGGAGCACATTTCACCATCCTCCAAGAACATGTGAGTTAGTCCATTTTTGTGTTTCCATAAAGGAATGCCTGAAACTGGGCAATTTATAAAAGGAGGTAAAATTGGCTCATGATTCTGCAGGCTGTGCAAGCATAGCAGCCATATCTGCTCAGCTTCTGGGGAGGGCCTCAGGAAGCTTAAAATCATGGCAGAAAGTGAACTGGGAACAAGCCCATTAGATGGTGACAGCAGAAGCAAGAGAGGATACAAGGGAGTTTCTAGACTCTTTTAAACAACCAGATCTTGCATGAATTGAGGGAGAACTCACTTATCAACAAGAGAATGGTTCTGAGGGGGTGGAGCAAGAGGGCCGAATAGGAACAGCTCCAGTCTCTAGCTGCCAGCACTAGCAACACAGAAGACAGGTGATTTCTGCATTTTCAACTGAGGTACTGGGTTCATCTCACTAGGGAGTGCCGGACAATCGGTGCTGGTCAGCTGCTGCAGCCCGACCAGCGAGAGCTGAAGCAGGGTGAGGCATCGCCTCACCTGGGAAGTGCAAGGGGGAAGGGAATCCCTTTTCCTAGCCAGGGAAACTGAGACACACAACACCTGGAAAATTGGGTAACTCCC
>NW_016806329.1:3320887-3324352 GCF_001698545.2 Rhinopithecus bieti | reverse complement strand
CAGGAACAGAAAACCAAACACGGGTGTTCTCACTCATAGATGGGAACAGAACAATGAGATCACTTGGACCTGGGAAGGGGAACATCACACACTTGGGCCTATCATGGTGATGAGGGAGTGGGGAGGATTGCATTGGGAGTTATACCTGATGTAAATGACGAGTTGATGGGTGCTGATGAGTTGATGGGTGCAGCACACCAACATGGCACAAGTATACATATGTAACAAACCTGCACATTATGCACATGTACCCTAGAACTTAAAGTATAATAATGAAAAAAAAAAAAAAAGAGAATGGTTCTAGTTCATTCATAAGTGATCCACCTCCATGATCCAATCACCTCCCACCACACCCCACCTCCAACATTGGGTATCACATTTCAACACGAGATTTGGAGGGGACAAATATCCAAACCATCAACATATAATCTCTTGTTTCTTAGAAGCTATTAGGAATATAAAATAATATGATTCCTATAGTTGGCAGATTAATGTCTCCCACCCTACCCAAATTTTCACATTCTATTTATCAGAAACAGTGTATATGTTAGTTTACAAGGGAAAAGAGGAATAAGTTTGCAAGTGAAATCAAGGATGTTCATCAGTTGACCTTAATACTGGGAAGTGATCCTGGATTATCCAGGCAATACCAATGTTATCACAAGGGCCATTAAGAGAGAAAGAGGGAGGCAGGTGATAACCAGAGAGGTGGCAATATGAAAAAGACTCAGCTTGAATTTGCTGGCTTTGAAAATGGAGAACGGGACCAGAGCCAAGGTTTGCAATCAGCTTTTAGAAGTTGGAAAAGGCAAGACAGCCAACTCCACCCTGGAGCCTGCAGATAGAACACAGACCTGCCTGCACCTTGATTTTAGCCTTGTGGGATATTGGTTTGTATTCTGACCTAGAGAACTGTAAAACAATAAATGTGTGTGGTTTTAAGCCCCTAAATTTGTCACCGTTTTTCACAACACCAATAGAAAACTAGTAACATCTTTACGTGGTTTGACTAGAAATTCAGTTCATGACAGTTTGAAGGCCTTTGCAAAGGAGACAGAACACATGAATTCATGTTGGTGCCTGGGAATATTGCACAAATTGACACGTTTTCACCTCTCCTTCTATTTAGATAATTCCTTTCCCACAAGAAGCTGAGTATATTTTACGAATCTTTGCCTTTGGATTTCATCATGTGATTTGCTTTAGCTAAGATGATGAAGCAGAAGTGAGAGGATGCAGAGTCAGACCAGGCCTCAAGAGACCTTGGAGTTTTCCTTTTGCACTCTGACATCACTATGAGAAAGGTGTGTCCCGTCTAATCTGCTGGTCCCTGGAAGAGGGTGAATGTCACATAGCAAAGGGGAAAATTGCCCAATCCAAGCTCAGCCCAGATCAGCTAAACACAACTGACCCTCAAACATGTGAGAATAAATAAGTGATTGTTGTTTTAAGATACTGAGTTTTGGTGTTCTTTGTTATGCTTCAATAGCAAATTCATACAGCTCCTATCTAAGGCTTTTTGTTCTGCTTCGTTTCACATTTTTTGTGGCATAAAGTGATGCATCATAGCAACTGTCATGCGATAATGACCAACGTTTTACTTGGAGGCCTAAATCTGGAAGCTGCTAAAGCTCAGTTCTTCTCACCAACAATCTTTCCTCCAGACTGACAGTCTGCGAAGTTTTCTTACTTTCCTGCTTTAGAAAGGTCAGGCTTTTATTAAACATAACTGCCCTCCAACATCCCCTGAGGATCTTAGACATACATATTTTTTGGAATTTCAGCATAAAGTTTGCTATTTTAGTCAGTATTTAAATTGACATTTACATTTTTGTACCTTAATCCTCTCTGCTGATATCCTGGATGCCTGCCTATGTTATATATATTCTTTCTGATAAAGTTTCTGAAATGAACTAGTGCCAGCTGAGGAGCAAATTCTTTTGCTATCACTGAGGTAAGCATTGGAAATTGAGGAACATTTTAAAGATTTGTAGTTTCTCTTTAGCAGTGGAAGAAAAAAAGCCCCTTACCACCAATTTCTGTTCAATTCAGAGGCCAATTCACCATAAGATATTTTTCAGGAAGACTGATAAGACATAACTTTGTATGTATTTGTAACTATTCTTTCACTTTAGGGAAATGAAAAGAATGAAAAGTGAAAAGTAGGTTGAGAAAACAGAATTTAATCGTTTTAAAAATTGTAACATGCTCTAAAATGGGGCTTCTTAAATTAGTAAACACTTTCCAAATTATACATAGCAGTAGGAGAAAATAGGATGCATATGATAAAAGAGATGTGGCAAGTTCAGATTAACTGTTAGGCTTTGAACTTCTGGGGCTTGCTTTCATTACACCCTAAACCCTATGTAGATAAGACCAGATCTTTGTTGATTAATGTTTTGTCCACAGTCATTAGTGTAGGCCTTGAAACATGTATCAATGATCGATAAATATATTTGGTGAATTAGAATCAACGAACATCTGAGTAGTACTTTAGTTACCATGGATTATTATGGATAAAATAAGACTATTTCCATTAAAATGGAGGTTCCACTGACCATACTTTGGCCAGGGTTTCCTGGCCAAGAACATGACTATACACATGGATGAACAGAAGACTATATGAGAGAAGGATTTGGAATCAGATATGAATCCTGGGAATGTATATGTGCTACTCTCAACTTTTGCCCAAATTGTCCTTCTGAGGAGCCATTTCAAGATAAAAGTCAGAGTGGCCAAGAGAGTTAGATATGTAGTTGCAAATGGGTGAGATTTCCTCAGGTGTTTGCTATTAATGAGTTCAATAATAATCTTACAGGATGTTTTAAAGTAGCCTATTAATGTGAAGCTTGTGAAGATACACTATTATTTTAAAAGCTAAACAAGATAATGGATAAAGAAGATAAGAGAGAAATAAGAACAGAGAAGCTGTTTGTTTTTTAACATGTTTCTTCTTGTTACATAATGAGGATCTCTATGTGTGTAGGATCCAAGGATAAAGTGAAAGCTTTTCTGATTGTCTGAAAGGAAAGATAGCATATTCTGAAAGGCAGAATAGTATGTTGGCATTGTACCGACTGACTATGCATTAGATCAGACAGCAAATTAGATATTGATAGAACTATTTTGAACAGTCAATAAGCTTTCTGATGATTGATATCTTTACACTGCCTGGTAATATCAGTGCGAGCATTTAGAAACTAGAGAAAGAAGCTGTAATATAATATTCTCTTTGTGGAATCCTTAAGTGTAATCTAAACTCAAAATTCTCATTACTTAGATAGCAGGATTTACAGAGCTGACTTTCTCAGAAACAAGGGAAAGAAAATTAAAACATCATCCATTCATTTGTGTACAAAACTGTCCTTCCATTCACCCTTCAATCTGAATCAGAGGGCAAAGAAGTCAAGTGGTTTAAAGTTCTTCTGATATGTGGTAAAAAAAAAAAAAAAAAAAAAAAAAAAA